>NC_069130.1:41866594-42200761 GCF_026914265.1 Mya arenaria | reverse complement strand
ACCGTCAGACTGGCATTCTGATTGGTCATTCATTCACGTCAAATGTCATAAGTAGTAAAGTTGCGGCATTATGATTGGCAGAATGACAGAATATGACATACAACGCCACAAACCACCGATGGAAAACTCAAGGAATTCCACCATGCTGGCTTATGACTGGTCGGCGTACATCAAGCGACATGCTTGTTTATTTCACGAGTCGTGAGTTCCTTCGGACTCGGGCCGGATTGACCAGTTTAGGAGAGTGACATTATAACCGGGTCTTGGACAAAACATCGTGTCAAGTTCGTTATGACCAAGCGGTACGCTCTAAAATGCTTTCTTATAGGTCGAAACGGTTCGACTGACGTTCTGATTGGACTATAACTGTATGAACTTTTGCAACTTGTGCTGGTGGAGGTCATTCAAATCTACCATAACTCCGTATGATGAACAAACGGATGAGAAAGCCAGTTCTACGACTAGAAATTGAACGGCACTTTGATTGAACAAATCAGTGCATCTTAAATGGTCACCGTATACATACTGATTTTTTTTTGTGTAAGAATATGTTATTGTATTGTTCCTTATATCATTTTATTTTTCACTGTCTTCCACCCCTTCTTTCTCTCTCTTCCGAAACTGTCAACGTGTACAGAGTTATTTATTTTCTGTTATAATGTGTTAGTGACAATCTGAACTTGTTTTATTGTTAAATATGTTTATGAATAAAGATAATTTGAAATACTTTCATTTTCCGTTTTTCGTTATTGTTTTACACGTGAAAGTGCTATTGTATCAATACTAACTTTCTAAACGGACATTTAAACTACTTTCAAAAAATATAAATACACATTTATTAGATTGATATAAAATACTTATTTCAAATCTCAATCTCACTCTGAACTAATTTTACCACATAGCCTCAAAAAAGTCAAAATATATAATTAGTTTTTTCTTTGAAATATTGACCTAATATTTTTATCAACACATTCTATGAACAATTAAACGTTTAAAAAATATATAAACATGCAAGATTTTGAATCAGAGTATGCTTTCTTGCATCGACAGCGTCCTTTCTTACATCGACAACGTACGCTCTTGCTTTGACATAAGGGGCGTATAGCTAGAACCAATTTGATGTGAACAGAACAGAACAGAACAGATATTTTATTAGACTTATACAATTGTACATCGTCTTAATACATATAGTTATACATAAGTTCATGTCATTTCTCTAAACAAACTAAGAGGATTTTTTAACAAATTTAAGGCATGTTGTCAAGCAAAAGTCAAGAATTGATTTCTAAGTAACTAACCTTATAGTATGTATTACTTGATAACATTGGCAGTGAGGACAATTATCTTTAGTAGTGTACTTATGTCATGTTATTAATTATTGAGTTGCGTATAACAAATGCTTGTTTCATATATTTACAGACATTCATAATTTCAGTCTTGTCATATGAAGTCAGTAATTTATGAAACTTAAAAACAGATGGATTTACATAATACAGTGGTTTTATAAAAAGTTTACGTATTTGCGAATAGCACCTACAAACACAAATGAAATGAAATTCATCTTCAATATCTAAGTCATTACAACATAGGCAATAACGTTCATTGCGAGATATATTGTTGCGTGCATATCTTCCGGTTTGTATTCTCAACGGATGTACAGAAACTCTAAGCTTGACAAAGTATAAACGTAAATTTTTAGGCGCTAAATCTAGATATTTTTCATACTCGAAAGAGGTTTTAAATAGTCTATACATGTCTAAAACAGTACTCTTACTAATATTTCCGTACCACTCTTGTTTAAAAGTATCTATCACTCTACACTTAAATTCGCATATGAATGTGTTAACACATATAGCACTTGGGTTATCAAATACATATGCAAATCCATAATCGTTTAACAATTTTTTAACATTAGAGACCCAGTTTACACACCCTTTATTACAATCATTAATAGCCTGGGTGTAAACATATTGGATAATAATATTAGTACTACGATTAAGTTTGAAAAAGTATTTTATAATTCTGACATACCTATTGATATATAAGGGATATCTCCCGAGTTCTCCATATACTGTAGCATTACATGTGTTTATTTTAACTTGCATCAATCGCTTACAGAATTTTAAATGTATACGTTCTATTTCTTTTGACTTAGTATAACCCCATATTTCACATGCATAATTCAATATCGAACCAACAAAAGCATCAAATAATTGACAAAACAGTTTAGGACTTAGATCATATTCTTTGCATTTATATAATAATATATTCATAGCTTTAAGGGCTTTCCCAACCAAATGCTCTTGGTTAAATGTATAACTTCCAGTATAATTTATTACAGTTCCTAAATAGTTAAAGTTATCAACTACTTCGATAGTATGACCATTATATAACCAATTCTCATCTTGACGTAGTCCACCGCGTTTACGAAAAACCATTATCTTAGTCTTAGATGTATTTACTTTTAGACCCCATGCATTGCAATACAAATAGAGGTTATCTAAATGGGATTGGACTTCCTGTGGAGACTTGCCTAAAATGGCCATATCATCTGCAAATAGCAACATAATCAATACAATATCATCAATATTTAAACCAGAATTATTGTTATCTTGCATGAATAGTTCTAGGTCCTCCACGAACAAAGAAAAAAGTATCGGGGACATAACCTCCCCTTGACGCAGGCCTACAGCGTAACTAAAATAGTCAGAGTAAGATGCACATGATTTAACACCTGACTTAACATTTTCGTACATATCTTTAACTACTCTAAGTAGTTTACCTTTTATACCAGTATTATATAATTTTAGCCATAATGCATTGCGATAAATACTATCAAAGCATTTAAGCAAATCAACATAAATTACATATAGTCGTTTATTTTCATTAATATACTTTTGCACAATAGAAATAAGAATATAAATAGCATCAACAGTTGAGCAACCTTTTCGAAATCCGAATTGCGCATCCGAAATAGTGGCATTAGCTTCGCAAAATGATTCGATGCGTTTGTTTAAAATTGTTGTAAATACTTTTGAAAAACAGCTTACAAGTGTAATTCCTCTATAATTGTTAACGTCATCAATAGATCCTTTTTTATGTAAAGGAATAATTACACCTTCTGTCCACTTTTCCGGATAGAAACCCGATGATAAAATGCTATTAAATATGTCACAACAGTGGCTAGATAATATATCAACACATTCAATAAAATACTCATTTAAAATACAATCGCTACCAGTCGATTTATTACGTTTCAAATGTTTAATTGCGCAATTTACTTCGTTGACTGAAATAGGTTCATCTAACTCTGGAAATGTTAAGTTACTTTCGTCAAAGTCGTGATTCGAACAAAAATGTTCAGCCTCAGCATTATTACAATCAGACGTATTGTTACTAAGATTTTCAAAAAAAATCTTGAAATCTTCCAGAGAAATATTACAATTATTTAATTTATTTTTTGATTTAAAGAATTTCCAAAATTCTTTAGGCTTACTTCTTCTTAAGTTTTCAATTTCTTTCATTTTGATTCGAAAGGCACAACTTTTCTTTTTACGAATTAAATCTTTGTAATATTTCTTTCGTGAACACAGTGCAGACCTATTTACCTCAGTCTTATTTGTATTAAAATTACATAAAGATTCTTGGTACAAATTCCTTGCATTAACACAATCATTATCAAACCAATCAGCACTTTTAATGCAACTTTCCGTTTCAAAACACGGTTTATTACTGTAATTGCATTGCTTTGAAAACAACGGATCCGCGACACAACGGATTGTAGCGGTAAATCTATCTAATGTGTCATTTATTGATACTCTATTTAAACAGTCTATATTCTCAACAATGTCATTGAAAACAGGTAGTTTTGTTATTATACCTGAGCGAAATTGTTCGCGTAGCGAACTGTTCCATTTATATTTAACATCGGTGTATGTTTCATACTGAGGCGTGAAATTGTTACAATACAATACAAAATGCAGCGGTGCGTGATCGCTCCACTGATTGAAATCGCCAACCGTAAAGTTGGATAACAATGAAAAGTTACATTCACGAGTCAGTAAGTAGTCGATTACGGATGATCCGTTATGAGCATAAAATGTGTGTTTACGACTGTTACCTATTCGACCATTTAAGGCATAGAAGTAGGAGGTCCGGGATCATTGAAATTGTACATAGTAAATGGTGCATTTTTCGAATATCCAGAGGAAAAATAAGTAGTTGAAAACAAATGAAAGACTTTCACGTAGTTTATCCAGATCACAAATAATCAATTTTTACAATTTAGTACCATATCATGGTCAAGTTCACCATGAAATAAGCGAACAAATAAAAGCGCGCGTGTAAGTTTATAGCGTTGAACTTTATCTGTTCGCTGTTTATATAGCACGGTACTTCTGGTTACCGGTGTTATATATGAGTTCAATTTCATGAAAGCTACTGCTTACAGAGAATCGAGATGTTTATCACTATTCACTAACATCATCATCACATTATCAACATCTCCACCCAAACCACGCCCATCATAAACATCTCAGGGAGACAGATCAGTTAACTTCAGAACTCTACTTTTTCGAAAACAAAATAAGCGATTGTAAAAACACTGGTTCCGCTGGGGCTCGAACCCAGGGCCTTCTGCGTGTAAAGCAGACGTGATAACCACACACTACGGAACCCGATACTTGTGATATGTATGTAATTCCCATTATATGTTGATGCATTGACATCTTTCGTTGTTGCATTGACAGCATTCGTTCTTGCACATATCATCGTGCGTTCTTGCATTGACATCTTTCGTTGCTGCATTGACAGCATTCGTTCTTGCACATATCATCGTGCGTTCTTGCATTGACATCTTTCGTTGCTGCATTGACAGCTTTCGTTCTTGCATCGACATCGCGCGTTCTTGCATTGACATCTTTCGTTGCTGCATTGACGGCTTTCGTTCTTGCATCGACATCGTTCGTTCTTGCATTGACATCGTGCGTTCTTGCATTGAGATCGTGCGTTCTTGCATTGACATCGTGCGTTTGTGCGTTCTTGCATTGCCATCCTGCGTTCTTGCATTGACATCGTGCGTTCTTGCATTGACATCGTGCCTTCTTGCATTGACATCGTGCGTTGTTGCATTGACATTGTGCAGTCTTGCATTGACGTCGTGCGTTCTTGCATCGACATCGTGCGTTCTTGCATTGACATCGCGCGTTCTTGCATTGATATTGTGCCTTCTTGCATTGACATCGTGCGTTCTTGCATCGACATCGTGCGTTATTGCATTGACATCGTGCGTTCTTGCATTGCCATCGTGCGGTCTTGCATCGACATTGTGCTTTTTTGCATCAACATTGTGCGTTCTTGCTTTGCCAACGTGCGTTTTTGCATCGACATTGTGCTTTCTTGCATCGACATTGTACGTTCTTGCATTGCCATCGTGCGTTTTTGCATCGACATTGTGCTTTCTTGCATTGCCATCGTGCGTGCTTGCATTGCCATCGTGAGTTCTTGCATTGCCATCGTGCGTTCTTGAATCGACATTTTCATTCTTGCATCGACATGGTGCGTTCTTGCATTGACATTGTACGTTCTTGCATCGACATCGTGCGTTTTTCATTGACATCGTGCGTTGTAGCATCGACATCGTGCGTTCTTGCATTGACATCGCGCGTTCTTGCATTGACATTGTGCCTTCTTGCATTGACATCGTGCGTTCTTGCATCGACATCGTGTGGTCTTGCATCGACAATGTGCTTTCTTGCATCAACATTGTGCGGTCTTGCATTGCCATCGTGCGTTTTTGCATCGACATTGTGCTTTCTTGCATCGACATTGTGCGTTCTTGCATTGCCATCGTGCGTTTTTGCATCGACATTGTGGTTTCTTGCATCAACATTGTGCGTTCTTGCATTGCCATCGTGCGTTTTTGCATCGACATTGTGCTTTCTTGCATCGACATTGTGCGTTCTTGCATTGCCATCGTGCGTTTTTGCATCGACATTGTGCTTTCTTGCATCGACATCGTGCGTTTTTCATTGACATTATGCGTTGTTGCATTAACATCGTGCATTTTTGCATTGACATCGTATGTTCATGCCTTGACATTCAGCGTTCTTGCATTGCCATCGTGCGTTTTTTGCATTGACATCTTGCATTCTTGCATTGACATCGTGTTGTTGTATTGACATCGTACGTTCATGCATCGACATCAGGGGCGTATAGCTAGTGTTTATTTGATGTGCAGTCACAAAAGTAGGGGGTCCGGGATCATTGAAATTGTAGATAGTAAATGGTGTGTTTTTCGTATATCTAGAGAGAAAATAAGTAATCGAAAACAAATGCAAGACTTTCGCGTGCTTTATCCAAATCACAAAACTCAGGGGGGGTTTTCTGTTTAGTACCATGTAATGGTCAAGTTCCTGATGAAATAAGTTAGCCAGTCTTAGGCCAATGGTGTTGCGTCATTCCTGTTGTAGGCGTGATAATTATATATAATATATCTCTTAAGATTTAGAGAAACATATAAAAGTAACTGTCATTGAATTATTGTAAGCTGTTAGAATACTAATAAAGATTCTATCAGCTGAAAACAATCGATACCTTTGAATTAAATGTTTTTTCTGGGGTTTAGCGCCACAGCATACATAAATGTTCAAAGACATAATAGCGAATTAGAACTAAAATAGGTAAATCAGGCATAACCATTGTTTTATAATAATTTCTGTCCTATGTAGAAATGTCTGCCGATAAATGACCCCACAATAGTTTGGTATAATAAATGAGATTATTTATAATAAATTCTGTTCTTCATTTCATTTTTATCTGTCTATTATGTAAACCGAAACACTGCCAAAATCGAAATACCTCCTGGGTCAAATCGGTTTTTGTGTTTATATGACAAGAAATACCAAGGAAGCAATGCATCCCAACCTCCAGATTTGGGGCAAATCGTGTAACTCCTTCTGTTTTATGACATGCATTCAAGAGATTATCTTATGAGTATAGATAGGTTCACCTCAACCCGAGCGTATTTTTTTTCGGAAACGAGGTTTACCGAGTTTCCACTGAACACCCTGACCGAGGGTAGGGATTAACCCGTCTTTCTTGAACGTCCATGGTAGATGTTCTTCTGCCACCTCAGTTAAAAAAAAATATAGTAAAAATGTATTTTTTTTTCTCTGGAACCTTTTTGTGTGTAGTTTAAAAAAATATTTCCAAACGGGTACTTTTTTATCTTTGCCCTTGTGCAAAATAAGAATTTCCAGCATGACCATATATCTTGGATGAGAGAATACTTTGTCTTTTGATGTACGTGTATATAAATATTATGCTGAACATCCTGTACGGTTCTTTTACATGGGATGGGTATACTTGTTCGCGACAAATATATTTGCATGTTGTATGCACAGTTTTAACTTTGTCATGGAATGTATTGTATATGTATGTTGAGATGATCAATGCTTTAAAAATTATAGCTACATAAGATGTATTAATTCCGTAAGTATAGATGCCGGTTAAACACGCTTTCACTTCTATTCGTGACTTTGCCATTTGGAGCGAGGGTTTGGATGACCTTTTCTTGCAGGAGCGGCAATGGTATATGTTTTATCCCACTTCAGTTAAACAAAACATGGTCAAGAAAACAAAGGGAATTCTTTAATCTTTGCATGTGGGCAAGATTATAAGTATCTACCATGACCGAGAGTGTAAGATAGGTTCGACTACAGGGTCCGACTGTATATCAATTCCGCAAGATTTTTTAAGTATAAAAACCGGTTAAACACGCTCTCACGTCTATTCGTAACTTTGCCATTTGGAGCATCATGTTTTGACTTTGATCGTGTCAGATTACCGAGTTACAATATCACGACTGCGAAACAGTGGCTCCAGCTCTTTTAGGAGCTGTGTATAAAAAAGAGCCAATGACACTTCCGAGCTAGAGCAAAAGAACGGATATCATCGCAAAACGAAAGTTTCCCCGATTTCTCAAATAAGCCCTCATAATTGTGATATTATATAAAATAACGAGTCATACTTACGTTTTATGATGATATCCGTTCTTTTGCTCTAGCTCGGAAGTGTAATTAGCTCTTTTTATACACAGCTCCTAAAAGAGCTGGAGCCACCGTTTCGCGGTCGTGAATATGGTTTTGTTTTAATCACGGTTTCCGCCATGGTCAATACAGAAAATATTAATACAGTCTAACCCCGTTGGCTCGAAATCGCTTGGCTCGAGTTAATCGGTGGCCCAAGCTAGATGTAAAAGACTGATTTCTTTAAACTGAAGGTAAACATACCCGCTTTGCTCGAAGATTCCGAGCCTCGAGGTATTTTCGCCGGTCCCTGGGAATTCGAGCCATGGAGATTGGACTGTAAATGATGAAACTGCGAGACCATTACCAGTATTATAACGCCTTGGTTTTGTTAAATGTGCATGTCCGCGATTTGATAACAAGGAATTAATTAATCATAACGTTATTATTAATCATTTTATTTGCGTGTACTTGAATATTGACATCGTTAATCTTTATGCAATTTTGCAATATCGTGTGGGAGAAGAATGCTTGAATTAAATATTAAAACGTATTTGCATGTTTTACACACGGTTTCGCTTTATCAAGTTTTGTAATATTAATGTATGCACGAGTTATTTCAGATTATTAATGATATTGTATTTTTAGGCACCTGCGATACCAAACGTCCGTTTGTTAAAGCTGCACTCTCAAAGATTGAACGTTTTTAGTTTTTGTCTTGGAACGAGCGAATTTTTTGCGAAAATCCATGAAAACCAGTTATATAAGACTGCTGACAAAAAAATAAATCGCAGTTTTTTATATTCAAATTGAAAAAAATAATGTGTCATGCATTTTTCTTAAACCGTTAGTAACGGTTTAAGCCATGAAACATTAATTTTCGAACGGAAATATGAAAATCTGCGATCTGAGCATTTGCCGACATTCTTTTATCACTGGTTAGCAGATATTTACGCAAGCATTTGCTTCTTCCAAGACAAAAAATAAAAAGGTGTAAAAATGGTATATCTGTGAGAGTGCAGCTTTAAAATCTAAATGCTTGAAGTTTCTCACATGCATACTGAATAATTCGTGGTTGCAGCTAGGTGGCGCTGCTGATTTTGAAACATAACTTAACATTGCTATTTGGCAAAACATGTCATAGCCTAAAATCTCTTGTTTTAGTCAGATTGACTTAATTAATTTAATAAAAAACTAAATAAAAATGATATTTTAAACAGTTTAATACCATTTTGATACATTTCACTGTTTATAAATTTCTACCCGTTCTTACTTCGAAATCTAACGTCTGCGCCAACAGAACTGGAACACAATTTCAACGATGTCATTTCAGAAATCACGTAATGCACCAGTCAATTGTAACCACGCCCCCCCCCCCCGGGTCCGGTAGTATACCAGGAATAGCGGGGTAAATGGGCCGGGTTTTTATCTTCAAGGTGGCCCCGCAGTACCGAGAGAATGCGGCGGTTTTGTACTCGTGTCGAAGCGTAGCGGGGAATGGACCTTTCCTAGGATGTCCACGTGGTGCGGGGGCATTTTGCGGGAATTTTACCAGTAGTCTGTCCCCGCAGGACGGGTTTTTTTACCAGGGATTAACTGGACCGAAAGTCAAAGTCCCCGCTAATCCCCGGATCGTGGGGGGGGGGCGTAGTAACAATTGACTGGTGCATAAAATGTGCATACATTTTGGCGCAAAATATAAACACGTTTCCTTCTAGACCACAGGATACCATGGATCGAAGCACATCAATGCGCGTGCGCAAAGCACTGTAAAAATTATCTCAACCAAATGCAGGATAAATTATAAAATTACAAAACTTTTTTCAGTTTTTTCGAATACAAGGTGTCTACATTTCAAAAACAAGACTATTGGTCTCCACTGTGTAATTGCCCATGGCTTTGAAACTTGATTTTTTCTAATGAGTCATGACCATTACCATTACCTTTACGTCCTTATGCGTGAAAAAGATAATATTTGTTTCCTGTTTCCCGACCTACCCTAGTTTTTGCCCCGACCCAGAACCTGGTAATTGCCTTGGAGAAATATTTGTTGGATCTTTTTGGTTGGGTGGCTTTTAACAATACCAGTGATACTATTAAATACTGAGTACAGAAATGTTTTTTTAAGCATTTCATTTAGTTTTTATTAACCGAAAACTCTCAAGAAAAAAAATGCGAAATTAAAATTACTATATTCCGACCTACATGATTAAGCAATTCTTTGCGCATGAAACAGGAAACAAGCATATTTTTTCCTCCTAAATGACACAATATCTGCCAACATGATGCACCCAGATCAAGCGCGTACGAGACTTGATTGCAATAGGAAGTTGTTAGTCTCATATCTTTGTGATTATTATCCGGTTAGATATCGAATACATTTTTATGAATGAAAAGAACAATGTGTGTTTGTGCTTTAAAATATTATAATTCATACCAACTGTCGGAATGCAGTCATTACAAACTTTCATAAGACAGTAAGTCACTATATTTATCACTTTTTTACTTTTAAGCAACGTTGGACAGGAATAAAATGGTTCGCATTAAAGTGTATAACACTGCGAAGGTTTTTTTTAAATTGTCATAGGAAGGGTCGACATTTTTTTTTTTAAATATAGTTGATATTAGTTTTTGTTTATTATGCTATATTATTTTTCAAGATACAATAATATATATATCATGTGTTTCTTGTGCTCATTGGACAATTCGACTAGAGGGCACGTGCGTAGATCTGAACGTAAGACTGAACGTAAGTCGGAACGTAAGTCTGAACGTAAGACTGAATGTAAGTCGGAACGTAAGACTGAACGTAAGTCGGAACGTAGGTCTGAACGTAAGTCAGAACGTAAGTCGGAACGTAAGTCTGAACGTAAGACTGAACGTAAGTCGGAACGTAAGACTGAACGTAAGTCTGGACGTAAGACTTAACGTAAGTCGGAACGTAAGTCGGAACGTGCACAACAGTTGGATTGTTCCACCCGGACAGGAAATACATGATTGATATTTTTTCTTGCAAACCTTTATTCATATCTTTGACGTGATAAGACGTATTTGTGTATGTTTCACCAAACAGTGCCTGGTATATTGATATATTGCATGCTTATGCTGGAGTCAATTGTAACCACGGCCCACAAGGTCCGGGGAAGAGCGGGGACTTTGACTTTCGGTCCAGGCAACCCCGGGTAAAATCCCCGCCCTGCGGGGACGAACTGCTGGTAAAATCCCCGCCAAATGCCCCCGCACCCAGGGGACCCTAGGTAAGGTCCATTCCCTGCTATTTTGGGTGCGAAGACAAAACCACCTCATTCACCCGGTACTGCGGTGCCACCTGGAAGGTAAAAACACGGTCCATTTCCCCGGCTATTCCCGGTATACCCCCGGACCTGGAGGGGTCATGGTTACAATTGACTGGTGCATTACATCGACATCTTTCATGCCAACAGCGACAACATGTGTGCTTATATTGGCAGTGTGTGTGAGCACAAATATCGTGCATGCTTATATTAACACTATTGTTACTTATATCGTTGTATTAAGGTTCTAACATCGACATCTTGTGTGCTAACATTGACAAGTTGTACTCATACATTGCCTTAGAGTGTGGTCACATTAACATATTGAATTCTCACATCGACATCTAACGTGTCTGATTGGATGAATATTTATCGCATACAGACATCTTTCGTGCAAACATCGTCATAATGCGTGCTTATAGCGACATCTTACGTGTCTATTTCGATGTATAATGTTCTTACACCGACATCTTCCGTGCAAATATCGACATAATGCGTGCTCAGAGCGACGTATTCCGTGCAAACATCGACATAATGCGTACTCAGAGCGACGTATTCCGTGCAAACATCGACACCATGCGTGCTCATAGCGACGTATTCCGTGCAAACATCGACATAATGCGTGCTCAGAGCGACGTATTCCGTGCAAACATCGACATAATGCGTACTCAGAGCGACGTATTCCGTGCAAACATTGACATAATGCGTACTCAGAGCGACGTATTCCGTGCAAACATCGACACCATGCGTGCTCATAGCGACGTATTCCGTGCAAACATCGACATAATGCGTGCTCAGAGCGACGTATTCCGTGCAAACATCGACATAATGCGTGCTCAGAGCGACGTATTCCGTGCAAACATCGACATAATGCGTGCTCAGAGCGACGTATTCCGTGCAAACAACGACATAATGCGTGCTCAGAGCGACGTATTCCGTGCAAACATCGACATAATGCGTACTCAGAGCGACGTATTCCGTGCAAACATCGACATAATGCGTACTCAGAGCGACGTATTCCGTGCAAACATCGACATAATGCGTACTCAGAGCGACGTATTCCGTGCAAACATCGACATAATGCGTGCTCATAGCGACATCTTACGTGCAAATATCGACAAAATGCGTGCTAATAGCGACATCTTACGTGCAAATATCGACATAATGCGTGCTCATAGCGACGTATTCCGTGCAAACATCGACATAATGCGTACTCAGAGCGACGTATTCCGTGCAAACATCGACATAATGCGTGCTCAGAGCGACGTATTCCGTGCAAACATCGACATAATGCGTACTCAGAGCGACGTATTCCGTGCAAACAACGACATAATGCGTGCTCAGAGCGACGTATTCCGTGCAAACATCGACATAATGCGTACTCAGAGCGACGTATTCCGTGCAAACATCGACATAATGCGTACTCAGAGCGACGTATTCCGTGCAAACACCGACATAATGCGTGCTCAGAGCGACGTATTCCGTGCAAACATCGACATAATGCGTGCTCATAGCGACATCTTACGTGCAAATATCGACACCATGCGTGCTCATATCGACATCTTACGTGCAAATATCGACAAAATGCGTGCTAATAGCGACATCTTACGTACAAATATCGACATAATGGTGCTCATAGCGACATCTTTCGTGCAAATATCGACATAATGCGTGCTCATAGCGACATCTTACGTGCAAACATCGACATCATGCGTGCTCATAGCGACATCTTACGTGCAAACATCGACATCATGCGTGCTCATAGCGACATCTTACGTGCAAACATCTGCGGGCTCATAGCGACGTATGCAGTGCAAACATCGACATAATGCGGGCTCATAGCGACATCTTCAGGGCAAACATCAACATAATGCGGGCTCATGGCGACATCTTCAGGGCAAACATCAACATAATGCGGGCTCATAGCGACATATTCCTTCAAACATCGGCATATTGCGGGCTCATGGCGACATATTCTGTGCAAACATAGGCATAATGCGGGCTCATAGCGATATCTTCCGTCTGAAATCGATATGCAGGTTTCCAACCACTTTAAACGGCATAATACAAGCCTCAATGCCCGTCCTGCTTGCTTACTTCTCGGCACGTTTAACAAACATTTTTTTTAATGAGACCTAAATCCTGTAGGATATACGAAAGTTGGTTTGATAGACCAAACCAAAAACTTTCAAAATGTCAAGTGTAAGCAAGCATAGTAGATGTATAATTTGGAACATGTTAAAACATAATAAGTAGTCCTTCCACATCAATTGTCCAAGTAAACTCTTGTGTCAATATGTCTCAGAAAATATGCATACATTTAACCAAAGTGCACAATTTAGGTAAACAAATATCCATTCATTTTTACGGGGAGGACACCAGAACCCCTTGACATGTTTACAGTCTATTTTGGGGGTTCATGAGGGAGGGGCGCATGTCCTAAAGTGACCCCTCTAACCCCACATCCTGGATCCGCCCCTGTTTCATACATGTTTACCCTTAATAATTTCAAATCCATGTAGCCGTGCGATAATTACTTACATCTTAAAGCCGCACTCTCACAGATTGAACGTTTTGAAAACTTTTTATTTTTTTTGTCTTTGAACGAGCCAATTTTTGCGAAAATCCATGGAAACCAGTTATACAAGACTGCTGACAAAAAATTAGATTGCAGGTTTTTATATTTAAGAAAATAGATGTTTTATGCATTTTTCTTAAAACCGTTAACCAGAAAACATTAATTTTCGAACGGAAATATGAAAATCTACAATCTGATTTTTTGTCTACAATCTTATATCATTGGTTTGCAGATATTTACGCAAAAAATTTGCTCTTTCTAAGACAAAAAATATAAAAAGTTGTAATAATTTTGTAACCAGGAAGTTAATTCAACTTGGACACTAGTTTCTAAGAATCTTTTTAGTCAAGCAGACGACACCAGAACATGACCAAGGGATATGGTGTAGTTATAGCACAAACAACGCGGGCTACTGAGCTTGTTCACGAGCGCTTTGTTATAGTTAGATGACATGATGCAAACTTTTAATGATATAAAATGAGCGGAGTGAGCGTAGTGAACGAGCCCTTCTTTATCATTAAAATACTTATTCAGGTCTTAAAATACTACCTTATTGGCTGACAAATTGTCATCACAAAACCTGACGCAGGGAGTTTGTATAAGATGAGTGACAGTAGGCGGACCCGAAGGTTGAAATTATATCTGCAATTTCATTTGCTGAAAATGTATGTTGCATTCTAAAGCGCGAGAGTATAATTTTCAAAACGAGGGATTGTGGGTGATGCGAGCGTTATCCGCAAATTAGTTATACCACGGGTAAACTTCGCCTACGTATTACCACGGACCTATAAAGCAGTTATAGGTCCGTGGTATTACCATTCCGACATGGGAGTTAATGTTTAAACGAAAACAAAGAAAACGATCTCAATCATGTATACATGTACATTTGTTATTTCTTTTTTGTTTATCCGTGAAAAAGATTTTACACGCGAAAAAGGTGAACACTAAAAACACTCTTTATTTTGATTTTGCATTCCAAATACATGTTTCTGTAATGAGGAAGAGACTAAACACAAACACGACAATCATTTGTACAATTTACATTCAACCTAATCTACAAAACTCAATACTGTTATTAAAACCGAATATTGTTTATTTAATCTCAGCGGAAGGGAGTTCAGATTTTTATAAAGATAGCGGCAATTTTTTGGACTATTAAATATCACAAATCTAACTTTTTTTTCCATGTTTAAGTATTTGATAAAACGGTTGCTAAAGTTTCAAAGCAAATAACAGGAAAACGTGTGTTGAAACCTCGTCCCCAAATCAAAATAAACACATGGAAAACTACGGTGTTCCGAAAGGGCCATTGTGTATTTGTCCTTACGCGAAGGAGCGAAGACGGGGAGGGTCGACGGCGAACCCACAGACGCGTCGGAAGGCAATGTAGCAAAGGACAAAAGCTTAGATGCTAAAGTACGAAGTACGAAGACAAAGGACGAAGGACGAAGGTTAAGACGCAAAAGTACAAAGGCGAAAACGTGAATGTATGAAGGCGAAGAGAAGCTTAGGGACGAAAACGAAGGAGCGAAGGGCGGAAGCCGGAGACATTAAAGCACGAAGGCAGGAAAATGCGAAAGAACGAAAGTAAACGTTCTGTCTTACGAGTTGTATGCAGTTTTCAAGATAAAGAATCGAACCGAAGCGTTCACAATTCATTCCAAACATTCGGCCATTTACATCGAAAACAACCTCGGATGTACGTGGATAGTTTACAATGTCAGAAATGTGTTTCTCCCACCTCAGATAAGTAGATCCAATAATTAAACCATGATAGAAACGAGCGGGCGAAGATGAAATGCCCGTATGAAATTCCTTTTTAATGATCACCACATTGTAATTACCTCCCTTGTTGAAGACTGTCGTCTGTAGCATCATGGAAAACTTGACTTGTGACAATATTTAGAACGCTAATTAATTATTTCTCGCTTCAAATGACACCATAAAAGACTTTTCCCACACCTTTCGAAATCTAATGTTTTTCCTTAGAACTATTTAAAGACCGATTTGACTATAAACGTAACCTGAATATTACTGCGCGCATATCCATGACAACCACGAATTATCGCATATCTATACGCAATTATTTTCACTAAGCACAAAAGAGTTCCAGCAAAAAATACATTTTTACTTAATTTTGTTATATTGATGTGGGAGAAAAGGCATCTACCATAGCCGCTCGTGTAAGATAGGTTCATCCCGACCTCGTTCCCGAACCTATCTTATACTCTCGGCCATGGAAGATACTTATTATATTTAACTGAGCTGCAAGTAAATCGCGTAGTTATTTCAATTAAGCAATTAAACTTAATGACTTTACTCTTTGGAATCATAATTATCTATGCAATAATATACTTCCCGGACAATCAATTTAAACTTAGTGAAATAGAATACACGTCAAATCACTGCAATTAATAACAATTTCATAATAAAATATACGTTATACTTTTACCGATGTACCACCATACACCAGAGGTTGTTTTCTTTGGAAATTTTCCGAGGTGTTCCGAAAGGTTCAAGTTTATGATGTAGCAGGTACGGTTCAAATTCGAGAAGAAATGCGAGTATTTTAAAAGACATTCTTTATATATCTTATTGAAATGCTTTTCACGGAATTCACATTAACAATAACAATAAATACTAATTAATAAAACCAATTGAAAGTCCATATCTTTTTGTTGCTGTGAATTGTTTCATTATGTCTTTAAAGTCGAAAAATGTCTTGAAAGTCGCTTCGTGAATTTTGTCATTCTGAAGAAACGTCTTTTCGACTTTCGGAACCAAACGACACCATTATCAGCTACAAAAAGGCCCCTTAAAAGGTTGGCATGGGAAAAGAAAATAAAACTAAAAAAAGAAAAATATAGTCCGAAATGGTTCATTTTGAGCGTATTTTATTACTTTTTTCTCCAATATTGACTTTAAAAGAATACTTGGAGGATATGGGGGGGGGGGGACGCGCGCCGGGTGCGCCCCACCCCACCCCTGAATCCGCTTGTGGATATGCGGTTGATTACCGTACGGCAAAGAGAAGTAACCGCTGTGTCATATGAAGTATTCATACGATGAAATACTTGCGCATACTATCAATAATAATTATTATAACTATTATTAATAGTGTACGCGAGTATTTCAACCTTCCGTACTTATTTCCGTCGCAATATTAACGCTGTATAAAGAAAGTTACTTCAAAGAAATTCCCTGCATGGTGCAAGCTTTCTGTATATCAGTTTACCGACGATTTGCAATACGTGAATTCGGCCAGAAAACAAGTTGCCTCCAAAAACTGCATTTGCCAATCTACGTCAGAAACCCTTTAAACCACCGGATTATAAAAAAAATTCCATCGTTTTGGTGTCGACATTTTTCTGTATAAGTAAGTTGGATAATAATAAGAGGCCGTTGAAGAAGCTTAGTTCATTGTTTTTATTTATTTGTTTATTAAGTGACACTTCTTATTCAAAATCAATACATACACATGTATAACAAACATCAATTTTGACTGATAAACCTTTAACTACTTACTAAATAATGCATTTATGGAAAATATTAATTACTGATAACAAGATTGTAATCGTGTATTTAATTTAGCAGAAAGCGCAAAATTATTAAATGATTGGTGAATGCTAAAAGATTTACCCTGGTCTACTATAGTCTTTTTAGGTAGAAATAATATGTTGTATGCGCATTTCTTTCAAATTTAACTCAGTTTTCTTCATTAGAACAATTGTTTTCGACATTTATTTATCCTTTTGGAAATATTTAAACAATATTATTAATTGTGGTAAATCTTTAACATCTCAGAGTAAGAGTGCATCTTTAACTATTCATTGTTTGTTATCTATAATGTATGGTGGCATACTTCTGCCACCAGACAACCATATAACTAATTAGTTAATTAAGAGGTTAACTAGCTACGTAACTAGTTAACCACTTAACATCAAGCTGGCAAAATGATAAAAGGATGGCAGTTGTAGGCACTAACATGCATTTATTCCCCGTTATGATCTTTTATTTATTGAAAAAAATAACTAGTTACGTAACTAGTTAACCTCTTAATTAACTAGTTAATTATATGGTTATCTAGTGGCAGAAATATGCCACCATAATAATGAACTCTGGTTCTATGGATGCTAGCTTATTGATCACGAGCCCAGTATCAGTGGTCTTTAACTAAGACAGACGTATAAACCATATGTGTCAATAACATAATAAATAATTCATTCGATGAATGTACCGTACCACTCAACGACGTTTCAAGCGAGGTGTAAAAGCTATATTTTATCAGCGAAACAATAGGAAGTTTATTACCTGCGCGCTGTTAAGATTATTTGTGAAAGTTAAATAAATACTTCAAGATAGAAATATATGGCATATATATTTCCTGAAGTATATTAAATCTTGTTTTTGTTTATATTTTGTCTAACATTGGCTGACCCAGCTATAAGTGATAAGTGCATTTGTACCAAGCCCGCCGTCAGCACTTTAAAGCTGCACTCTCACAGCCAGCTTACCATTTTTACAACTTTTTAAAAAAAAATTGTCTTGGAAAGAGCAAACTTTTGCGTAAATGTCTGCAAACCAATGCTAAAAGACTGCTGACATAAGATCAGATCGCAGATTTTCGGATTTCCGTTCGAAAATTATTGTTTTGTGGCTTAAACCGTTACTAACGGTTTAGGAGAAATGCATAAAACATCAATGTTTGAGCTTAAATATAAAAATCTGCGATCTAATTTTTTTTGTCAGCAGTGCTTTTTAACTGGTTTCCATGGATTTTCGCAAAAATTGACTCGTTCCAAGACAAAAAATGAAAAAGTTGTCAAAACGTTCAATCTGTGAGAGTGCAGCTTTAAAGGTGGTATGTTCAAGATATATGTGTATATGTCTGTCTTTCGAGGGGTACAGGGGTATACTCCTATATGGATTTTTGTCTTCTTTAATAATGAACTTATGAGTGTTTTTCGGCATATTTCAGACTAAAAAAGCCTACATACCCAGCTGTGATGCTTTGCTTATTTCATATATCATTGAATGATACTGTTACCCAATCCCGGCTTGCGTGCCGAATACTCCCTTCATTTATTACCCAAATTTTGCGGAACATATACTATATAACTATTCTAATAGTTTGCTTACACATCAATGCTAATGTTCAGTTATTGCGTACCGCGTACCACCCTCCCGAGTATTCGTTAAAAGTCCGCTGATTACCTTGTATTTTGAAAGGGTTAACACTTTCTTTTCGAAATGTAAAGAAAACACTCATATCTGTGCAGTCCGGAACATCTTAGGAATTCGCCGATAGTGCGCGAATATCTTTTCCATTCGAACATTCGTTGCAAATGCGTACTCAGTTTTATAAAACGGACTTTGTTACAAATGCGAACACATCATTTTCTTCCAAAGTAAACTCGTTGCGAATTCAAACTTACATTTTTAACAGGTTCATTATTTGCAAAGGGTAACAATCCATATATTCCAAAAAGGATTATTTTCAAAACCAAAACTCAACATCTTTTTCGAAGGTGCATCATAAACAGTGGAAGCTCATGTTCGTTTCCAAAGGTGCATCATTCTAACTGTGAATTTGTTGTGAATCATTGCGCGATACTGAAGCCCTCTGCCGGATATTGAAACACAAAATCGTTTCTAAAAGTGCATTATTTGCAAATCAAACATCATGATCGTTTCTAGAAGTGCATTTCTTAAAAATGGAAACACATGATCATTTCTAGAGGTACATTTTTTGAAAATGGAATCACATGATCGTTTCTAGAGGTGCATTTCCTAAAAATGGAAACCCATGATCGTTCCTAAAGGTGCATTATTTGCAAATGGTTGCTCATGATCGTTCCTAGAGGTGTTTTTCTTAAAAATGGAAACACATGATCGTTCCTAGAGGTGCATTGATTGCAAATGGAAGCTCATGATTGTTTCTAGAGGTGCATAACTTGCAAATGAAAACTCATGATCGTTTCTTGTGGTGCATTCTTTGCAAATGGAATGTAATTATCGTTTCCAGAGGTGCATTACTTGCAAATGGTAAACATGATCGTTTCTAGAGGAGCATAATTTGCAATTGGAAAGACATGATCGTTTCTAGAGGTGCATTATTTGCAAATGGAAAGACATGATCGTTTCTAGGGGTGCATTATTTGCAATTGGAAAGACATGATCGTTTCTAGGGTTGCATTATTTGCAAATGGAAAGACATGATCGTTTCTAGAGGTGCATTATTTGCAATTGGAAAGACATGATCGTTTCTAGAGGAGCATAATTTGCAATTGGAAAGACATGATCGTTTCTAGAGGTGCATCATTTGCAAATGGAAAGACATGATCGTTTCTAGAGGTGCATTATTTGCAATTGGAAAGACATGATCGTTTCTAGGGGTGCATTATTTGCAAATGGAAAGACATGATCGTTTCTAGGGGTGCATTACTTGCAAATGGTAAACATGATCGTTTCTAGAGGAGCATAATTTGCAATTGGAAAGACATGATCGTTTCTAGAGGTGCATTATTTGCAATTGGAAAGACATGATCGTTTCTAGGGGTGCATTATTTGCAATTGGAAAGACATGATCGTTTCTAGGGGTGCATTATTTGCAATTGGAAAGACATGATCGTTTCTAGGGGTGCATTATTTGCAATTGGAAAGACATGATCGTTTCTAGGGGTGCATTATTTGCAAATGGAAAGACATGATCGTTTCTAGGGGTGCATTACTTGCAAATGGTAAACATGATCGTTTCTAGAGGAGCATAATTTGCAATTGGAAAGACATGATCGTTTCTAGAGGTGCATTATTTGCAATTGGAAAGACATGATCGTTTCTAGAGGTGCATTATTTGCAATTGGAAAGACATGATCGTTTCTAGGGGTGCATTATTTGCAATTGGAAAGACATGATCGTTTCTACGGGTGCATTATTTGCAATTGGAAAGACATGATCGTTTCTAGGGGTGCATTATTTGCAAATGGTAAACATGATCGTTTCTAGAGGAGCATAATTTGCAAATGGTAAACATGATCGTTTCTAGAGGAGCATAATTTGCAAATGGAAAGACATGATCGTTTCTAGAGGAGCATAATTTGCAATTGGAAAGACATGATCGTTTTTAGAGGTGCATTATTTGCAATTGGAAAGACATGATCGTTTCTAGAGGTGCATTATTTGCAAATGAAAACTCATGATCGTTTCAAGAGGTGCATTATTTGCAAATGGAATGTAATTATCGTTTCCAGAGGTGCATTACTTGCAAATAGTAAACATGATCGTTTCTAGAGGAGCATTATTTGCAATGGAAGATCATGGTCGATTCTAGAGGTGCAATATTTGCAAATGGAATGTAATTATCGTTTCCAGAGGTGCATTACTTGCAAATGGTAAACATGATCGTTTCTAGAGGAGCATTATTTGCAATGGAAGATCATGGTCGTTTCTAGAGGTGCATTATTTGCAAATGAAAACGCATGATTGTTTCAAGAGGTATTTTATTTGCAAATGGAGGCACGTGATCATTACTCAAGTTCTTAATGTTGCCTGTTTTGTTTGATGGATTTTTTCAACTCTCTTTTCACAATAAATTGTCTTCATTTTCGTTTACATTTAAGACAGCTTAAGTGTTCAGAACCCCCTCCCTCTCAAACCAGAAAAATGAATAAATATACTTTATACTAATTGGTTACAGTATTTAAATCAAAAATTTCGAGTACATTTGTAATTGTTGTTTTTTTTCAAAACATCGGTGAAAAGGTTATTATCAATCCTTGAAGAATGGCCGAGGGTGAACTTGTAACCGTAAACCTTTGGCCTGGTGACTTGCACTTTTTGTCAACCAAATATGTAAACATTTGAAAAATATCAAATTATCATTTGAATTACTTAAAGCAACATGGAGTTTAAACCACCAACTCTGCGCCAGGTTACATTAGGCGAATTTTTCTGATACCTAGTTTAGAGAGAGGCTATTAAGTTCTGAAATAACATGTTTCTTATATTTCATTTCTATCAAGTATCACGAACAAAAGAAGACAATGATGACAGATAATTATGGTGGCTGATTTCTGCCATCTCGTGTTTTCGTCTTCGCGGAGCGAAAATGAGATAATGATGAAATTCGCAAAGATACACTGCGAAAATGCGAAATACTGGTGCATCGCATGTTAGTCCCGCCATTTGGTGACTTTTCGCATTGTTGCATTCTTGCCTCGCCTCTTCAGAAGCGCATTTTTTGCGATTTTAATTTCCTCTGTAGCATTTTCGCTGCGAAACAGAGAAAACACGAGGGTCATTTTCGTATTACTGTCTTTAGGTAGGCAGAGGCATATTTGAATTATTTAAAACTTTCCACGAACATTATTTATTTCAAAGTGCGTATACAAGCGTTTAAGTCTATTTGGCTTTTGCGTGACGATTCGTCGTTAAAAAGTACGTACCAAAACCCCGGTTTGAAAATGCAGCGGGACGATTTGTCTTGTTACGGCGTTGCGCATACTACCGTAAGGCGAAATTAAGAAAGCGAAAGTTGCACCAGGGGGCGGGGCGAAAATTCGACAATATGCAAAGCGGTTCAGAGAAAATTACTTTTCTCAGTTTAACACCGCCACTTTTAGCGGGGCGTGTCCGTGTGGTAACCTGATGATAACACACTAGACTGTCGATTCAGGGCTCGCTGATTCGATTACCCGCAGCATCATTAAAATTACTAACCGTCTTCCGGGAGGGACGCTAAATGGGGATCCCTTGTGACGGTGCTATGCACTGGTGCACGTTAAAGAACCAGGGTAGCTCTAACCAGGGTTACATTCTCCATATGCACTATACTCCAAACAACTTAAATGACCAACAATCTTACTGAAGCACACGCCGAATGGGCCTAGCCTGGGTGCTTACAACCCCCTCCTTCCCCTCCCTTCTCCACACACACACATTTTTTCTCATTTCCACCCCGCCACCGTTTTCTCATTTTCACCCTTTCAACGCGAAAATGGAAATCACGAAATGGCAGAAATCAGCCTCCATAGATAATGGCATTTGAAATGTAAGTATACGCCCGGACGAAAGATATAGACTCGGGTATAGTTACCGATTACATGGCCTGTGCGCATTAAACGGCGCTTTATGCATATACACGTTTCGTAGTTTAGATGGTTACTTTTAATTAATTGTATAATTTGAACGAGGATAGCATTCTGTTTGTGAAACCTCGAACACTTAAACAATGGAAAATATAGCTTACGAGAAAAATGAGAAAAATGGAAATGCGAAGGAAACTTCGGACGCAATGTAAGACACCAAAGAAGTTATATGTAACTGTGACTCTTTTTTATTATTTAAACTCCTTTTTCAAATCTAAAAAATGTAATTATAAAGCTTTTAAAATATTGTTATACATTACTGAAAAGTCAAATTTGCTTATTGAATGCATAAGGTTTAAATAGCGGATTTTTTTATCGTTTTGATTTTAATTTAGAATTCATTGAATGTAAATGTAGCTACTTATTGTTTCCTTTTGCTTATTGAGTTTTGTCACTTTTGTGTGTAATGAATAATGTACTTCCTATATGGCGGTGGTATAAAATTACATACCCGTCGTTAATCGACGATAATACATTTATAAATTTATTAAAACAGATGATGAATACTGTATTCATATTGTGTGTGCACACTTCTCAATATTTAGTTCGCATCAGGTTTCTTACCTAACATTAAAGAACTGCATTCAAACCATTCATAAAATCAAGACGTTTTGGTTGACTTGGCGTAAAGCGAGTCCGCTTATTATTTGTTTACTCACATATGTCCTAGATTCGATTCACGGCCCGGTCGGTTGTGATTTTGGTCTGTATGACTTAGCTGGACAAGTTGGTTTTCTTAAGGTACTCCGGTTACTTCCCCGACCCCCCCCCCCCCCGCCGACAAAACCAAGCCCAGCACTTATAAAAAAAGTAATGGATATTTTGGCATTTTAACATTAAATTGATAACATCACGTGATTCCGTCAATCAACCTTTCTCGCAACGACAAATCGCTCAAAGCCGTTATAAAGGCTAATGAAAATTGCGGTCTTTAAAGACGATATTTGAGCAAAAACAAAATCAACATTTGCTGAAGAATTCCAGCTTTTGTATATGGATGAATATTTTGATATTTTAACATTACATTGATAACATCACGTGATAATGTCAATCAACCTTTCACGCAACAACGAATAAATCAAAGCTAACGCTTAACGCTAATGAAAATTGTAGTCTTCAAAGACGATATTTAAGCAAATATCAACATTTGCTGAAGATTTCCAGCTTTGGGTATCTTAGTTTTAACACTTGTAATTATTTGCCTCACTTTATTTCGTCATACAAATAAACTGCATTTTAGAAAACCCTGAGCGAGTCTTTTTACAGGCTATTGTGTTCGTTTCAGAGGAGTGGAAGCACGCCTCAAGTTTCGTCCCTTTCACTAACGTGAAAACCTTGATCCGCCTATTTATTACCTAATTGAAACCGTACCTGTATATTATTATGTCTGTGTTTTTTTTCAGACATGGAGGTGGTGCGGGGGACAACTACACCGCTTTTACAAACCAGATAACGTTCGTAGAACATTTTTATATAGAAGTTTTTTTTTAAATTACAGTCGAAACCCGCTATGTCGAACTGTGTTATCTCGATATTCTAATTGTGTCGATTTTTTGGATTCATTTTTGTTTTACATATACACTTGTTATATTCCGGTTATATCGAATATTCGTTATCTCGAAAAAAAATCATGAGGTCATAACGACTTCGACATAGCGAGTTTTAACTGCATATAAGAAAGCACTTCGTTTTAGTTCATACTTTTTCCTTGTGTTTCGATTGTGACAAAAGCTGATAGCTTAGGTTACAAGATCATAATCTTTATATAAAGTCGTGTATTTGTTAACAAGAAGCATTAACTCAATGAGCTTTTTTCCGACACGAATTACAAACATACATACCACATCTAAAACATAACAATGAACCGAATAGAGTCACTCTTTCATTAAGGGCATTTTTGTTGATTCCAAACTAGTTTTAGTTTAAGTTTCAAGGGTTTCGGCGCTTTTGAATCCGACTTCGAAAGCTTTGCTTGACGTAACAAATGCATGATTTTGTGTATAGCTTTTGTAACGTAATAACGTGACGGAGCTTCTGCATCTAGCTAATAATCAAAACAATGATACCGCAGATGGTCGTTTGCCTGCTGTTACTATATAGTGGTGGGTCACTGTCCGCCATGTTGTTTTGTCAAAGTGGGCTAGTTTACGGATGGAACGAACCGACGAAACCGCCTCCTGAGGGGATTTCGATAGTTTCAACAACCATCGGTTTTCGTAAAAACAATGGATAAAACTGGTTTTCATTTTATTTGACACTGCCATATGAAACAAATACATGTACTTAGCTCGAGAAAGCAATATTGAACCAAAACCAGTTTCTTACCAACAAAAACGACCTAACATTATCTTACTATTGGCTACTGCCTTGAGGGTGACAGTGCATAATATCAGCCTGAGGTAAATACTGTCGACAGAGGCGCTCAATGCAATCAAATCCTGTTTTATTATACCGAACAAAAACTGTATCATTTATTTTCTTCCCCGAGAAACAGAGAAACACCCCTACATAGAATCCCCCTTGTATTAACTGAATCGTTTGATGTTTCTTATGTCAATAATTTATTTTCATTGCCAGCTGCAAATCTTGCTGTCATTTTTGCAACAATTATAGGCTGGTAAACAAAGCGCTCAGGTGATACAGACTTTAAATAAAATACTATCAGTAAATCCCGTAATCGACGCGTACAGTCAATTTCATACAATATATAGAAGTAAATGTATATTACTAAGTGTCTTTTAAGGTTACAATGCCCGTGTAATCAATCATTTTTTCACATAAAATCCAATACGGCAACGTATTTGTAGCCTTGAGTGAATTTCATAACGTCAGAGGGTAACAGTGCAGGGGTGGATCCAGGATTCGCCGTTAGAGGGGGCGTACATAAGGGGCGTACCCTTTTATTTGCTCCCCTCCTTCAGAAACGAAATTGTTTGGGTTTGAAGTGTTCGCAGGGGCGTTCAGTGGTCCTCCCCGAAGAAATTTTTAACAATTTCTAGTCCGAAATGGTGCATTTTTGACGTATTTTATAATTTTTCGTCTAGTGCAGTGTGGCAGAGTGTGGGGTGATAGTCGAAAATATTGTCCTGGCGTTTTAACTATATGTTCTTTAGACAAGAGGTATAATCATCATAAAGAAATTTGCGCATTTATGAAGTCAGGATAAATGATAGAGTGTGTTCAATGCACAAGAGACGGTGGTATAAAACATGCACAAAATCGAAAAATGTTTTGTTCTTTTTAGGCAAAAAACAACAGATGTTTTTTCATCCAGGATTACTCTCCGTAAACCATGCGCGATGCAGCAATTACGCCGAAAAAAGAATGTGAATTAAATGGGTAATCCCCCGAAATGGTCAATCCGTCATTATTAACCTTTTAAAAAATGTTTTCGTTTCCCAAGGTCTGAACCAAAATGACCGCAGTGAACCTTCGGTTAGAACTATATAGTAGTGCTCATGAACATTGGAATATTTTTTTTTTGTAAAATAAAGTCGTTTTAAAAATGCGCGTGGAATTCGTAAGGATTCAAAACTTCAAATAAAAGGAAAAAAAAACGAAACAAAACAAATACAACGATAATATAACCAGGTGTGTGGCATTGTGTTCTTTTACAACTAGCATTGAAGTTGCTTCAAGATGGATATTTTATGAAGGTTGAAATTATTCAATCGGAACACCTCGGCAATTTCCGCCATACGACGAGCCTCAGAAGTAGCTGTTGCATTAGTGAAAGTAGTGCGTAAAATTAATAATAGTAATTTTAATTAATTCCAATGTTTTAAAGTGTTTTTTTTTTTACTAGGTTGAAATTGATTGTCATTGAAGTGTCTTATTGCATGAATAATTAAATTCCAAAGAGTAAAATTCTTAGGCTTAACGGCTAAGTTAAAATTATTACGCGATCTACAACCAGCGTAGTTAAATGTAAAGACCTCTGGCATTCTAAACCGTCCATACTCATCCGAGGGTGTTAAGAAGGTTTATGGCCGAGGGGTTACAGTTCGGAGATACTCTGACTTGAAGGAGTCCGACCAACAAATAAGATTTGTTCTCTTATAGCTTCTTAGCAATTATGTTTAATATGATGCCTGATGACGCAATGCTTCGAAATCGTTTGACTCGAGCTCATTGTTGGCTCGAACTAGATGTTAAGGACTCATTTCTTTATACTGATGGTAAGAATTCACGATTGGCTCGAATATTCCGAGGCTCGAGGTATTTTCGCCGGTTTCTAGGAGTTCGAGCCAACGGGGTTCGACTGTATAACCATTTAAAATAAAACTACCAAAACAACATAGGGTCACCAGTCAAAATTCTTTATCCTTTTCTGGGTCGGTACCTAAAAATTGAATTCAAAATAAACTTAAAGCGATGTTATGCTCTGAATATGCCATATAAGACAGTTTATCTGGGCTTACAATATATTCAAGATGTACTTGACTATCCATTTATGGCGTTATAAAGCACTACATACGTATAAACAGACGTCTCCAGTGCGCAAGAGCTGTAAAATAATATACCACTCATGAAAATAAACAAATACGCCCGACCTTACTTCTGGTGATGTATTTAAAATACAAAATTGACAAACAATTTCAGTGTTAAAAGGCAAATGATTATATCAAACAAGAAAATATACTTTTAAGATGGTGAATTAAAGTACATTTGTAGTTTATCGCTTTTGAACGAGCAATCAGAGCTGAATATTTCTTGCAATCATTTTTGGTTATTCGTGTACTTCATTCGGAGCTCCTCGGCCATTTTTTTCAAAAACAACCTCGGATGTATGCCGGTACATCACAGTTTAAGTAGTTCGTAAATTTTTGAATAATATCATTAATTAAATGTAGTATTGAAGAGTTGTATTTATTGATCTCAGTTTAAATTAATTAAGATTCCCAAGAGTTAAGTCATGAAGTTTAACTTCTAAATAAGATAACTACGCGATCTATTTGCAGCGGACTTAAACGTACCACTTTTTGAGTATGTAAACCGTCGATAAAATGGCCGAGGAGTTCCGAATGCGTGTACTTAACTGAGTCGATTTATAAACTGTTACCGTGACGTCATAAATGTCTTTAATGATCAATTTACCCAAATTTCAACGATAAACAATAAGTTTGTTTAAGTTCATGTATTTAAAAATAAACAGACGCATTCAAGCTGTCGCTGTCGCTCCTTTGGAATAAATTCATTTTATTAGTTAAACCTGAACTATAGACTATACTGACAATTTCAATTATTGCATTATCATACTTGTTTCCATCGGCAACCGGATCTCAAACTGAAATTATGTTGTTGTTGTTTTTAAATAAAAAGAAAATCGTTTAATTTCAAAGTAAAAATTACGATGCCACAAATGTGCGAAATCATTAATAATATGAACAGTATGAAGTGAATAAACAAAAAAAAATCAATATTTTTTACATTTATGGCATCGTAATTTTTTTACTTTGAGATTATACGATTGTTTTATTACAAAACAAAAAAAAATCAGTTGGAAATCATGTGCCAGTGCATTTGCAATACGGAATAATTATGATTAATATCCAAACTCGCTATGTCGAAGATTTTGGGACCGTCGGTAAATACTTCGAGATAACGAACATTCGATATATAACTAAAATACAAAATGTATATACTTAAACGAAAACAATCGAAAAAAGTTCGACATGTCCAAAACATCGAGATAACAGAGTTCGACATATCGAGTTACGACTGTTTACAATACAGATAAATAGTCACGTGAGTTCGAGTCTCTTAATGTAATAGATCATCAAGCCATCAAACAGCCAGAATCCTGTGGTTTTATTGTTTTACTAGCGGCAATGACTATTGCAGACTGTTGATTCAGCCCACACCTGAGACATTGGAAGATAACATAAATGCGCTTCCTAATTACCCGAGATTCATGTTAAAGTCATCAGGATAGGGGTCACTTCAGACAAAGGGGTTGGGTTTCAAAACAATTCAAAAGTTAGACGGGTGAAATCGAAAACAAGTTAGTTGCCTTGAAATATAGAATTAGGTAGATCCTTTTCGCCTTCACCCCCTCGGGTTCGAGGGAGTTTCGGGTGTTCCGTTTCGCTAAGCCATTCTTTTCTTTTTGGAAGAAGATTTGGTTTGGTTCAATTAGGAATAATTAAACGCGGTGGATTATCGAAGAGTTCGTAGTTCGTTGTGACGAATTTGTTTTTTTTAATTTACTGATAAGCACAGTTTTAGGACATACATTTGACTTTAATAACGTTCAAGTCATAACAGTAAGCTTATAGAATTGTATAGTTTTATAGCATTTGTTTGTGTTCTTTACAAGTTCTCAGTAGCAGCCACGATTGTGTTTTCGTATACAGAGTGATATAAATGTGAATTTGTATAAAAAATAGTGAATATTAATTAAAGAACTACAAAAGTTAAAAAATCTATTTTGTGATATTAATATGAAAAATACATTATAATCAAAATGCCGCAAATTTTCGTAAAAATGCGGAGCAACTAATAGTAGCTTTGGAGAAACTATAACAATCAGTGGAAAAATCAGGGATAATATGTTTTATAATATGTGTGGGTGAGAAACAATTCGTAATATGAGTGATCAAATAAATGAGAAACGTTCAAAAGCTAATGGCGAGGTGGTCGTCAATGGAATACAGAACGGAAACTTAAATGGGTAAGTGCACTAGTATGGACATTGGACTTTTTAAAATTAAAAGCTTTATTTTAACGTCAGTTAGTTGATTTTTAAACAAAACACGCTCATCCTAAATATAAAAACATTTCTCGTGTATTGCGTTCACTAACGTAAAGTCACGTAATGCGTTCAGTAGGACAAGCGTTAACCCTAATGTAAGCAAACAGTTTTGTTTTGTGTCCCCATTTCAACGCAGCGCATACACTGCACGTTGGAACTGCACGTGGGGATACCAACAGCAAACGTTCGCCGCAATCATGTGTGCTGAACTCATGGCAGGAGCTTTTGCCCGAACTATGCCGGATTATTTTAATCCAAGATTAGTCTGGCAGCAATTTTGAGCAAAATATTTGAAAGATTATTATATTGATAATTATAAAAGAGCCGAACAAAAGATATTATAACGTTTTTATTTGCTACTGTAGGTTTGAAAATATTGAAAAACAATATATAAATAATTATGAATGCGTTCTTACGTTCACCATTTAAACATAATTTTGGGACCGAGGTTTCATGCACGCGTTGTGCATGATGCTGACCACCCTTCCATTCCATCGCTAACTAAACAGCATTTCACCTTTCTCGCTTTAAAATTCCCCTAATTCTCTCTCCCATACTTTTAACTTTCTCCCTTGCTAAAATTATCTCTCTGCAGGCGTTTAACATTATTTTCCCTGTTGCTCACTGCATCCTCATAACTTTAGATGGATTGTAAATTTGTGCCCCTTGTTCGACTGGAACAAAATAAACAACAACAACAACAACAACAACAACAACAAAAACATAAAAAACAGCAACATCAACAACAACAACAACAAAAAACAACAACAACAACGAGCTGTGATGTTGGCTCAGCGGCGCTTTAGTACTAATGTTTCTATTATTAAAAATATGTATTGCATATTTCAGGTTTGGCTCAAAGAACGGCGGAAGAGCAAGAAAACAAAAGGGACTAATTTTGCTCGTGATCTTACTGTTCGCGGCAGTAATAGGGCTAGCTATTGCACTGGGTATTGTGGCGAATGCAGAGGACGACACGGGACCAGGTATCTTGACATTTTCATCTTTCTGCGTACATATAGGATGTAGATAAGATTTACAACATGCATTGTTTTGCGTCGGAACCCAAATCTCGCAGCCGTAAAGCCATTTAACAACAATGAAAACAACAGTAATTGCAAATGCAGGGACGCTTATAATATTCATTCGCATTCATCAGAGGTTTGATAATAATAAACCTAACGCAAAGCATCACTCTGGTGTACGAGGATAATATTCTGATTCCATGGAAACTTAAAAAAAATATTAAAAATAAAGAGAGTTGTAGTTTGTGCCATCTGTAAATATGAGAAAGACAACAAAACACGATGTGTACGTGTACTTGTACATATAGTTACACGTACAGTCCAACCCCGTTCGCTTGAACTCCCATGGACCAGCGAAAATACCTCGAGTTTCTGAAAATTCGAGCCAAGCGGGAATGTTTACCTTTAGTTTTAAGAAGTCGGTCCTGTACATCTAGTTCGAGCCAACGAATTTTTCGAGTCAATCGAGTTAGAGCCAACGGGCTTCGACTGTACGTGTAAAAGTTGTATTTGATTTTCAAGGTTGTTTTCCAAATGTATCTTTACTTGTTTACGGACTTTTGGCAAACATGTCGTTCCACTCGCTTTTGCCATTCTCATTTATCAGAGGTTCGACAAATCTAAATCTCAAAGCATTATTACTCTGGTGTACGTGAATGGCCTTTGTTCATATCAACATTTTTATCTTGTACAATGTACACATACCTGGATGACGTAGCACTCAACAACTTAACAACAAGTACACATACCTGGATGACGTAGCACTCAACAACTTAACAACAAGTACACATACCTGGATGACGTAGCACTCAACAACTTAACAACAAGTACACATACCCGTACAAATAGTATTTCGCAACCTCGCTATTACGTTTGTAAAACAAGACGAGTTTCAAGTTTCAAGTTTTATTTATAATAAACCAGGAGGTCGTAGACCCATGAGGCATAAAGTGCACAATGGTGGCAAATACAAATAGTATGTACTTGTGTGGTAATATATTAACTAATAAATTTTATACAAAAGTAGATTTAGAACATGCATACATTTATAAATCAACTGTACTATCATATTTCAGAAATATGCCAGACCGCCGACTGCGCCCAAGCAGGTTCGTATTGTGTGATACCTGAACAAATTTATTTCATTTCTTAAGTTTAGTCTTAATCATTAATATGTAATACGAGTAATATGATATTAGTGTTACTTTTATATGTAAAATGTAATGTTCATTTTGTATAAAATCTGCGTATGATGCAACTAGAAATAACTGGGGTAAATTCATGAAGCATCTTTAATTAAAAATGCCTCTTTTTTAATTTAAAGAAACCTAGCAATGTTTGTTTACCAAAAATTTGAAAATAAGCAAAAAATGGACTAAATAATATATGCATATGAATAAATTTTATGACAAATAGAAGGTATATGTTTTTAAAATAATCGTTTTTTAAAAATTACGAAACTTTCACTAAGTCGAAAATACTTACTTTGATGCTTTATAGATACGGCACCTGTTCTTTTTTACTATAAAAAAACTAACTAATCTATCTCCAGCCGCACGTGTCCTGGAGAACATCGACACGAGCGTGGACCCGTGCGACAATTTCTACATGTACTCATGCGGCGCGTGGAAACGGAAGCACGTGATACCCGAGGATAAATCCAGCCAAAATGTTTTCGGGGTGCTGCGTGACAACGTACAGGTCATCAACAAATGTGAGATTATGGTTGTGATGGGAATATTGACGATCGATATTCAATAACGTAACTTAATGTAGTTTGGTTTTCGCACAAAAGAGTAAAGTCCGATAAGGTTTATAGGCAAAATATGTGAATAACTAACACCACAGTAAGAAATTTATTAATTCATCAACCGACAAATTAGACCGAAGCGCCATCCAACCAAACCGACCAACTAATGACTTTACCTACTGACTGGCCGGTCTCCAACCGACTGATAACTAGACCTGCTGACGCGGTAGTCACCGACCGACTCATGACTGGACCTACCGACTAAGAAGTCACCGACCGACTCATGACTGGACCTACCGACTGGGTAGTCACCGACCAACTCATGATTAGACCTACCGACTGGGTAGTCACCGACCGACTCATAACTAGACCTACCGACTGGGTAGTCACCGACCGACTCATGACTAGACTAACTGACTGGGTAGTCACCGACCGACTCATGACTAGACCTACCGACTGGGTAGTCACCGACCGACTCATGACTGGACCTACTGACTGGGTAGTCACCGACCGACTCATGACTGGACCTACTGACTGGGTAGTCACCGACCGACTCATGACTAGACCTACCGACTGGGTAGTCACCGACCGACTCATGACTAGACCTACCGACTGGGTAGTCACCGACCGACTCATGACTGGACCTACCGACTGGGTAGTCACCGACCGACTCATGACTGGACCTACCGACTGGGTAATCAACGACCGACTCATGACAAGACCTACTGACTGGGTAGTCACCGACCAACTCATGACTGGACCTACTGACTGGGTAGTCACCGACCGACTCATGACTAGACATGCTGACTGGGTAGTCACCGACCGACTCATGACTGGACTTACTGACTGGGTAGTCACCGACCGACTCATGACTAGACCTGCTGACTGGGTAGTCACCGACCTACTCATGACTGGACTTACTGACTGGGTAGTCACCGACCGACTCATGACTAGACCTACGGACTGGGTAGTCACCGACCGACTCATGACTAGACCTACTGACTGGGTAGTCACCGACCGACACATGACTAGACCTACTGAATAGGAAGTCACCAACCGACTCATGACTGGACCTGCTGACTGGGTAGTCACCGACCGACTCATGACTGGACCTGCTGACTGGGTAGTCACCGACCGACTCATGACTGGACCTGCTGACTGGCCGGTCATCGACCGACTCATGACTAGACCTACTGACTAGCCGGTCACCGACCGAATAATGACTAGACCTACTGACTAGCCGGTCACCGACCGACTAATGACTAGACCTACTGACTGGCCGGTCAACAACCGACTTATGACTAGACCTACTGACTGGCCGGTCAACAACCGACTTATGACTGGACCTACTGACTGGGTAGTCACCGACCAACTCATGACTGGACCTACCGACTGGGTAGTCACCGACCGATTCATGACTAGACCTACTGACTGGGTAGTCACCGACCGACTCATAACTAGACATCCTGACTAGGAAGTCACCGACCGACTCATGACTAGACCTGCTGACTGGGTAGTCACCGACCGACTCATGACTATCCCTACTGATTGGGTAGTCACCGACCGACTCATGACTAGACCTGCTGACTGGCCGGTCATCGACCGACTCATGACTAGACCTACTGACTAGCCGGTCACCGACCGACTAATGACTAGACCTACTGACAGGCCGGTCAACAACCGATTTATGACTAGACCTGCTGACTGGGTAGTCACCGACCGATTCATGACTAGATCTACTGACTGGCCGGTCACCGACAAACTAATGACTAGACCTACTGACTGACCGGTCACCGACCGACTAATGACTAGACCTACTGACTGGCCAGTCAACAACCGACTTATGACTAGACCTACTGACAGGCCGGTCAACAACCGACTTATGACTAGACCTACTGACAGGCCGGTCAACAACCGACTAATGATAGACCTACTGACTGGCCATTCAACAACCGACTTATGACTAGACCTACTGACAGGCCGGTCAACAACCGACTTATGACTAGATCTACTGACAGGCCGGTCAACAACCGACTTATGACTAGACCTACTGACAGGCCGGTCAACAACCGACTAATGACTAGACCTACTGACAGGCCGGTCAACAACCGACTAATGACTAGACCTACTGACTGGGTAGTCACCGACCGACTCATTACTAGACCTACCGACTGGGTAGTCACCGACCGACTCATGACTAGACCTACTGACTGAGTAGTCACCAACCGACTAATGACTAGACCTACTGACTGGCAAGTCAACAACCGACTTATGACTAGACCTACTGACTGGCCGGTCAACAACCGACTTATGACTAGACCTACTACCTGGGTAGTCACCGACCGACTCATGACTAGACCTACTGACTGGCCAGTCAACAACCGACTTATGACTAGACCTACTGACAGGCCGGTCAACAACCGACTAATGACTAGAACTACTGACTGGCTGGTCAACAACCTACTCGTGACTAGACCTGCTGACTGGCCGGTCACCAACCGACGAATGACTAGAACTACTGACTGGCCGGTCAACGACCGAATCATGACAAGACCTACTGACTGGCCGGTCACCGACCGACTAATGACCAGACCTACTGACTGGGCGGTCACCAACCGGCTAATGACTTGACCTACTCACTGGGCGGTCAACATACGACTAAACGAGACCTACTGACTGGGTGGTCACCAACCGGCTAATGACTAGACCTACTGACTGGCCGGTCAGCAATCGACCAATGACTAGACCTACTGACTTTGCGGTCATCGACCGGCTTATGACTAGACCTACTAACTGGGCGGTCACAAATCAACTCATGAACATACCAACTTTCTTGGCGGTCACCAAGCGGCTAATGACTTGACCTACTGACTGGCCGATCAGCAACCTACTACTGACTAGACCTACTGACTTGGGCGGTCATCAACCGACTTAGGACTAGTCCTACTATCTGGGTGGTCACCAATCGACTTATGAACATACCTACTGTCTGTGCGGTCACCAACCGACTAATGAATAGACCTACTGACTGCCCGGTCAACAACCGACTGATGACTAGACCTACTAACTGGGCGGTTACCAATCGACTCATGAACATACCTACTGACTGGCCGGTCAACAACCGACTAATGACTAGACCTACTGACTGTCTGGTCAGCCGACAAATCAGAACGACCGATTATCGAACAGACCTGCAATCTGACCAAACAGCATCGGCGACCTACCGCCCTGCCCAAGAAGCATCGGCGACAGCATACTAACGGACTCATCATCGGGCAGATATACTAGATATTGAAGATCGACCGATCAAAGAATTAATCGCCAAATCGACAAATTGCCGATCAACCGCCCAATCAGACCGACTGACTAATGACCTGACGTTTTGACTGGTCGGTTATCCGACCAACCAGACCGACTTATTACCATCGGCGACTTTCGGACCAATCCTCGGACAGACATATTAGATATTGCCGATAGACCGATCAAAGAACTGTTCACCTAATCGACAAATTACCGATCTACCGACTAACTAGAGGGAATAATTGACCACACTGCCGACCAGAGAGACTGTGTATTAGAATCGTCCTACTCACCAGGCTGATAAATTGTCCACCCGAGCACCAACACAATCACACCCACAAGACCCAACCAACAACCATCCAACTCTTACCAACTCTAACCAAACTTCTAACCTTCCAACATAAACCAATTAAGAAAGCACTCAAACAAACAATCCACCGTCTCTAACCAGCTAACGTACCTACCAACTCCAACCAATTAACAATTCAACCAAATCCAACACACTAACCAACCAACCAACCAACAAAACAATCAACCTAAAACAACCGACCAACAAACCAACCAATCAATCAACCAACCCACTAACCAGCTAATCAACTAACCAATCAACCAAAAGACTCCATCCCTAGCAAGATAACCGACCAATCCACCATTTCAAACTACCCCCACTAAGCAATCAATCAACTTCAACCAACCAATCAACCTCAACCAATCGACCAACAAACTAACAGACCGACCAACCAACCAACCTCAACCAACCAACCAACCGTCACCAACCTCTATTTTCCCGTTTCAGACCTCCTAGAGGATGGTGAAAAGTACAAAACGGTAGAAGGGGTTGGAAAAGCCCAGGATATGTACGCCGGCTGTGTTAATACAGGTACGTAAATAATAATAATAATGAGATCTACAAATACAAACTAAAACACTACATTTTATTAATAATATAATTCAGAAAATAACGAACTACATCTACTGATGTACCAGCATACATCCGAGGCTGTTTTTGATAAAAATGGTCGAGGAGCTCCGAATGGGAGGGCCGATACTTGGCCGGAAGCAGTTAGTTAAACTTTACAATCTTTGTTTATTCAACATACATAAAAAATATAACTAGTTCAATCCTTCTATAAGTGACCCCTCCCCCCCACAAAAAACGAAAAAAAACGTGAATTTAACACAACCTCTGTAAACACATACATGTCAACAGGAAATTGGCCCCTACTGTGACATCAGTGCAATAAGCAGGAGATGCACAACAGGGGATTATCATGCCAAAAATTCATTAAACCAGGCCTTAAAGCACCTCATCATCGCCTACGCACTACCGCACCAACTTGGTAACTTGACGATCATCAGCCACTGTATTAGCTTAAAACGTTTTGGTTTTTTTAAATTCAGAGGAAATAGAACGTAAGAGCATAAACGTGTCCTACCCGCTGCTCCAAGAACTTGGTGGGTGGCCGGTCCTGGGCGATTTGGAAGGTGGGGGCTACAGCGACGATAGTTTCAACCTTACCACTCTCCTGCGGGCGCTCCGGAAGTACAACAACAATCCGCTGATTGATATTTACGTCTCGTCTGATGTAAAGGACTCCGAGAACAATATCATTTATGTACGTATAAGCATGTATAAATAATAGAGTCTTTACCTACAGCGCGACTTATTGCAATTGTACGCCCGCGCAATAGTATAATTTCATCTCGAGGGCAGTGGTTGAACTTGAACTTTGAACTTTTATTAAAATACTCATGGCCTATAACAGGCATACAGAGTTAACAAACAAAATGCAATAAAAAAAATGGAATGACGAACAATTGATACACATAACATACAAAGAATGACATGGAAATTACTCTCCACAACACTACAACAAGATATCTGTACAATGAACAATGATAAAATAGTTTGCATGAGAGGAAAAAAGAAAACGTGTCTGTTTTGTACCATGTTATCAAAGGCAGCGTTCGCTAACTAACGTGTGGTATAAGTGAATAACGTTGTAAATCCCTGTGCCAGTTATTGAACGGTTAAGTCCCGCCTACTTGTTATCATTCTGATATTTGATTTGATGTGTAGACGAATGTATAGACGAAAACATAGAAACATTATGAAACATAGAATATATGTATTCCGTTCCGCTAGGTAAGATTTGGAAGGTCTTATACAGAGACAGAATACATGAAAACTACTTAATGAGGGAAAGAATGATGAAACTGGATTTAAAATTTGCCGTTTATCTCGCTTGGCAATCTGCAGTCAATTAAACACAGATGGTTAATCTTTTGGGTTTAATAAATTAGCAAAATGGCAATTTATTGGAAAATATGTGTGCAAATGAATTATTATCCAATCAAATCCTTTATATGTGTAAACAGGTCCAAACCTGTGGACAACTTATCCACGTATTAAACTAGAAGAAACACACATTTAAATCACCTATATACTCCCAGTGGTATACAGCTGTTTAATACACAGATATACATCTTTTTAATTTGTTTGTTTAATAAACCCAAAGGAATGAATGCACAGTCGTTGTTACTTCGCTTTGTTTCAAGCTTATAGAGAATTGTCGACACACTACTTGAACAGTTACGTGTACGTGTGAACTTCTTTTTGTGTACTACGTCATCCAGGTACGTAAACGTGTGAACTTCGTTTTGTGCACTACGTCATCCAGGTACGTGTACGTGTGAACTTCTTTTTTTGCACTACGTCAACCAGGTACGTGTACGTGTGAACTTCTTTTTGTGTACTATGTCACCCAGGTACGTGTACTTGTGTACTTCTTTTTGTGCACTACGTCATCCAGGTTCGTTTTCGTGGGTACTTCTTTTTGTGTACGACGTCATCCAGGTAGGCGTATTTATACTTCTTTTTGTGTACTACGTCATCCAGGTACGCGTACGTGTGTACTTCTTTTTGTGCACTACGTCATCCAGGTATGTGTACGTGTGTACATACTTCTTTTTGTGCACTTCGTCATCCAGATATATGTGCATCATACAAGTTTATAATAACATGGTCAAAGGATTGTGATATATGCGAAAACATTCAGTCTTAGTACAACTTAGGGAAAACACGCAAACGACTTTTAAACTCAACTACAAAAATACCCAGTATATATGTTGCTACACCTACAGTTATACGTTCACGTCGATTTTCGCAACCTCTCAAGTATGGTACGCTTTTATCGACATGAAATACACAATAGATTGTATGGGATATACATGTACAAGTTTGTGCGGTTATAAATTATATACCGTACTCCTTCTTATCAAGAATACACGGGTTCGATTTTCTGTGAGTTTTGTTGGTGATGGGTTCTCCGTTTACCCAAACACACAAGATCTCACCTTCGCGCAAAATCGTGCCAACGAGAGTGACTTCGGAAATATAACTTCCTCCGTAGTCGTTTTTAAAATATCGTTTAAAATTTAAACTGAATTTGAGCGCAGCATATTATTTCAATGGGCATATGTAATTATTTTCATTTTCTTCGTTTTTTTCTTTCCAGCTGGACCAGCCGTCATTCGGCTTGCCCGGGCGATTGTACTATTTAGATTCCAACCTGGCGCACATGCGGGACGCTTATATCAAACTGGCACGGGGCGTGGCCGAGTTGTTTGGGGCGGACTCGTCAACCGCACAAACATATATGGACACAATGCTAAAGCTGGAAACAGATATTGCAAACGTTTGTACTTTTTTTAAATTTCCAAGGACTACGGGATTATCTTTTTAAAGCTGCACTCTCACAAATTTACCATTTTTACATTTTTTTTTATTTTTTTGTCTTGGAAAGAGCAAAAAAATTTTGCGTAAATATCTGCAAACCAATGATATAAGATTGTAGACGAAAAATCAGATTGTAGATTTTAATATTTCAGTTCGAAAATCATTGTTTAATGGCTTAAACCGTTACTAACGGTTTAAGAAAAATCCATAAAATATCAATTTTTGAACTTAAATTAAAAAATCTGCGATCTAATTTTTTGTTACCAGTCTTATATACTATTATCTGGTTTTTATGCATTTTTGCAAAAAAAAAGTGGCTCGTTCCATGACAAAAAAATAAATAAAAAAAGTTGTCAAAACGTTCAATCTGTGAGAGTGCAGCTTTAACATTATTGATTAATGGTTTTATTTTAAAACTGGGCTTGTCCCCATAGTTTTCTTTGTGATATTGCATTAAAGAATTAGTATATATGCATTTAAATATCATACTATTTTAACCGAAACTACTGTATACATAGATGCCAACTCATATTAATTTTATGACACAAACACAATGTTTAGGGAAGTAGTCTTAACTAACGAAATCTTACATATTTAGGGCTTTGAAAAACCCCAAATAATGCAACTCGTTTATTTTTTTTATTTTTCTGCTGGCACACTTATTCGTTCCGGCATGACTGTTTTAGATATCGGTACTCTCTGAAGACCAAATGGCTTTTCAGAACCCGAGCCAAAAATATACACAAAGGTACTCTAACTAGCCTCCGACATGACTGTTTCAGATCACGATGCCCTCTGAAGATCGGCGTGACAACGAGGCTCTCTATAACAAGATGACCATACAACAGCTGACCCAGAATTTCACAGAACCCAGTCCCAAAGATAACATACAGGTACATGTACACACTCTCAAAAGTAATAGTTAGTTACTGTACCAGAACCCAAGTAATTGAAATTGTACACATGCTTTTAAACTCAGGTGTCTACATCCAACCATGATGGCAGTGAGCGAAGAAACTGATTTGTACCGTCTTTCAGTTCAACGTACAATAACTTGCTGGCGGTATAAGGGAAACTCGTTTTAATTTTTCCGCACTCTAGTTATTGAACGCTTAAGTTCCGCCTACCCGATACTGCTCGGATATAGGAGAAAACTGTGTAACCCAAAACAAAGAAAACACTCATAAACATCGTAGTTTTTTTTTTAAAAATATGTTTTTTAGATTTTATTTCAAATACATTAGGCAATATCCCATACTTATACAGTCAGTGAAACATATAGGGTATACTCTATAGTCAACGGTCATTTAAATATCAAGTTATATTAGTACACATTTTAACAGTTATATATTAATTATTCAGTCGAGCACCGTTGGCTCGAACTCGCTTAGCTCGAATTCCCCGTTTGCTCGAACTGGATTTAACGGACCGATTTCAATATACTAAATGTAAACATTCCCGCCCGAATTTTTTCGAGGCTCGAGGTTATTTCGCCGGTCAATAGGACTTCGAGTTAACGGGGTTTACCTGTACAATATATTTGATTACTTCGATACTAAGGCTCATGGCACACCGGTATAACCTGACCTCACATTTCAGCAGATTTGGAAGACAATTTTATTCAATTTGAAAACAAACTATTTTGGGTTCCAACAGTTTGGCTGGCTGGAATACATGCAAGGGATCATGAGCTTGGAAGGGGTCGATATCGAACTGAATTCCAGCGAACCCGTGGTGGTCAGAGCCGTGCCTTATTTCCAGAAACTGTTCCATGTTCTCCAGAACTACACGAAAAAGTGAGTCCATGTTTATTTAATGCTCATCTGGCCCCAATTTCTCGAAACTTCTTAAGTCCCTTATAACAGGATTAAGCTAATCTCACTATTTTTGTTGTTCTATAAAATGTGTTTTATTAACTTCTTCAAGAAATTTTTGAAATTATGTAGGAATAATTTGTATGATTATCAGAATAAACCATTTTTTATTTATCAAAATCCATTTTCAGTATGTATTTTGGCTAATTGGAATAAGCGACTTAAGCCTGTTAAGCTTAAGATGTTTCGAGAAATTGGGGCCGGACATCAAGGCATAACTCGTTATTTGAAATACAGTCCTAATTCGATATGTCGAAGTTTTTGGGACCGCGGTATAACCGAAAAACAAAACATGTCCAATACATTCGAAAAAAAGTTCGGCATAACCAGATGTTCGAGATAAAAGAGTTCGACATAGCGAGTTTCTGTATGAATGCTCTCTGAAAATGATAAACCTTTATTTCAGCAAATTTCATGTTTTTCAAGGAACCTGATTATTTTTTGGCACTATCTGAATATTCAAAATAGTCCGAAAACAGTTCTAACAGTAAAGTTGCTCTGCTTTCCCAAGGGGTTCTCCAAAATCACTTTTAGGTCTTTTGGGTAAACCCTAACCACTAAACCCTAAACCTTTATTCTATGCCTAAGCCTGACCCTGGATCTGACTATTTACACTGATAATAGTAAACATACACATTAAATCTAAAACAAAACATTTGTTGTTCCATTTCTAATTGGTTGTGTACAATGTCAGAGTCATAGCCAGCTACCTGGTGTGGTCGATGGTATACATACATATTAGATATATAAAGCATTAGTTGTTCCATTACTAATTGGTTTAGTTCATTTTTCAGAGACATTGCCAGCTACAAGGTGTGGTTGATCATGTTGTCGTGCCATTTCTAATTGGGTTGGAACACTTTCAGAGAAATAGGCAACTACCTGGTGTAGTCGGTGGGATACATACATATCAGATATATAAAACATTAGCATGCCATTTCTAATTAGGTTGAAACACTTTCAGAGAAATAGGCAACTACCTGGTGTGGTCGGTGGGATACATACATATCAGATATATAAAACATTAGCATGCCATTTTTAATTAGGTTGAAACACTTTCAGAGAAATAGGCAACTACCTGGTGTAGTCGGTGGGATACATACATATCAGATATATAAAACATTAGCATGCCATTTCTAATTAGGTTGAAACACTTTCAGAGAAATAGGCAACTACCTGGTGTGGTCGGTGGTATACATACATATCAGATACATAAAACATTTGTCGTACCCTTACTAATTGGGACGGAACACTTTCAGAGACAGAGCAACTACCTTATGTGGTCGATGGTATACTTTTTATATAAGACATAAAAAGCTTTTGTCTTTCCATTAATTATTGTTTTGGTACATTCTTCAGCGAAATAGCCAACTACCTTGTATGGTCGATAATGAAAAATCGGGCCAGCAATCTTCCAGAAAGTTTCACAGATCTTGTTGCGGAGTACAATGCGGTAAGGATATGTTTCATTAGATTATATCATTCGGAACTCCTCGGCCATTTATTTTTTCGAACACAACCTCAGATGTATGCCGATATATAAGTAGAAGAAGTTCGTAAAATATTGAATTACATTATTGATTAAATGTTGTGTTTTAGCTTGTATTTGTTGATCTAAGTTTAAATTGATTGCCAGTGAATGGTATTATTGCAAACATGATTAAGATTCTGAAGAGTTAAGTCATTAAGTTTAACTGCTAAATTTAAATGACGGAGACAAAACGCTGTATAGCACTAAAGGCTTATAATTATGGGTATAATAAATGTCCAGTTATTCCCCTTGTTCGACTGCCAGAAACACAAATAGACGATCGCCGGTGTTCGATCGGCGGCGTTTCACTTTCGTTAAAGGCTAATTATGTTTATCCTTACACAATTCATATGCTTTTTGTTGTTGTTTTTTATCATTAAAGTCAAATGAGTTAAACTTAATAATGCATTACAATTATAAACAGACAAGAAGATATATTTGCATCAACCTATATTCACTGTGTGTATACCACGTGATAAATTACGTCATCAGTGTGTGTATACCACGTGATAAATTACGTCATCAGTGTGTGTATACCACGTGATAAATTACGTCATATATGCTACGTCGAAGGCAATATTTTGCTTAAAATGAATACTTAAATCAAAGATAACTTTTCTTTTACTACACCATTTTAAATGAAACAAAGGGCAGTCTATGCCGCTTGCAGAGCACCGCCTTCGTTTCAATACCGGAGTTTGATTAGGTGATTAGTTTCCACAAACACTTCAACAAACCTGCCTCCAAAATAATATTTTGACAGTGCTCCGTCAGACGGCCGTATTGTGAAAAGGTTTGTCGAAGTGTTTTGAGAAACTAAACTCTCAATCAAACTCTAGTAAAAGACCGAAGGCGGGGCTCCATAAGCGGCGTAGACTGCGCTATGTTTATTTTTAACTAGTGAAGAAATAGTGAAGTTATCTTTGTTTAAAGCCTGTATTCGAAGCAAAATGTTGCCTTCCGACGTAGCATGTATGACGCATTTTATCACGTGGTATACACACACTGTATATTGTCCTTCTTTAATACATATTGGGACCACACAATCCGAGGGCTTAGATGAACGTTACTCCGTCTGTTTAATACGGAGCGAAGACTATCTTACCCTTAACCTTCGATTTGCCTTTTTACGTCAAATGTAAATAGAGTTTATTTTATTAAAAACTACGCGGCATACTATAAAACTCTAACACTTTATATACTTAACTGAACACAGCAAGTATGTTTAAAAAGATTTGGTACTTAAAAGTTATACTTTGGCTTACATTGTTTCTATATACTCTATAGGTAGTTTATGGCCAAGCAACCAAACGCGCACGTTGGCGTACTTGTGAAGATTACGTCACAGGTCAGATGGGCATGGCGATTGGTCACATGTTTGTCCGCGAAACATTTGATGAGTCAGCTAAATCGATTGTAAGTATAATACGTTTGTTCGAGAGTATTACACGCTAGATGAATATTGCAATATGCAAGCTCTTCTCGTTTGTGTTTGTTTGAAGAAACGAACACATTTCTTCTCTTTTCTCGTTAGCGATAGGATTCGTTCACATAGTTTGTCCAGCTTACGCCTTTCTTTCTTCTCTCTTCTCGTTTGTGAAAGTGTAAAGATACGTTCACATAGTTTGTCCAGCTTACGCCTTTCTTTCTTCTCTCTTCTCGTTTGTGAAAGTGTAAAGATACGTTCACATAGTTTGTCCAGCTTACGCCTTTCTTTCTTCTCTCTTCTCGTTTGTGAAAGTGTAAAGATACGTTCACATAGTTTGTCCAGCTTACGCCTTTCTTTCTTCTCTCTTCTCGTTTGTGAAAGTGTAAAGATACGTACACAGAGCCTGTCCGGCCTCCGCCTTCTTTCTTCTCTCTTCTCGTTTGTGAAAGTGTAAAGATACGTACACAGAGCCTGTCCGGCCTCCGCCTTCTTTCTTTATTATCTTTCCTCGTTTGTGAAACAGCTATAAGGACCTCACAACTAGTTTGTGACACAGCATTTATATATGTTTCAAATTGTCATCTCTGTCTCCATACTTTACCCATTAGTGAGCCCAAAGCTTTCAAATATTTCTTTAACTCTGCATGGGGGATATGGTTTGGGCAGGTCATAATGAAGCCTATCTAAACACTCGAAACCTGCAACCTCCTTAATCATAATAGATACATCACACTACCTTATGGGTGAAAATCAAAGCACCGAAGGCACAGCAAAAGCGCGGGATTTCCGTTTGGTGGAATTGCATAAAAAGTTGGCTAATGTGTCTTCCAATCTGGACCAAGCATATTTATTTTACGCGATTGTGAAATAGGTTAGTGAAACATTATATAAAACACTCTCATTGACTCTCGGTAAACACCAATGCACCCGATGGAAACCAACTTTTCCAGCTTGGTGACACAAACGAAGGCCATTTGTTTAATCGCGATGTTTGTATTGGTTTCAATTTTGTTAAAAAGTATACTGAAAACAGCTGGCGTGAAATAGCATAATTCTTGCAGGCGCTTGACATGATTGGAAACATTCGGAACGCTTTCAATGAACTTCTGGATGAACTAGACTGGATGGATCCATCGACAAAAGAGTTAGCTAGAGAGAAGGTACTCCTAAATGCATTGCATAGTTACATAGCAAGATAAAATTGATGGTATTTAATTTTATTTTATGATGATATGTACTAAAAAAATATGTCTTTTGTTTTGTAATCAATAACGGGAATATTTCTTTTTCGAGAAAGAGATATTTTTCTTTCAATGAATATCAAATACAAATACAGTCGAACCCCGTTAGCTCGAACTCACAGGGACCGGAGAAAATACATCGAGCCTCGGAAAATCAAGCCAAGCGACTTTCAGTATTAAGAAATCAGTCCTTTACATCTAGTTCAAATAAACAATGAATTCGAACCAAGCGAGTTCGAGCCAACGGGGTTCGATTCTAGTGAGTTACCTTATCATTATTTTGACATACGTTTATTTAGGCCAAGGCGGTACGTGAATGGATCGGCTACCCTGCTGACGTGGCAGATCCGGAGAAAATCACGGAATTATATGAAAATGTGAGTAGCACTCTCTCCTAAATTTGTATTAAACTTTTATTGTTTTGAAACAGTATTTACTCCATTACTTATAAGTTATCGTCTGCTATGTAAATGTTTTAGTTAATTAAAATAATAACTATTTAGTGGCTCTTTGGAATTGGTATGGGTGAAAGGAAATATGTAATAGCTTAGAACTGGCCCATAGATCCTCCATAGTATATCCAGACGAAGTGTTTTCTCATTTAACAGGTGACAGTCAGCCGAACAGAACATTTTCAGAATGTGCTCGGCGGTCTCAACCGGGCATCCACTGGTGGTCTAAAGCGCCTGAGAGAGAAATACAACAAAAATGTGTGCGTAGACGTGTAATTTGTTAAACAAACCTATTTTACAAAGATTTTCTAATTTTAACAAGTTGTTTCAATCCAATCTTTTATTTTTCTCCCTGCCGTTGTCAAGACATAATGGTCTTGTGTTGTCGGGCCATCCGGAGATGTGAGGTCTAGCTTTGAGACAACTTACCAAACTCATATGTGTATCAGGCGAATAATCGAACCATGGGCGCCTTTGGCAAGAAGCATGTACACTCATTACAAAATACACTATTCATTAACACTTTTATTGTAAAAATTTGTGAGAAAATGATAATGATTTAAATGTCAGTGTAAGGCTGCTATTTAATATTTTGTTTGTGGTCACCAAGCCGGACATGTGGGTTTTCTCCGGGTTCTCCGGTTTCCCCCACAACAGAAGACCACACTCTCGCGCAAAATCGTGCCAACGAGAGTGATTAATATAATGGTGTAATGACTTGTTTCACAATCGTTGTTAAATAAATATATTTAAACTAAACTAATATTTAGAACAAGTCAAGTCAAGTCAACAATTTTATGGAGAAATTAAAGGCCGCCGGCTCAAAACACATAACATACAAGAAAGGCCCGAGTTGTGTCAGGGTAATTAATCGATACAAGCAAAGGGTTTATAACAAACCATGATTACTTCCCCTTAATCTTAACTATTGATGTTCAAAAGTAGATGGTATACATATTAAGCTAGTAGTTTTCGTAAATGTCCAGATTGATCTGTGTTCAATAACCCATAAAAATCTTCCAATGCAACCAATCCTGTTGCGCGGTATAAAATAATGGACCAATCCAAAGAATGAAGTTAATGATTTATTACACTAATATTGGCTTATGTAAGTTATGATGCCTATTTAAAGATCAACCCTGATTAAAGGAAAAAAATCGGTATTAATAAATAAGATACTTAAAATCTAGAAAAACCGACTATCTAAAACAAAGAACTTTGTAGTTTGACTTTAAGTCCCTCCTGTAATTATTTGAAGAATTAACCAGTCTTATTTTGCCTGAACATAATTGCTGAATTCATAAAAGCTAACTATTTAATACATACGTGCACTCTTTTGAACAGATGGACGACTCCGCCTTCTACTGTGAACGCCTACTATAACTCCATCCTCAATGCCATAAGTAAGATTGTCTTTTTCCTAAGTTTTTTTTTATATTCCATGCTTAGTTAAAGAAAAGAGGCATGTGTAAATAGTCATGTTTTCGAAGAAAAAAAACGAGATTCATAACAATGTTTTGAATTGAATTGGAAATAATTTTCAGAAACTATGAGGGTCTTCATATGGGCTATAGCATATTGTCAGTTTTCCCCCATCATGCCTCAATTTCGCTGACGACGTCACACTTATATCTATATTTTCAAATTTAAAGTAGCTTGCCTTATTTCAGATGTATGACTAGTTAATGTAATAATTCAAAACTTATTTTTTATTTTTTCAAAGCATGTTCCTGGGATCAGTATTAGCCCCACTCAGTGGCATATTTGCCACACACTCACGCTTTAAAATACTTGATAATAAGAAAGTGCCTATGGACATCTATTTTCTATCCAGTTATTCTGAGCTTGTCGCATTGTGCATCTTTTGGGGAAAATAATCAGTGCAAAGAGATGTTGTCCGAATGTAAAATGTCCGAATAACGCAACAATATTCTGTTCACATATGACGTTTTACCACGAGATATATACACGGTTTGGTATTCTTATGGATGTAAAGTCTGAATAACATCCAGTAGCGGACGTCGGTGGGACTAATTATGTAATCGTACGTTATTCGAGTTAGGGCTGGCGCGAGGGTTACTTAGGATTAAGTGGTGGATATGACATGTGTTTATGCATAAACATGTTCCTTTCAGTGTTTCCGGCTGGAATACTGCAGCCTCCCTTCTACAGCAAAACACAGCCAAAGTAAGCAATAGCTAAAGCATTCAGTACGTTGTCGTCGTGAATGTTTGTAAAGTATATTAAAGGGGCATTTGCAACTCACTTATTAATAATACAACTTATTACAAAAATCATGATAATTTCTCCCACCTCTGATAAGTAGATCCAATAATTTCACCATGCTAGAAATTCTTATCTTGCCCACGGGCGAAGATAAAACAAGTACCCGTATGGAACTCGTTTTTAATGGTCATCACATTATAATTACCTCCCTTGCTGAAGACTTTCGCCTGTAGCATCATGGAAACCTTGTCTTTTGGCAATATTTAGAATGCTAAATAATTATTTCTCGCTTCAAATGTCACCATAAACAGTTTTAATGCACCTTTCAAGAAATGATGCTTCCCTCTCCTCTGAACTATTTAACTACCGATTTGACTATTTAAATTTGAATCACTGCGCGCCCATCCATGACAACCACGAATCGTCGCATATCCATACGCATTGATTTTCACTACGCACAAAAAGTTCCAGCAAACAATCCATGTTTACTTAATTTTGTTTAACTGAGGTATCGGAATGAACCTATCTTACACTCTCGGGCTATGGAAGATACTTATATTCTCCCCTGCCAATGTTAAGATAACAGTTATCGTGTATTACATGAATCTTTTTTTTTGTTAAGATATGTAGTATTTGGTTTAAACAGTATTTATTCATATGTTGTTAATATATCGGCATATGACAAGTATACACTTGTTTAAGTCGAATAAACTGTGTTCTGTTCTGTTCTGTTCTGTCCTCTTTGAGTAGATGAAGTGAAATGTGAACATGCAGCATGGTACTTGGGCTATGATTGATTTAGTTGTCTTCGAACACACCATATGGCACTATGATACTGATTTGTTGTTGATGTTTGTCACAGATCTATGAACTACGGTGGTATTGGTGTTGTCATTGGACATGAAATATCACACGGATTCGATGACAGAGGTAACCGTATATAAGTTTCTTTTTAAGGCACGAAAACAATGAAAATAGTTATGATATGAAAAGATAAACAGTTATTCGAACAGACGCATGCTGAAAAATGTTAAAGTGTTCCGGTAAATGTTTGAAGCTCGGCTACTTGACGGTTTGCAAATTATTTTTTTTCAAATACAGTCCGTCATTTGGATGTAACGTCATCATAAACATGAGATCTGCCTATGCCTTTAAAGCTGCACTCTCACAGATTGAACGTTTTGACAACTTTTTTTTTATTTTTTGTCTTTGAGCGAGCCAATATTTGCGAAAATCCATGGAAACCAGTTATACAAGACTGCTGACAAAAATAGATCGCAGATATTTATTTTTAAGTTCAAAAAATGATGTTTTATGCATTTTTCTTTAACCGTTAGTAACGGTTTCAGCCATAAAACATTAATTTGGGACGGAAATTTGAAAATCTACGATCTGATTTTTTGTCAGCAACATTTTATCATTGGTTTGCAGATTTTTATGCAACAATTTGCTCTTTCCAAGACAAAAATTAAAAAAAGTTGTAAAAATGGTATATCTGTGAGAGTGCAGCTTTAATATGAACGTTGTTAAAAAGAGTAAAATTGAGAAATAAACTTATTTGATAAACATGCACTTGTTTTCGGTGAGTTATTTTAATATATTTTCAAAATATGACCCATTTAATATGATATAAATTGTATTTTTAATATGAACGCTCAATAGAAGAATACAATTTATTATATTCACTAAAAAAAATCACCAACGTCGATTAATGTATGATATATCTTTCAAATGGAGATATTTGTTGAACATTTTCCAGGTCGCCAATACGACAAGGATGGAAACCTTGTGCAATGGTGGTCCGACACCATCATCAACAACTTCAAAGAGAAGGCTAAATGTATTGTGGACCAGTATGGGGATTTTCTGGTCAGAGAAGCTAACCTTACTGTAAGTTCAAAAATATATATGTTCGGTTCACAGACATCTATAGATACTCATGAATGGGTTGTTGTTTTGGGACTCCTACATGTAAATAAATAATGAAAACTACAGGGATAAACACTAGTCTCAAACTTAACCAAGTTTAAGGACACAGAGATCACAAACAAACATAGAACCATAAGACACAACAATTTACATTGGCACGATCAGAGAAAACTAAGTGAGAGCTTACTGGAAGTCTTATTTGCTTGCTAATATATTTGAAGTCATATTTGTTTTACCTTTTGTTGCCGCAAGACAAAAAATGTATTGTCGATATCAGTATGATAATTTCCTTGTCAGAGTGACTAGCCCGGTTGTTAGTCGAACGAAAACCGCCTCCGTGGCTTTGTGGATAAGCGTCCGCCTACGGAGCGGGAGATCGTGGGTTCGATCCCTGGCCGCGTCATACGTTAAAGACGTTAAAAATTGGTACAAGTAGCTCGCTTGAACCAGGACTTCTTTGTATCCCACCACTGTCTCTTCAGCGTGCTGTCCCTTCAGCAAAAACAAAGGACCATCATTTAATATTTTTTGTGTTTTCAGCTATTTAATACATGGTTACAATCTTGTTATAAGTGATTAATAATTTCCATAAATGCATTATTAAGTAAGTAGTTAAAGGTTTATCACTCAAAATTATGTTTGTTATACATGTGTTTGTATTGATTTTGAATAAGAGTGTCACTTTAAAGTAATGAAGTATTGAAAGAAATTAAACAGCTGGCAATTTGGTCGGAACAAATGGTAAATTAAAGTAAACCAGAGATAATGGTTTGCATTTATGTTAAAATGCACATCAGGTTTTTATCTACAAATAAATTTAATATGCAATGTAAATATTTAAAAAAATCCAATATTTGTTTTCAGATCAACGGTATAAACACACAAGGCGAAAACATCGCGGACAATGGTGGTCTTAAACAGAGCTTTAGGGTAAGGGAAAAACTAACGTGGAAATTTCGCAATGCCTGAAGTGTTGTCAGTGCCTGGCTTTTTGTGCCGTTTTATTGCCTTTGTTCGGCTATATTTCAAATATCAAAACGTTTGTTAAGAATGAAATAAAACCCTCGATTTGACCAGAATCGAAAAAATGAGAGCAGTTTTCACACAAAACAAAAGATACTAATTGATTTATTGAACAAGTAAGTATTATACCTCAAATTGGTTTGGTTTAAACCCCCAGTAAATTTACATTTTACTGACCGTTTCAAGGCGGTACCTAACAATTCTTGATAAACATACTAATTGTTTATATAAATATATATACTATTTATGCACTGTGCTGTTTGTAGAGTTTTATGCTGTTCTATGTTTGTTGTTTGTGATTTTGTGTTCTATGTCTTTGGCGTTTGCCCATTGCCACTAAAAAACAGTGACAATACTACAAGTACTATGAAGTGTAAAGATTATATTTTTGCATTTCACAACAACAGCTAAGTATATGATCGAAAAATTGGATACAGTCGCACTTCATAATAAATATTCAGAAGGTTTACAATTAAACGCATGTTATAACTAAATACCACAAATTACATTAAGGAATGCTTTAAAAAAACAATGAAAATGACAGTGACATGCTTTGTTGCCAAAAGTTTTATTTAAATGCGCAGAGTTTAGGACTAGCAGACATTAAACGAGAGATGCACAATGCCAATGACAACAAAGAGAGACAGCACATACATCAAAGTATCATTATTCATACATGTTGGGTTGCTGCCTTTAGAAGGTCAGCAGAAAATGGGTTCCTTGGAGTTTAAACTAATTATGAGTACTAAATACTGTTCCAGGCGTACCGTCGGTGGGTGGAGTCTATGGGAAAGGAGGAACCAATGTTGCCTGGTCTCAACTACACGCACAACCAGCTTTTCTTCATCAACTTTGCTCAGGTAATACACAGCCTGCTCTCTGTCCTCAAATTTGCTCAAGTAATGAAAACCAGCTATTCTGGATAAACTTTGCATTAGGAAATAAACAACAAACTTTTTTACATAAACAGTTTGCCCTTGTGCTGAACAACCACCCACTTTGCTTTGCCCTTGTAATGCACCATCAGCTCTTCTTCCTTAATGTTTCTACAATAATGCCGAAATGGCTCTCCTCCATCAACTTCGGTAATACACAACCAGATCTTTATCCTCAACTTTGCTCAGGTACTGCACAACCTGATCTTCGTTCTCAACTTTGTTAAGGTACTGCACAGTTAGCTCTTCCTCATCAAATTTGGTAAGGTTATGTACAACCAGCTCTTTACCATCAACATTGCTCTGTAAATACACAACCAGCTCCTTACCCTCAACACTGCTCTGTAAACGCACAACCAGCTCCTTACCCTCAACATTGCTCTGTAAATGCACAACCAGCTCCTTACCCTCAACATTGCTCTGTTAACGGACAACCAGCTCTTTACTCTCAACATTGCTCTGTAAATGCACAGCCAGCTCTTTACCCTTAACATTACTCTGTAAACGCACAACCAGCTCCTTACCCTCAATATTGAAATTTATAATATAAAGGAAATGCTGTCTTAAATTAATTAACGTATTTGGAATGCATATTCTTCAACACACTTAATGGTAGATTTGCGGATCTTCACCATATATAATGAGTTATTACTCAACTGTACCGATTTGGACTTTCGTTTTATGAACACTTCGACTGTGCTTATAGTAATGGTGTTGGCATTTGCGTTTTTAGAAAACGTATAAGGGTCAAATTAGAAAAGGCTGTTTAGAGTAGATCATGCTATTTTTCATACTTTTTGCCTTTTTTCTAGATCTGGTGTAATAACATGCGCCGAGAATCCGTCATCAACGCCATTAATACTGGAGTTCACAGTCCGGGAGAATTCAGGTTAGACTATCAATAATGTTTGACATAAACATTTTATTTCCGTTATGCTAAATGTGTTAGCAAGTTGGACATTAAGTACAAACTTGCTCAATCTGTATTCATGTTTGTTTGACAACTTTCTATGTGAAAATAAGTGAAAGTTTGTGCCTATCTCTATTTAAATTATTATATTTTGTTGAATTACGTTGATCTACTTTCTTTTAAGATAAATGATCTACTTAGCTTATTGAGTACCAAGTATAACACGTGGTTTTTTGTTTCCATAAAGTGTTTGAACATTTTTCGTATCGACTTAATTATTGCTAGGCAAATAATCAAAGTAACTGTATTTAACAAAATTGTATTGTTTTCATCTTGATATTTGTGCACGGTAGTAGGAAAATAGTGGCAATTGTGGCATTAAAGGGGCTGTACTCCGTATGATGAAAATAATAGCGAAAAAAAGGAAAATTGTCCAAAGCTGACATTAACTTGTTATCGATGTGTACAAGGCATAGAAACTTACTAACTGAAGTACCACATAGTTTACAATTAATTTAGTTTTCGCAGTTTTTTCGTATTTTTCCATTAAAAAGATTACTAGATTTGTCTACCTAGTAGAATTCATTCCTTATGCGTGATTTCTAGTCGATGTTATCACGTGATATGACCAAGTTAGGTATATAGCTTAAATATTCCAGTATTTTAGGGTAAGCCTTCGTAGCACAGTGGATACAACACTGGACCCCATTTTCGGCGACACCGGTTCAAACCCGTTTTCCGATTCATTTTTTTACATTTTGGTTTTTTTTTTAATTATGATATCAAAGAGTAAAACATTTTATTAAATAATTGTCCTGAGATTCGTTACAGAAAAAAACCTTTTTTGGTGCCAATCTAGTGTACAGTCCCTTTTAAAGAGCCTGAAATGTTTTAAAGTTCTAAGTCCTTAGAGTTCTTATAAGACACTCAAAATGTTAAATACTGGTCTGTTTATTGTTTGATTGATAAGCATTGAGATATAATCTAATAACACCATACCGCATACATGAAACAAACAACACCAAGGGCAAACGTCGGACACTTAATGGTCATTTTAGAAAGTGCTTTCCGAAGAAATAAATGGTTAAACATAACGTTATGCCATACCTTGTGAAAGTTTTGTTTCTATTGCAGAGTAATTGGAACGCTGCAGAATTCCCCAGACTTCGCTACCGCGTTTGGGTGTAAGAAAAGTAACGTTATGAACCCAGAAAAGAAATGCTATGTTTGGTAAATCATCTAAGAAGATATCCAAGTCATGTTTGCAAAAGTGTTAAAATTGTTTTGTATAGCACTGTATTCATTGTGATGATAATATAATGTGTGTTTTTGAATTGTTGATTCTATTGAGGTGTGTATTTTTGTGTTCGTTTGACTTGTACTTCATGCGGATTCTCATTACATGTTTGAATATATACTTTTATAGTGTGTTTTTATAGAAAATGTTAAAGTGCAACTTTTTTTATTAATATCTGTGTTTTTTAAACAACATACTCAAACGATATGGAAATAAAACCTCTAATTAGATTTTAGATTGTATTTTTACCCTTTTTTTTATCAAAACTCGAAATCTACACTTATAATTATTATTTATTCAATTATTAAGATATTTTCTTTTACATTTGCCAATGGATAATCTCATAAATGCAGCCTGACGAAAGCCCTATAAATGGTGATGTAGTAGTTAAACACATATATAAGAAACTTTGGTTTAAGAATGTGGAACGTATAATGTGTTACTGAATGCGCTTTGCTACGTTTAGGCAATGAAAACTCTTAACATAATTATATATAGATGCAATGAATTCGTAGAGGTTTTCGCATTGGAAGGCACTTATAACGTGACTGTGATTTCAGGAACTATTACCTCCGTAGTAATATAGAGGTTGCAAAACAAGACAGCTACACGCACTGCGTATATAACAATTGAGTTTGAATTTCTTTTTAAATATGGATTTGTAAACTCGCTGGTACTCACTTAAGCCCTTTTTTCGTGTTTTTGTACATCTCATTCTAAACGTGTACAATTAACACATGACTGGATGACGTAGTGCACAATAAGAAGTCCCACGTTAACCCGTACAATGTACACATAGCTGGATGACGTAGTGCACAAAAAAGATGTCCACACGTACACGTACCAGAACAAGTAGTGTTTCGCAACCTCTTTAATGTATTTTGATACTTTAACGTGTGTATAACTGTTAATTGTAATATTAAAACTGTTTTGTTTTTTTTGTTAAACATCGTGGTTTTGGACACTCCCTCTGGTATTGTTTTTCACATTATTCTCGGTCGGAGAACATTCATAGCCAAAATTCTGTTATACGTACGAACGTTTTGATAATACAATGGGAAAAACAGGGACACGCCCACTAGCAAACCTATGAACGAAGGCAGTAGGTTTATAGTTTATAAACATTCAACTCAATACACAAAACGTTACAATAACAAAACACAAATAACATGTATCGATTCAAAGTTTATTGGCAAATCAGCATACTTTAAGGCTGACTTGTTGACATTACAAACAAATGGACATGATAGCCAGTACTTGAAATAATCATGATGACCAAGGACTAAAAAAAGTTATGCCAAAGTTATTATTTCACCTAAATAGCAACGAATACTTTTCACGGCACTATGAGATGCACATGTGCTTAAATAGACCACCTCCGGTATAACGCACATTAGCTACTGGAACAGCCAAGATTAGCTACTGGAACAGCCAAGTTTAGCTACTGGAACAGCCAAGTTTCACCACGCAACATTAAGAACAGCGTTGTAGAAATATATATTCGAAAAGAGTCACTTAAAGTTGTGTTCATTTATATACTCAGTAATCATTCAACGGAAATTTAAATTCTAATTTTAAGTAAGGCAACAAGATTTGTCTGAAACCCAATTGTGCTTGAAACATGACGGACAAAAAAATCTATGTCAATGTATGACTGTGTTAATAATGTATTGCTGTATACGGTTGATAGAACAATACGCATTAAATATCATAGTATGTTATGTATTAACATATCTAAGGTTTTTAGTTTATCCACACCTCGATCTGTGATCTACTGTGAATTATTTTAAGTGCATACGGTAAAACTATCAGTAATAAATAAATAATGTTAACATGTTTACAACGCGACAAGGGAAACCACTCTGTAATCAATTGTCAGGTGACTTATTCAATCTCCTACGCAGTGATATCCCTTAACATACAACTGTTATCAAAATATAGGTATAACAGTGTTATTTTTCATGCTAAAGCATTTCCAAAAAATACATTGCAGATGTGCCCCTGTCAAAAAAGGTATACCTGATTCGTAATTAACCTTGGGTCATTACTGACCAAGTGTGTCCACATGGATAGATGACATACCGGCACCGTTTATAAACCTCCGTCCTTGCATTATTTCCAAACAGGTATCACGATCTATTGCGATACGCTGGATCTGTATTACGATCTATTGCGATACGCTGGATCTGTATCACGATGTATTGCGATACGCTGGATCTGTATCACGATGTATTGTGATACGCTGGATCTGTATCACGATGTATTGCGATACGCTGGATCTGTATCACGATGTATTGCGATACGCTGGATCTGTATCACGGTCTATTGCGATACGCTGGATCTGTATCATGATGTATTGCGATACGCTGGATCTGTATCGCGATGTATTGCGATACGCTGGATCTGTATCACGATCTATTGCGATACGCTGGATCTGTATCACGATCCATTGCGATACGCTGGATCTGTATCACGATCTATTGCGATACGCTGGATCTGTATCACGATCTATTGCGATACGCTGGATCTGTATCACGATCTATTGCGATACGCTGGATCTGTATCACGATGTATTGCGATACGCTTGATCTGTGTCACGATCTATTGCGATACGCTTGATCTGTGTCACGATCTATTGCGATACGTTTTTAAATAGTATGTTATGGGTTTCAATAACAAACACCACGTGACTACTCTCGTCCAGTCAATGAGTTTATTGTGATACGTATATTTTATGTTATGCAATCTTCAAGTAAGTGCCGATTCTTACTTTTATGATATCGGGGATTGTTTTGGAGTTTCATGGGTTCTTATAATATTTTATATATAATATTTTATAATACTCCTTTGCAGAGAGGCGTTATAATGCCCCTTTTAAGTTTTATTGATGTATACGATTAGTTTAACATATAATTGAAAATATTAGTGATGCCAATGTTTAGACATAAAGCAATTCATCATCACCATACGCTTTACGTCTTTTACAATTGCCAAAGGCATGTTAATTAATTTTCATTGTTATTTTCTAATTTTGTCTAATAAGTATTCTATACCCAAATTTATTTCGGTTCAATGTAGTTATCTTTAAATGAATCATGCTGGCATTGTCCGTAAAGTTATCTATAAAACTGTTCCCAGCCTTGACTTAAGTCGTTTTGGTTTATTTTAATATGCATCACGGTAAGCTTGCATAGTAAGCTCCACGTACTAGTTACCGTCCTAATATGAGAATTAATTAGACTACGAGCGGAAAAGGGTTTTGCTCCCCCCCCCCCCCCCCCCCCCCCAGAGGGAATTTTGTAGACCATGATTTTATGAAAGTATATCATCTTGCAAACATTTTAAGACATGTTTACGCCTTAGAATGACAGGGTCTCAAAACTTTCCTGCAAAGTTGTCAATTTTCCCTTGGTCGAAAAGGAAACATGACATTTAGGTTACTAGTATCATGGACCTGCTAGTATATCATTGTTGACCATAAAAGCGATTCATCCGTAGGAGTTCTTGTTTCGGGACCAGATATCAAGAATGTTGGTGCAGTTCTTTTTTTGCATTCAACTTACTTGAATAAATCAGGGAAACAAACCAGCTTTCCGAATGTATCAGGTTCTCATGGTAGGTTTTGAAGTATTGCATTGCGGACATATGTTTGTGCAACATCCTCGCATGATTTTAAAAGCCATTCTATCAGCAGTTTCTAAGAACCATGTAACTTGACCATAGGAAAAGGGCAGTTTTGTGCACAATTGGATTTAATGACCTATTCCATAGTTGCAAAGCCTGTTCCATGAGCACAATTTTAAATCTTATTTATCTTACAAAACTTTCTTATCCACTTATTTATCAATTGATGCTTATGTTTGTAAACTACATTTTAAAGAATTTTCACGCTGTATTGAATATGAATAAAATATATTTTTTATGCCTTTATACAAGTTCAGTTGAACAAATAAATATGTTTTTGTATTATTGTGTTTTAACATTGAATTGATTTAAGCTCTATTTGATTTTACCCATTTTCCACATGAAACTTAACAATAGCATTCAAATATTCTGACTAAGTAACGTGATCATGGTTATTTAGGTTTTATCACTGGTTCAAATTAGAAATAAAACCAGAAAATAATGTGTGTATAATTAAAGCAATTTATTGTGATAACGGTATTCAGCATCAATCGTTATTATGCAAAATATAATAATGTTATCTACACAATAATAAATAAGATTCGGGATTTATTGATGAAGTCGTCTAATACATATTTAAGACATAGCATACCTCTTTAATCAAGCACAATAACATGATTTTATTTGTATAAGCAGTCTGTGTAACGTATTATTTCTATAAAAACGTTGCTTTTTATGTTACGTTTTAACAGTAACGTAATTTACACCAATTCGTGCAGTTTGAATTATTAGAAAACCTTCATTATTTCATTACTTCGAACTTCAGGACGACGTTTTTCCAACTTTTATCTCATAAACGAGCGTTACACATGGAAGAAATAGTACAGATAAAACTTAAAAGAAACTACTTAGGGTAACGTAGTTTAAAAGTCCGTTACTCATTTATGCCTCCTCCCCCAGAGCGTAAACATATCTCATTTTGTGGCGTTTCGCTTAAGCTTTAATAAAATCATAACATTCAAAATTCCCCCTTGGGGGAGCAGGGTGAATTGGCAGCTTAAGGTCTAAATGAATAAGAAAACTCTCCGATGTAGAACTTATTCGCTTCGTTTGAAATAAATCATAAAAAGTGCAAGTCACTATTAAATGTATCGTTTGTATGACATACCACTGAGTGTAACATTATATTGATATTAAGATAATAAAATAGCATATGATATTGTTTGAGAGCAGCAAAGAAATTTATGAGATTATCTGCTATCAGTAAGCTGCAAGAGTTTTTTGGTGGCACATCGCGTGCTTAGTTCAAAATTGTTCTAACTCAATGAAGAAAAAAAGTCGTTGTCACAGTATTGTGCTAAGCCAGCATGCACTTTGCTAGATGTTTGTCGCCGTCGCGTTTGTTTACTTGGATACCAGCCTTCAATGTAAGCTCTTCACTTATCATTAATATAGATCATTTATTATGCTAATATTCACTTAGTTTGTATTTTCTGCGGCATGGTTTAGCGCGAAACCATATTTTTTTAGTTAAAATAGGTATCCTTTAAGGACGATATTAAAGGTGTTCAGAAATACTACGTGTACTCTGGTACGTGTACGTGGGGGGGGGGGGCTCCTTTTTACGCTTTGTATCATTCAGGTATGTAAACATATTATATCATTTTGTTGCAATCTCAAAATATTCATAATGGTTACATATCTATTACAAAATGATCACGGCATCATTAAGATCCAACTAATGAAATTATATCTTTGGAAGAGAATTAAAGCAAAAACATTTTCTGTGTTCTGCCTTTCCAATCTTGCTTAAGCATACTGATTTCGTTATTAGAGCAACTGTATGGTTAGCTTCGTGAAGGTTCTTTTGATTATCTTGGTTGAGCCAAAGTGACATTCAAGGTTTGCTTATACATAAATAACATGGAAATATCTGAGCATTTGTTTAATTCTTTGAAGGTCAAACATCATCCATTCATTCATTTCGTTGATATTAAGTTAATATTCTTAACCTATTAATCTTTTTATTATCAAACATTAAGCAAAATACAAAATTCAGCTAAAATAATGCCATATGCCACTCGATCTCAGTTGATGACAGCAAGTGACGCTCAGCTTACATATTCGGTAATTTCCGTACCAAAATTCGATGTTAGATACAAAACGGGTACGAGCTGCATTCGAAAGTTTCCGGTAAATCGTCAATGGTTCAAGAACGGAATCATTTCAATAAAATCAATGATTGCATGGAACAATTGAAGTATTAGATGCTTAAGCACTGACAGTTCACTGCTGCTTTCAAATGTCGTCTGCCGAGTATAACCATTTCGAGAAAAACTAAACAAAACATCTGGTCAAAACGTACCAAGAAAATATTGTACAATGATTGAATATACATACCATGTTTTATATAAATTATCAAAATATTCGATTTTAAGTTCCATATTTCCTCTCTGAATTTGGTCAGGATCAATTTGTTCTTAATTTCCATGGATTTAAGTGCCGATACAGATTTAAACCTGGGCAACTTTTCCAGTTTATCTGATGTTCACTAGCGTGATATATTGCCACTAGGCAATTCTAAACAAGTGATTAAATCAGTGCATTTTGTCATGCCGCTAGGTCCCAGATGTCAATATTGGTCTGTTTCGGCTCTATTATTGGGGCATACTTGACATTGCTCATCTCGGTCCAGAAATTAGCTGGTTGACCGTCTTGGTTAACCACAGTCAAGGTCACTATAACGGTTCTTGAGCCTTGAATTTGTCCCGGTTATCACCTGGTATCACCCCAGGCAATGCCTTTGATGCTGTCGAAACCTGGGTACATAACCTTCATGGCCCTTCATCTGAATTCCGGAGCCATAAAAATACGCTGGTGGCGGCTTTGGTTCACCGCAGTCGAGGACCTTAATATCTGCTCTGAATTTAGTCGGGTGACTGCCTTGACTAACCTACTTCATTTCATTCGTTCTTTAGCTAAATATCAACAGTAAATGTTATTAGATCACAAGCAATGTCCCTGAGGTATGTCCGGAATTTAGATAAGTGACCTTAACAGTGTATCACTATCAAGCTCTCTTCAAGAGATCCGTTCTGAAAAATGTCCAGATAAGACGTAATGCTATGTAATCTTGTAAACAAAATAAAAATAAAAATATCAAATCTATAGTTATAGGGTAGTTTATATTGTTTAGCCCTAGTTAGAAGCTTAACAAATTTAATATTTATATGAAAAACAAGCCAAAAGTTTAAACATAAACCCCGTCTAATGGCACAGGGTAAACGCCAAAGACATAGAACACGAAAAAAAAATATCACAATCAAGAAACATGGAACAACAGCACAAAACTCCACAAAAACACAGTGCATATATACTTTATAAAAAAAAAACTAGGCGTGTTTATCAAGGATTTTTTAGGTACAGCCTTGGAACGGTCAGTAATATGTAAATTTAAAATATTACGGTGTAACGTCTGCCATATTACGGTGAAACGTCTGTTAAATTTAAAAGGAATGATCTATTCACTATTGACAGTGCATTGTTATCTCAACGGGAAAAACATTATATACATATTTATGTATGTAAATATCGTAATCATTTTTAAAGCAAATATTCATTCATCTAAAGGTGGACTCAGTTTCAGAAGAAAACACTTTATATTGTATAAGTACACTGCTTAAGTCAAGTATACATGTATCAGAAAATAAATGATTGTTTTTTATACTCTGACTGACTTTTCCAGTTATTAATAGTTTCAGCCAAAGTTTTAGTGTACAAACTTATCAAAGTAATCTAATTTGCCTTTTTTAAGACTACCTTAAATTTCTGTAGTCATTACTCAAGTAATATTCCTCCTCTAAAATATGTTTCCATCTGTTGAACATAAATACTCAGAAAATATTATTTTTATTAATTAAAATACAACATATGAGATGCATTTATGGTAGAATAAGTTACACCGTGGCTAGTCCACCATTGGCTTACACACTAAACCAGTCCAACAATGATCTCCAATTTAAACCAATCCACCATTGACCTACAAAGTAAACAAGTACACCAGGGATCTACAATTTTAATCAGTTACATACAATGTAAATCATATGTTGTATTTTAATTAATAAAAATAATAAATAAAAGCATTATCATATGAAAATTGCTTGAGCCTTTTCTAGGATACATCTAGTATAGAGAGGCAATTAGTTGGGGTGATACTTGAACAAAAAAGACTTCTTGGATAAGAGGCGGACACCCCTTGGCAAATTTCATTGTTTAAAATATCTAAATTAAGTTATCAGATGATCATACTTGATGTGGTCGCATGCATGTCACACGTTTTAGTGAAAACATGGTTGCTGCCAAATTCCTTTATATCAATAACAAGTTTATTTTGAGAAGATTAAACAAAGAAGATTGTCCATACTCATGATGAAAAACATGTAAATTTACTTATGATTTGCCTCAAAAGTATGAGAAATGATCGCAGATAGAGACAAGTGAGCCTGATCTTTCAGGCAGTAAAAGTATGACATTCGCAAAAAAAAAACAATATACCTAAGTGATATAGAACTAAAAACATGTGAAAAACAAACAAATAAAATAAAACCATCTTTTCAACCATATTAATTTTTCTTATCGTATCAGAAACGAGTCTACTCAAGATTCTCTTGGTAAAGTGTTATGGGCTTTATTATTTAAAATTTTGACACTTTGTGAAAGACAGGGGGTTATGTAAACATTAAATGCATTCCAAACGCAAATCTTGAATCCATTGGAATAAGTTAACTGATTAACAAAGAAATGGGTAAAATATAGTTGAAATTAGATTAATATGCCTATATGAAGTTAAAACAGCATATTTAGATATGCAACCTTGGCTAATTACTTGTAATGGTTTAAACAAAAGTATTTATCGATTTCATGAATTTCCATTTGTAATACATTATTAAAATAGCAGATTTGAACAGTGAAACATGACTCACTTTTAAGCACACCTAAAAAATACACAAATCAACATGATCATTTTTGATCATTAAACTTGCTAGAGATGGCATGAACTTATTTGTACACAAATGATACAAAATCTCGATTCTTAGTATGTTTATATTCTAAAAAAGACACATATATGGATTACAGGCCAATCAGTTAAGGGCAAGGTGGAGACAAATCATACACCTATTATGCATAAGATTTCAAGATTTCAAGATTTCAAGATTTATTTAGATCATGGGTTATTACAACCATGTGATTAGAACAATAACGCTTTAACAAACAATTAATTAAACATATATATATATAAACAAAGTGGACATATATTACATACAGTTTCCTATAATAGGAAATACTAAGACAAATAAGTCGTATTGTTTTTAAAGGAGAATGACTATTTGACATTAGATAAAAGGGATTTACAAAATATAGCCAGTTTAATAAGTTCTTTTTTGTTTTTACTGTTCATTAATTGATCTAACTTAATACAATTAGGGTTACGACAAAAGTACAATTTAATATTTTTCTTTCTATCGTCTGAAAAATGTTGACATTCAAACAAGTAATGAAATTCATCACCTAAACTATTACTACTACACAAATGACATGTTCTACAAAATCTCTCAACATTTTGACCACGCCCTACTTCAATAGGAAATTTGTGATTCATAATTCTAAATTTAAGCAAATACAATGAAAGATTCTTGGGTAGTATATCAATATAGCTTTCAAACCCAAACTCTTTTTTGTATACTTTATACATTTGACATTTTGGTGAATTTGAAACAATACTATACCAATTTTGAATAAATTGGTCAGATAATCTGTTTTTAACCATATTTTTAAAAATAATAACACTATTAACCTGTTGCAAATCAAAGTACATACTTAATCCTAGCTGAGGAAAAGCCGTCACTGACCATGATAGTACCTGTGAAATTGTGTACTGAGTACTGGCTTAAAAGAAGGAAAATTGTATTCCGTGCATCGGTGCTTAATTCCGATCACGTTGGTATGGTATTTCACTCTTATTTGCTTTCATTTTTAATTTGTTTCTTCAATCTTCCTAAAAATCTTGATTTGAATTGAAATTGCCGTCACTTCCACCTCATGTCTTTAATAACATTTAAACATACTTAAAATGCATCATGGCGGGGTCATGCCATGATGCAGCCAATGGTCGGCGCGGGCATAAATTATAAACTCTCAAAAATGTATACAAAATCAGTTAGTCTGGCAAACATATACTGAGTGATAATAATTAGTTCCTACCTTGTGGTTTTCTGGCGATGGTAGGCTAACGTCCCTGAACACTTTAAAGCTGCTTTCTCACAGATTGAACGTTTTGACAACTTCTTTATTTTTTGTCTTGGAACAAGCCAATTATTGCGAAAATCCATGGAAACCAGTTATATAAGACTGCTGACAAAAAAATAGCAGATTTTTATATTTAAGTTCAAAAATTGATGTTTTATGCAGTTTTTAAACCGTTAGTAACGGTTTAAGCCATAAAACATTAATATTCGAACGGAAATATGAAATTTTACGATCTGATTTTTTGTCAGCAATCTTATATCATTGGTTTGCAGATATCTACGCAAAAATTTGCTCTTAGAAAGATAAAAAACGTTGTAAAAACGGTAAATCTGTGAGAGTGCAACTTAAAAGGTTGTTATTAAGGTTTGTGTAAGACAAGGGGTTTGTGCAACAGTCAACGCGTTGACGTTCGGTTTTCAGGATGCTGCGATGTTTTGTGTTTAGGGCTTTGAAGACTTTAAGGTGAATCAGACCTTGCAAAGTCCAGGGAGATAAATAAGGCGTCGAGGTGCGGATAACTACTTGAATTTTAGAGGCAAGGGAGCAGTCACTGTAACTATGGAAGGTATAAACTCTTGTTCTGTGCTATAAAGTTTTTGTCTATATCTGAAATGCTAATGTTAAAACAGACACTATTTACGATTTCCATAAAAAGACATTAAATCAAGAGGATATTTCAATGTCATAAAAAACGCTCGGAAAATACGTTACACTTACATGTAAACAATCGGAATTCGCTCGGCTAAAATCCACAAAATAGTCGATTAAACATTGATGACACGAGTTTAAACTCAATTATTGCGATGAAAGAACATCGGTCGATAACTTGAAATATAAAACTGGATTCACTTTGACGAAGCTGCTAACTCAACAGTTCAAATGACACATTTAGCATGAAATTAAGCAAGATGGAAGTCCGAAAGCAATATTTAATAATTTTTAATATCAACGCCCGACGAATACATGAATAGTATCCCAGTAGAATTATTGCAATGCAATGAAATGAACGCACACAGAATAAATTTAAATTTTGGCAAATGTACACTTCATCATTTTTTATATTTTTAAATCAACAAATACTTTTTAAAAAGTACGACGATACGGCATAATATAATAACGAATGAGAACACTAACGTCAACTGCTTCAATTCATCACTGTGAATCAATTTTTACAGTGCAATCTCATTTTGGTTACTGTCTGTCAATTTCTGAGTTGAAAGTTCCATGTTGTTCAGGGCCTTCCACTGTGCAAAAGAGGATGATGAAAGCTTAATACTAAATTGTTGTGAAAGTTGATTTTTTTTGTTTTAAAAACAATAGGAGTAAAACATACATCCTTTGCAACATGTTTTGTGGTATAGGGAGTTGACCAGATTTTACGAAAGAAGATTTTATCAGATTTTGGATAAAAAAAAAACAAATTTTTTTTTGGAAAAGTCTGTCGACAATATAGGTGTGTTTCTGTGTCGAAATGCGCCGACCAATCCAATCAACAAGGTCTAGAAGTTTATTTCATACGATTAGCTGAGCTCATAATTGTACCTTCACATGTTGCAACAGATTTTTTATGCTTGCTAACTGAAACCTTAAAACTAAATAAAAAAAATGTGGGGTTTTTTAACATTTTTTATTTTGGTCTTTCGAACGACTTTTGACTTGTGGGAGGCCCTTAATTATTTTGATTGAACCTGAAACCAAGGAATTTATGATAAGCTTATTCTTGCTTGGAAACGTAGCCGTAGTCTTTAGATGCCATCAGGCTAAAAACGAACCAGCTGCTTGAATCCAAATTGATGACTGATTTTATATTATACATGGGATTTAAAAAATATAAAAGCGAAAATAAGTCTTAATGTTTTGTTGTTATACGTCATTATAATATAAAAAATATCATATGCAATTTTTATAGATAATATGTCATTTTAAATGCTTCCATTTTCTAGCTCGTAAAGAAAAGCTATATGTAGCCTTGTAAGATATGTAAGATTGCGCAATTCTGATAAACAATTAAACGTCTAGTGTATCAACAATTCAAAATGGAATACAACTTATGATAATATATGATTCGTACAAAGTATTGATAAAAGTTACGTTCGGATTCCTTTCATTAATTGACAGCGGTCTAATGGCAGCATAATGGCCTCTTACCGAGACATACTCAGTGAGAACGAAGCACAGAACTGTGTCAAGGCCGCCCTCGCCCTCAACATCACAAAGGATGGTCTACAGTGTTTTGTGGAGGACGTGCTGACATGCATGCACCACGATATCTATAGAATCACTTTGGTTTCCATTGGCCTGCCAGCCGGGTCAATATGCGCCCGTTGTTTTACCGAGAACGTGCTGCAGTGCCCCACTCGTGGGATATGCACCAAATCCCGAAACTGTAGATTTCATAACGCACCTCAGAAACAGTATGCTCCTTGTCCAACTGGGATTTGTGAAAGTGTCCGTGATCAAATAATTCAACACCACATATTTACGGGTCCATCATGGAAGAACACAAACGCTGACAAATGGTGTACCAGCCCATGGGAGATCGGAAAGTGTTTTCTCCCTCCTGATGGCTACAAGACCGTGTCCTCCATCAAACACAGTGACTTCAATGGCGTGATAAGCGTCATGATGAATTGTAATGCTTTTCAAAACAAGCTTTCCTTCAACATTGCAAACCAGCCAAATTTGTTGACAGAGGTATTTAGAAAACACATTGTATATTCTTTCAGAACAAGAAAGCACCCTTACATATCTACATAAAACATACATTTTAATTTGAGTCATGAAAACAAGTACAAAACATTATTATATAAACATTCCTGTAAATTTGTGTAATTCATTGATATTTAATACCTTTCATTAAAGGTTCGGGACATTGGTCGACTCGTCCGCCATTCCCATGATCAGAAAGTTAAGGACACCGAACTAGTGGACTTTCTTTTCAAGCTCCGCACCCTGCTTGAGGACAAGACTGAACTAGCAAACCGACCCGAGGCACAACATGCCGTGGAACAGCTTAAGAAGGTAAGGATTTACATGCTTAATGAAAAGATTGTACTATCGAACCGACACAATGCACAATATGCCGTGGAATGGTTTAATAAAATGTTGATTTTACATGCTAGTTGACAAGATTGAAATAGCCAAGCGACCCGAGGCACGACACGCCATGGAATAGCTGTAACAGGTATGAATACTAGTATACATGCTCAAGGACAAGACTGAGGTAGCCAAGCGACCCAGTGCACTACATGCTATGGAACAGCTGATACTGAGTATGAGTTTAAAGGCTAGAGAACAAGATTGAACTGACTGAGGCATTACACACAGTGAATTAGGTTAAAATATACGACGTTTAACTTACTTGTTTAAGAACAAGACTGTTTTAGTCAAGCGCCCCGAGGCATACCATGCCGTTGAAAAGCTGAAACATGGATGACTTTACATGCTAGTAATAAGTAATGGACTAGCCAAGAGACTCGAGGCAAAAATGCCGTGGACCAGCTAAAACATGCTAGAGACCAAGGTTGAACTAGCCAAGCGCCACGATGTACATCATGCCTCGGAACACCTAAAACAGGTAAGACATTAAATGCTTGAGAACAAGGAAAGACTAGCGAACCGACCGAGGTACGACAATCAGTTTGAGATTAAACAGATTAAACAGGTATGTATTTATATGCTAGAGGCTACTTTTAAACAAACGAAACTTAAAAAGGTAGGACTTTACATCTTAGAGGCCGAGACTAAAAGAGTGAACCGACCAAGGGGCGACACGCCGTAAAATAGCTTAAAATGGTATGATTTTAAATGCTGGAGGACCAGACTGAACAAGCGGGAGACCAAGGTTGAACTAGCCAAGCGCCACGATGTACATCATGCCTCGGAACAAAACAATTTCTTTCGGTGCTCACCATGGAATACAATTTAAATAAGACTGAATAAATAGTTATTCTCTATATTTTGTTACATTAACATTTTGTTAAGGAGCCTTTAAATGTGACATGTTTATTTACTTTGTGTTATCAGCTCCAGACAGACGAGTTCAAGGTCAGCGCTGGAAACGAACACGATATTTTGAAGGAAGGTAAAGAGGCGATTTTATCTCGGCGTTTAAAAGTTATTTAAACATCATATTGTCATATCGAGCATCTATTTATAATCAATATGTTATAATACCAATGTGTCCATGCATTCATATAATAATTACCAGAATTAACTAGTGATGATGCTGCTACACATCGTATTGCCAAGTCTTATTATATATCTGCTACTTATCTCCTTTACACTGTGTCATGTTATAAAGCTGCTACATATCTTCTATATAAAGTATTTTCATGATGGTGATACTCATCTAATGTACTATGAGTATTGTGATTATGCTGCAACTTATCTTCTGTATGACGTGTATTTGCGACTTATCTTCTTCTACGAAGTGTAACGATAATGCTGCTACTTATCTTATGTAGCAAGTTTCCTGTGATAAAACTGTTGCCCACATTTTATATGTTTTATGACCATACAGCCACTTATCTCATGTAAAAATTGTTGTGATAATTCTGTTACTAATCTTTTGTACCCAGTGTCCTTGTGATAAAGCTGTTAATTATATTTTATACACAGTCTGATGAATATACTTCCATTTATCTAGTGTGACAAGTGAACTGGTAATGCTGCTCCTTATCTTACGTGTCATTGTCGTGGGATAATGCTGCTACTTATACTCTGCTCCTAGTGTAATGGTAGTGCTGCTACTTACTTATGCACCAAGTGTAATTGTAATGCTGCTACTTATATTTTGAACCAAGGATAGATAGAATCATTTAGATCAATTTAGTTCCTTTCTGTATGTAATGTTTAAAACCTGGAAAAATATACATGAGTAAAACAACAAGCAAGTTAATAGACCATGTGAACTTCATTGCACACAAAGGAAGAAAATAGTTTGGCATAGGAATACACATTTAAACATATCAAAGATTGAAAGCTAGATTACTATTTAAAAAACAATCACAAATTGATAAAATAAATAATTGCACAGGGTGACGGCATAAGCAAAACAACAAGAAATCACAGAAGTGTTATGCTGAGGTTGAAACTTAAAACCTTTCACAATTTTATCACGCGAATTGTATTACAAATTATTATAATAAATATTCTTATAATAAATATATATATGACAAGAAACCAAATTAAAACAAATATAATTAAATGTAATTAAATAAGGGTGGCCGTAGTCCCACAAGTACGCTTTAATAGAGGAACTTTTATAGACTTTCCGTATATAATGTGGTAATTCATTCGACAGGAGTTGAAATCCACCAACGTTCCTGGTCTCAAGCCATTCAATTTTATCTCGCGGATTAACCTTTAATATCTTGATCCATTTTAACGTCTCTAACACAAATACCCCTATATCTATAAGGGACTGGTCGTATTCATTGAAATGATCCGACATTGGTTTACCACAGTGAACCCGTACGTCTGCCTAGTGCTCCTTAATTCGCTCCTTTAAAGATCAAGACATCTCCTCGACATAAACCATTTTGACACATTGTTTTGCAGAATACGTCATACAAAAAGTTCCATACCGTTCATTCTTGGTTGCAAGCAAACTTTACTTCTTGTTCCTTTTTTTTTTTTGGTGCATCCCTATGTCTAGCATATTGCAAACAACACAAGATTTTTTTCTTGTTGGACATTTTTATTCAGGATTATGTTTGTTTAACCGTAAACTAGTTCCCCAAGTATTACTGTTATTAGATACGCTATATTCGGAACTTTTGATAAGATTTATTTAGTGTTCTTTCATTTTCCGCTCTATCTTGTGAATGCCTGGCTATAGCTTGGAATATGTAACAACTAGAGGAACTCTTTGAAAGGACTGCCCAGTTGTTGATGTATATATCTGAAGAAGATTTCTTCTCTTGCTCACACTCGTGATAACTGGTTTTCAATGATTTTTTCACTGTATCAACGTATATGGTAGGAAACGAAATAGTTGCTCTTCGCCATGTGTTGTAATGCCAATTCCATCGTTGATGATTTTTGATAGAAAATAGGTATTTTTCCGATACTGAAGCTTCTTGAAATGTCGATCAAGCTATGATCCAATTGCAATACCCTCTATATGTGAATATGCCTTCTCGGCAAACTCAAATTATTATTATCACTACATTTATCATTTCTTCCACTTCGTTTGTCCGAATATATTTTACTACATTAAAGCAGAATACAACTGTATCTTTGGGTAACGATAGGTTTACTTCTATTTCAACCTTTTGTATAAAATCACTTGGTGTATCTGATAAAATTAGGTGACTCTTTAATAAATCAATTTAACTCTATTTCCGCTATTTCAGTCATTCTTTTTGTAAATGTACTTATACCACTCACAATTGTTTAGACTGGGTTGCATTTTTTGTAGATCTTTGGGATGGCCTTTGGGAACTATACACTTTTTAATATTTTTCGCGATGATTTCTTTCATAGTACATTCTGCTAGCAAATTGGTTAACTTTCTGATCGGCTATTGCTTGTTCAGTACCCTCAGAGTTCTCCTTCCTGCATTTTTTTCTCTAATCCTCCAATGTACTTTTCTGTATCTGGTATGACCAATCCTAAGCCCTTATCAACAGGCTGTATTATTATGCTGGAGTCGTTTAGATGCGTTTTTTTTTAAATCTTCTTGTTAGGGGGCTTGAAAGATTGGTTTGGGTAACTTGTTACTTGTTTCTTTATTCTTGAGTAATAGATTAAAACCAATTAAGGAATAGTCAAATTGGTACAATAAGGGATACTACCATCCAAATATTGGTATATTGGACATTTTTATTCAGAATCCTCAATATTGCATTTACTTTCTTCATCACAGCCAAAACCATAGCATCAAAACATTAACTCTTATCAATGGTTGCATCTAAGTATTTAACCGAAATACTTGGACTCAAATGAAAGAACTTGACAAGTGGCGTTAAGATTACACTGAGATTTAAGCCTCTGATTTGACTGAAATAATATAGTTTCTTCTTATCAATGTGTAATGATTGCACATGAGTTACTCACTTACATTTTCCAGCTAAGAAAAGCATAGAAAATGCATTTTCTCATTTGTATATTTGGCGGAAAATAAAATGGCAAAACCTTCCACATATATATATGTTACTTATGTCTTACAACAGCTGGCATGTTATTCACATATGCTAAATAAAAGAACCTAATTTAGATCCTTGGGGCACATAACATGTTTTGTTTGCCTGTGAAGAAAATCTTCCCGAAACATATACTAACTGATGCTTGTCAAACAAATAGGACAACAAGCACGTGGCAGCGGCCAAGGGCTGAAAGTTTGTTTTATAATATAAAATGTTTAACAGTATTATTTTCATCAAATGCTTTCTCTAGATCAAGAAGTATGGCTACTTACCCCTGTACTTGTATAAATGATTCTTCCAGTTTCTTTATCCAGTGTTCATTGGTACTACTGCTTCTAACTGACTGTATCGAGTGTCTCGTAATAATGTTGCTACCAATTTTCTTAAAAAGTGCCTTGAGATATTGCTGCTACTTATCTTCTGTACCAAGTGCCTGGTGATAATACTGCTTCTTATCTTCTCGTTACGCGTGCGAGTATACTCTTGTTTTTTCACGTTTTATCATGTTTTTCATTTATATATATTTACAGGATTACGTATGCGTTTGGTAAACAACTACCAAACCACGTTGGCCGACATGCCGCTTTCTCCCATTCTGGTTGAAAAGAACGCCAATCTCAGCAGATTTTACGCGGCACCGAAAATTATGGAGAAAGATCATAGAAAAATCGGTAGAACTGACAAGAACGAATGCGGTCAAAGAGTATCAAAGTTTTCAGATGTTTTCAGCAATAAAGGTCAGTTCCTCAGAAATGTTTTCCTTGTTGGTGAACCGGGTAAGGGCAAATCAACATTCTCCGTTGTGTGTGCCCTGGAATGGGCTTACCAGTTTTTACCAGTGGAGAATAGGGTTGAATGTAAAACAAGCTTTGCCGACTCAGAATTTTTCCAAGAGTTCGCATTTTTGTTTTATGTCACTTTACGAGATTCGGGTCAAAGTTGTGATCTTACTGAAATGATCAAGGACCAACTTATAAGTAAGATATACCACAATAAGGATGTCGATGATGGCTTTCGGCTTTTACAGACGGTCCTTGAAAGTGAAAAATGTGTAATCATAGCTGACGGCCTTGACGAATGGACTCATCCGGATAACTCAAACTGCACCTGCAAAACGGACGAGACAGTAACCCCATTCCGTAACGCGGCCAACAATGCCACACTTCTCACGACAACAAGCCCTTGGCGTCTTTCACAGTTTAGAGTACAGGATTCAAAAATCGACAAATATCTTGAAATAGAAGGACCTCAAGAATTATCACAACTCGTGAGAAACATTCTAACCATTCTTAATGAGGATACTGAGGATTTAAAGACACCAGAAGCTTTTATGGAAGTGGTGTCAGCGAAGGATTTTGAAGGTTTTTTATCATCACCTTTCATTATCACCCACCTCGTGTGTCTATGGTTCGAGGGCATATCGATAACAAATTCAAAGTGTGATATTTATGCTGGTGTGATCAACATGCTATCATGTAGACACAGTTCTGTGCGGAGGGAGCATACAATTCCGAAAATTGATCTGCCATCTGTACTAAATGAGCATGAATGCTTCATGCAAAATCCAACGGTTTACATTGCGCTGGCAAAGTTGGCATACACTACTTTGTTTTCAGAGTGTCCGGGATCGTCTGTTGTTTTAAGCAGCAAAATGGTCAACACAACGTTAAACAGGGAGCAGGTTGATTTTGCATTAAAGTCAGGCTTACTCACTGAGAAGAAATCCAACTCATTAATCAGGAGATCATCTCATTTTTCATTCTTTCATAAAATTCTACAAGAGTTTTTTGCAGCTCTTTATTTATGCTTAGATGGAAACAGCTACAATCAGCTTCTAAAAAAGTTCGATCTAGATAATAAGCAATATATCTTGGGATCTGTTTCTCAGGTATTTGTTTTCATATGTGGAATGAAGCCCGATCTCGCTGTTCAAATGTCTTCGTGGATCAACAAATCAATCCCATACGCCCTTTCTAATGACGGATTCATGAAGGAGGTTGCAACACCAACTGATGTTAAAATACTTCAGCGCCTGATTGTCTCCGGGTTCCGTGAACTCCAGGCAAATAACCACCGTTACATCCCGCTCACTCTTGCACACTTTGAGATTGAGAATTATGACAGTTCATTTAATAAACAAGTGCCGTATTCAGTCACTGCGCATCAGTGGATTTCCTGCCATAGTTAGTGAAGAAGAGATTCAGGATGTGTTAATCTCCTCCTACGACACCCTTAAAGCAGTGGAACTTACGTACCTGGATGGGCAGTATGATCTGTCTCAGTGTCACAGGTTAGAATATCTAACGATTTTGGGAAACACTACACATGTTCAGGTGGATACTACAAACCTTGTAAGATGTGAATTAATTGCAGTATCTTTGGAACTTGAATCATCCATACTTAGTGCCTTTAAACACAATAGAAAGGGGAAGAATTTAAAACAGCTTATATTATCAAATGTTACGAATATCCAGTTACTGTGCGATACCCTTTTCCGCCTGCCTCAGTTACAATATATTTATATAGCCATAACCAATTTCGGTGAGCTTCTCCTGATCCCTCCAGCTTCCATCAACAACATTGAACTGAGGTCCGTTACAATGACAGCAGATGCGGTGCGGATGCTGATGGAAACGATGGAGAACGCACAACACACCGTGAAATGTGTGATGCAGTGGTGCAAGATTGAGCCTGCCAGTGAGTTTGGGCAAATAAAGAATTACTTGGACAGTTCAGAAGCATTCAATCTTGACACATTTGACATTTACAAGGGTGAAATTATTTTCACCAAAATGTAAATAAAATCGTATGTATTTGTTAGCATCTATTTAGCACTGATATTTTTAAGTCAAAAGAAAAATGAAACGCTGTGCAACAAATCGTGAAAGTGTTTTTAGAAATCATTCGTATCTAAAAAAAAAAAAAAAATATTTTATGGGTTTCGTTTCTTTTCTTATAGAATATTGTTATCTAACTGAAAAAAGGCATTGCGTTTATGATTTTGGAAAACGCCTAATTTAAATCAGGTGTTATTTTAAAAATATAACATCAATCTTCAGTTTTTATCACAATTTAATAAAATGTTTATTTTTGGTTATACTGGTTATTTTGTTCGGCAAACATAGTTTTGCCTATAAAGCTAACGTGTTATGATTTAATAAAATGACCCAAATCATTCCATATGGAAACTCGAAAACTAAGCGGGTTGCCCGTGTGTGATGTTAGTACGTTTGTGTCGCTCATTCAATGTCGTTTTGGCATTACACATTGCCTCTAAACAACGTTTATGTTTGAAAATTTGAACGCCAGGCTTTTCCATGTAGTTTTCACTGTAGTATAGAGAGAACAAACACGTTAAGTTAACTTTAATTACAATTTATATTAAGATCAATTGTAACTGGAATCCTATCATATTAGGTATTGTAATGTCAAACTCAAATATGATATATGTGATTCTGTAAAACTGTTGATACATTGTATCAATTGGACTGAGAAAAGAAATTAAACATACTAGAACTTAGCATCGAATGATCAAGCGATATTCTTGTCTTTAAACGTTCACTTTAACCTTCATCTATGCCATCCTGATCTCAAAAATACACATAACTGCTTACGCATGTCGTGATTGGCAACCTAGGGGTGGAGGTGTTTGGTCCTATGGCCAGCCATACTCGAGTAATTGCTCGGGAAAAGTTTCCTTAACAATCTTGAATATGTTATTGATCGTTAAGCTGCTGATCCAAAACTGATAAAAGGGTCATCGGCAGCCTACTGAACGTGTTTCTCGGTACAGCCTTAATATATGCCCAACCGTTATCGAGCTGCTGTGCGAAATCAGACTTGACCCTATCCATTGACCATCTGTCTACAAACACTTTTCGGGACATATAAATGTCAAGGCCATCCTACCACAGAAATGGCATGGCCTAATGGCGACCTATTTGTCAAGTTACTGTGCTGACAAAGTTGTTTTTATAAAAGTATTGACCATTATCTTGACTTTTGATTTCCTAACATAAACAATAATAGTGGTCATGTATCGGTCAAAGTCAACCTACTAATGGTGTTGCATGGTCCAAAGTCAAACCGTAGCCACATCAAAAATATTACCTGTGTTTCTTGATTGATGACTTACTAATCCAAAAACAGATTATGGACATTTACTGATCAAGGGCAATGTACTAGTGTAGTTGCAGTGTCCAACATTAAACCGTTCTACAGTTGTTATGTGGATAACTATTTCAACTAGACTGTTTACATTGGCATTGACCATTAGCTTACTGACCCCCAAACAATACGGGTCATTTACTGGTTAGGTCAATCTATTGTTGAAACTTCATGATTTCACGTCGAACCGTTATTGTGCTGTTAAAGTACTACCCAAAATTAAACGGGGTCAAGTATTTTTGAAGGGTAGCCCACTAATGGAGTTTCATTATTCTATGTAAAACAATTCGAGTTATTGTGCGGACGAAGTTTTTTTATGACCATTACCTTTGAATCACCGTTCTCAAAATCATAGGGCAACCTTATTGTACAGACAAATATTTCATTTGAATGTTGACAAAGACCTTGATCTTAACCTTTGAACTACTCGGCCCAAAACATATTGATGATTTATTGTTCTATGGCAGTCTACAATTGAATATTCATGGTCCTGAGTAAAACTTGATAAAACCGTTCTAGAGTTATTATGCTGACAACGTTTTCCAAAAACGTGGTTATTTACTTGATCTTTGACCTACGGAACCCAGAAAACATTAGGCGGTAGTAACTGGTTAAGGACAGTCTACAATTGGATTGTTTAAATGTCCAACGTCATACATGAGCGTTTCAGAGCGAGTGTATCAATTCAATTGCGGGGTAGTAAATTATGTTCCATGTTGTAAGGAAAGCGTTCAATAAATAGCGTGTGGTATAAATGAAAAGCGTCGTAATTTATCCGCATGGTTATGCTCCGCCTTGTTCCCGCGCCGATATGTATGGGAGTTAATAAATAAAAAAGCTCAAAGAAAACACTCCCTTACATGGTACAAGAAATGATTGCAATATGCATGTCGAATAGGTTATTAATTACCATTGACGGTTTCATTTATTACTTTAATATCATAATTACACTCTTTCAAATTATCTAAGATCTACATGAGAAGCTACGTGATCCTTGGTAAACATGGTTAGCCCAAAAGAGCACACGGATTTTTTTGTGAGCAACTGACCACACAAATATTAATTCAACCCTTCACAATTGGCATAGGTGGGGCTTAAGAAATGGCCTCAAACTTGAACTGTCCAAAGTTGGCATTGTCAGGTTGTAATTACTGAAACAACATGTCCGTAAACTGTTGCTAAAAGACCTGTCTTACATATTGTTTATTGTCCTATATCATCGTCAGCCACTCCCAGCCTTGAGCATGGTTATCCATAATAATAACTCCACATTAACACAAGCATGGATTCAAGGGACTCACTCACACATTTTATTATGGTAACGAATTGTTTAATTTTTATTTAAATGGAGATATTTTACTTCATTTTATGAACAAATCAAACACCAAACAGCAACTGGCACATACTCATTTGAACAGAATTTGAAAACCCAAGGCTAAGATCGTAAAAAACGCTTTTCGTCAAATTAAAAAAATAATTATGTCATATATCTGACAAATATTTATTACTCACTTAATAAAACCAATTAATGACTAAATAAAAAATGGCTTTTGATAACGTCATTAAATGTTTATTTGGCGTGTTTTTTAAATGCGCAATCAATTTTCGGTTGTCAGTCGTCATCTACATAGTTATATGTGAATTTGCCCGGAGATTCCATTGGCGGAGGCAATGAGCCCGAACACTTATATGAACGTTTAATGACGGTTCATCATTGTAAATTCGATGACTGCTCCTATAAAAAGAGCTTGAGGTCATTGAGCTCTGTGCGTGACACTTGAAGCCACATGACATTGGTGAACACGATAGGGTCAACATTATAATGATTATCTTTTATACTTTTTGTAAGAAGACACTCTTCAGAAATGACAGAAAAGTAAGTCAAATATGGTAATTCAGTTATATCAAATTTTAAGCGCTAATTGATAAATGTAACGTCCATTATAACAAAAAGAATTGTATAGACCCTCGAGTTTAAATCATTCCTTATGACACAAACAGATGATGCAAAAGAAAAGAGTTGTCGTGGGACGGCACGATCGACACTACGGCGCTTTGTCTTAGAAATGATTACAATAATGGTGTTATATGTGCCTATCAAAAGCCAAAAACAAAAACAAAAGAAAAAAACGCCACAAGAAAACAACCAAGTTTTCAATGATTGACAGAAGGACTTTAGCCTTTGTTGTGAGGTTCAGTTTAAACTGTAACAGTGACCTATATCTTGACCCTAGGGGCCCCAGATGCAACCCAATGGAAGTCCTCCATAAACTTTTTGTACATACCAAGTTTAGTCACAATATGTCCACCGTAACTAAAGTTATTCAGAACCAAAGAGTTGTCCATTTTCAGTAACAGTGACCTTGACCTTCTCCCTAGGGACCCGAAACGCGATCCCGTGAAAGGTCTCCAAAAATTCTTCCTATAAACAAAGAAAGGTCACAGTAGGTCAACCCTAACTAACATTATGCAGTACCAGTTTTCTATATTTAGTAACAGTAACCTTAACCTTGACAATGACTATCGGGCACCAAACGCATTCAAATAAAAGTCCTCCATAAATTATTCCTATATACAACGTCTGGCCACTATATGGCAAACCTATCTTAATTTTTTTGAAACCATTTTTATAAAAAATAAAATTAATTAAAATAAGTCAATCAATGGTCATAATTTGAAATAATAAGAAGCTATGTTAACTCATTGTGTGGTGGTATGAACAACATTGTGAAGTATTTAATTAATTAAATTAATTAAAGGAGGGGTATTGGCGTTAAAATGCCAACTTGCCCTAAAACTTTAACCGGACGCTGACGCAGACGCTCGGGCGTGTAGTAAAACATCTTTTTTCTTTGAGTACTCGAACTTGAAAAGTAGGGACAAGTTATATGTTGAGAGTGGTCTAATGGTTAGGGTAATCATATTTATTTTGATGTTAATGGTTCGAGTGTCCGCCTCTTACACACGAGGTTGTTTGTTCGATCGTTACCAGGGTGTGAGTGGTCTAGTGATTAAGGTGTCCGCTTCTCACCCAAGAGGTTTTGGGTTTTACCCCAACCTGGGAAAGAGGAGTCAAGTGGTTAAACTGTCCTCTCACCCTAGAGGTTGAGGTTTCGAAACCCACAAGGGTTAGAGAGGTCTGGTGGTAAAGGTGTCCGCCTCCAACCCAAGAGGTTGTTTGTTGGATCCCCACTATAGAGTGAGAGTGGTCTATCTTCTCTCACAAAAACACTGTGGGTTCAACTCCATAAGGGTGTGATTGTTCTTGTGGTAAAGGTGTCCGCCACTCACGTTAGAAGTTGTAGGTTTGATTCACAACAATACTTTCTCGTGGCATCAATTAACACGCTTGTACATACAGTTTCCACCAATGGACAGGACTTGGGAGTGTTTGATATCAGGTTCCAACTGTCTTTACAACCGAGCTAAGACAAATTAGTATCGGGCGAACAAACAAGCAGAAAACACAATTAATACACACACTCAATATACTCAAGCAAAACATACAAACAAAACACGCATAAAATACACACAAACAATACACACCACAATTACAATACAAAACATTCAATATCAATTTGAATAAAAAGGTTTGAAAGATGTGCAGAGATAACCGGATACAACATGTTTAAGGTAATCAGCTTGCGTTTTTCTCCCTTGAACCATGCGTTATTGCAAATGCATACGGATCATTAGCTGATATTGTTTTTATTTCGAAACATAATGTACGTGTTCATTTGGGTGTAGAAGAAGTACATACTTACATTGCAGTTTAGTAAAAAATGGAATATTAATGAAATTAATGTTTGCACTTTTAGTAATGAGCTAACTGATACTCGCCTATAAAATACTTTCTCGATTTTTAAAATGCCAAAAATGCTGTTTCATTGTTTATTTAATATACTAGATACGAATGAATGGGTACACTTCTTTTCACGAGCGTACTCATATCTACATCATTAAACCGCCCGCCTTCAGTACCGAATTGTCCTTCATTTGCATACCAAATAATGCGCAACAAATTATATTAATAAATTTGGATAGTCTGCGCACTGAGTAATGCCACATTTTGAATTTCTGTCGATTTGACTACCATGAATCCAGATGATCTGCAAAAAAAGGCCATTGAAAACTGCGTACCGAAAATTGGGGATTCAGCCTCATACCTTACATATATCTGGAAGGTAGGTCATTGTTGAGCCTAGAAAGGAGCAGGGGACCGCGATAATAGAACCTTGAGGGACACAACGTGAAAATAGTTCACTCATTTGAGGAACTCACACCTTCGACTAATAGGTGCTTGTTGCTGTTAACAGGAAAGAGGCTATCAAGTGAATAAATTGTCCTAAAATCCATTGTGGAAGATCTTCCAAAGGAGTCATTGGTAAGTTACTCGGTCGAACGCCTTCGAGAAATCGAGTATGATGGGTCTCTTATTTAGGGATGCGCTAAGTTTATGCACTATTATGAATGGTTTGTTCTCCAAGTTCATAGGTCGATTAATACGTTGTGTTTGTCAATATTTTTTTGAGTGTAGCTTATTTTTATTTTACTATTTAGTGCTAAAGTAGTTTACCACAGAAGCTAGTGGGTAAGTCTTGTTTATAACCTGCTGAAAAATGGTGGATGCCTTTTTTACAATGTCTATTATATTAGTCGGCTTCCTATTATCTCTGAATCTTCATTCTGGTAGTGACTGGCGGTGAATAGTTGCCATCCGCATTGTCTTCCAGGCCTAAGATCTGCGTAAACATTTAACCTGCTATCGGCAAGACGAATATGTTTATTGCCTTTATGGTCGAAGCAGCCTTTGAGACACCGGCTATCAAAAAGCCTCCCCCTCCCGCCAGCTCCGCAAAGTTTACTCAGTCTCGATCCTTGTTAACTGTGCGTCCTCGCATGCAAATAAGTGTGAGTGTGAGTGTAAGTGTTTGGGTGTGTTCAAAGGATCCCTCTTATAATGTATCTCATTAACATATGTGAGGTTGGAAAGATGATGCCGTATATAGGATGGTGGTGCGAAGTATGCAGTATCTTAAATGATCATCCACGGTATTCGGGATGTATACCGGATTCGGTTCAGTGATCGGGGTGAGGAAGGATCTATACAGTAAATTGAGGAACGACTTTATAATAAGGACGTAAACTCATGTTACACCCATGCAAATTAAAACTAAAACAAACAGATAATAAATTTGGGTATTTTAAGTACCAAAGTATAATTGTTTCCGCAAAATCCCATTTTATGTTCATGATAAGAATCAAATATTGAAGGTACTAGACACCAGATGATCTTAAAATCGGCAAATACAGTATTTCTTCAAACAAGCCTTGAATTATCAATACGAGCGAGTTTACACAAACAACTGCATAAGGGGTTAAATGGAGCTTTATTACATTAACTTAACTATTGCTCCAAACTACAGAAGCGCGCGAACAATACATATATAAAGCACCGGAAAAATATAATATGGCAAACAATTACATAATATGATAAACGAATTACAATATGAACAAAAATATAAACACTCAATAATTAAAATTGCATCTGCTGATAAAATATAAATTAATCGCCCAATACCGCCAGGTTGTAGTAAGTAGCATTAGGGGTAGTAGAAAAGGGATTAAAATTTAAACATATGGCAAACGTCCAGTCTGATAAGCGCGCATGTAATGACCAGCATGGAGCGAGGAATTGGCTCCCAAAAAACCATTAGAGGTCACATGACCAGAAGGTGTGAAAAAGGGGGCGCCAGCAGTAGTTTGTCTAAATACAATTATGTAGCTTAATTAAACATGAGGACGATAATAGAGAATGAGAAAGATTTTTTCAAAAACGTACATAAGATTGATAGAGTTGTTAACAACGCATTGAATCTTAATTACTGATTTAAAAAGTGTCGTCGGTATATGTCTCTGTACTTATTATGTGACTTCCACATGCTTAATTTACACACTATAGACTGGGAAACCAATAAGAGCTGATTTTTATCGGATAAACTCATATGAGACAGCGACAAAAATCACTGGTCTTTTAATCATGTAAAATGGTGTTTTATCAGCCTCATACAAGCTCGTATTGACAGTTCTTGGCTTGTTTTGTGAATTTTGAACCAGCTGGTGGCTAGTTCCTTTAAATCAAGACACTGTGATTTCAACTAAGCACAATTGTAACAGGCACACAATGTTAGCATTATTACCTTATTAGCAACAATGGCGGTCAATTTAAACATATGTCTTACCTTTCTCTTCGAAAAGTTTCATTATATACAACAGTTATATAATTGGCGGTTTCCAACGACAGCATCGATACAGCATCAATAAGAACAATAAAATACCTTAAAAACACAAATGACTAATGTAACAGTATTTTTATGTTAAGTAGAAAACTAATTCAAAACAACATAGCAGTGCCCGATATCACAAAAAATACTTTAGTCATTTGTAAATTTCATAACCTTAAACCATGTAATAACAAGTGTAATCATCCTTCTCAAAAGTGCACTTTCTCTTTATCTGTAATCCCCTCTCCCTTGGAATCCGGAATACCATTTATTTGTAATCCAAAATACCGCTTAATTAGAACTTCAATTCAGAAGATCATAGAGTTTATGTTTATCAAGGATTGTTAGGTACCGCCTTGGACCGGTCAGTAAAGGCCTTGTTTGCTTCAAATTTTAGGCGTTTATTTAAACATTGGCTTCTCTGGTGATTTTTTACTACATGTTATCAGTTATTAAACGCCACATTGTGTGTTGATGTCCCTCTTTTGGTCGGTGTAATCAAATATAGTGGCATTCAGGTAAAAGAATGATTTACACTTGGTTCATACCAACGGCCTTAAGAATACAGAATCCACATCTCATTGCCCGTAAAAACACAATTAATGGAAATATTTATTTATGTTGTACCCGCTCTTCAAAGGGTATATATGGGAGTGTTTGTTACACAAAAATAATTTAATTTGTATTAAAATACGATGGACAATGTGAAACTCTTTACAAATATCATATCATAGGAGGAAATTGATGAATACGGGATATGAGAGAAAGAGAGCGGGGGAAGAGAGAGAGAGAGAGAGAGAGAGAGAGAGAGAGAGAGAGAGAGAGAGAGAGAATGAATTAAAGGGATTGACAGACAAAGAGAGAAAGAAAGAAATAGAAAAAAGAGAACGAGAGAGAAAGAGAGAGAGAAATGGAGTAGAGTAAGAAAGGGGGAGAGGCAGAGAGAGAGAGAGAGGGGGGGGGGCACAGAGAGAGAGAGAGAGAGAGAGAGAGAGAGAGAGAGAGAGAGAGAGAGAGAGAGAGAGAGAGGGGGGGGGGGGGCACAGAGAGAGAGAGAGAGAGAGAGAGAGAGAGAGAGAGAGAGAGGTTCTTGGAGCCAAGGATTCCGTTCAACACACACTAGAGCGGTAAATCTTTCAGTCGGGCTCTATAAATCAGCACCGGTAGCTTCCCGTGGAATTAAGAAATTGTAAATATGTACCGTATAACTTAAAAATCCTACATGTAACACAAAATATTCAAGTCAAAATTTAAGTTTTATTCTGAAAATACAATACATTAAAATAGTTCTTTTGGCGGTCGGTTTTTCATCAATAACGTATGTTAGATGTTCTATATATAAATTATTTGTTACAATATTTATCCATTGGGTTCGAAATTGGAATGAAAATTTTGTAGACTACCAGTGGTACGTGCACTATTGAACATGCTTTTATAATGTTTTTGTATAATCATTGAATTATTAATAGTCCTAGATACGTTTTATGCAGTTTAATACGTTACAATATATGATGTGACGCGCTTTGGTACAACTTAATCAATTAGATGTTTAAATGGCTGAAACGAATTATGTTCATGAAAAATCATGTCCAACCTTAATAACTTGTTTCGCCCATGTACTCGTAAGACACGATAACTTGAGCAGTTTATGATATGAATGTGAGAATTTCTTTATGTTTGTGGTCTTTCATGGTATATACATATAAGCGAAAATGGTGTTCACTTGATGAAATGATGTGGTGTAATAAACTTGGCAGAGAGGAGTAAAAAAAAGAAGGAAGCGTTATTGACGTCATGAAAATGCACTGAAAGTACTTTCTGTGTATCCTCTTTGAAAGAGCACAAGTACTTCTTCAATTACTGCGATATTCCTATGCAAATTACATTCCAAGCGGTTCGTGGGACGACCATCACACCACAACATAACAATTATATTGTCTATTTTCTATTGCACTTTCCGTTATCTGTATCAGGTTTTTGGTAAACAATTGCTTTTCGGCAAGCTTATTCACATGCAATTCAGTGAAGCAATATTTTTTCAAGTCTTTTGCTATTAGTGCGTCCCAAAATGGAACCTACTTTATTAGAGGTTTTTGATCGTAAGCCCAACAAAAGTACATACTTGTCTTTCACTGTTGTTATTCCATTTTGTTTGTTAAAGCGTTATTATTTACGTTTTTAAAACTAATGTTTATCTTGTTAAACAAACGTCCCTAAGTTCATCTCTTATACATCTGGTCACCAAAGTCATCTTGTTTAACAAATGTTCCTAAGTTCATCGCCTTTAACAACTGGCTCCTAAAGTCATCTTGATTAACAAATGTTCCAAAGTTCATGGCCTTTAACAACTGGTTCCTAAAGTCATCTTGTTTTAATAAAGGTCCCTAAGTTCATCTCCTTTAACAACCGTTTTTTACGGTCATCTGTTTAACAACAGGTCCCTTAGTTAATCTTCTGTAAGAACTGGTTCCTGGGTTTATCTTTTAATAATTCTCAGTGGAACAGTAATACTGCAGATCTTATACAGACGACCAAAAGCAAGTGGCTGGGTCCGGGTCATGCTGCCTCTCGAATCATCGGCATTATGGAATGTCCCGAAACATCTAGGACAAAGTCACATTCACATTATCAGGGACAGTCCCGCGACTAGTATTACAGTTACACTTATTGTATTACAATGAGTATTTGCTATAGATATAATTTTTATATCATTGATTTATGCGGGATATTTTTGGGGGGCTAATGGATTGGATCTGAATCAAGTTTGTTGTATACAGTCACGGATCTGACAATAACTCGACTTTTGGTCGAACAACAGGCTACTAACTAACACCATCTTGCGCAATTATTCTTAAGCATGGGAGCTGGCAAGCCTTAGTAAACAGGTAGAGGTGTTTGAATAAAAACTCGCCAGTGTTGGTACAAATACATCATGTTTACCTGCATCGATGAATAAAATATGTTTAAAGTGCATGCTGACGTGGTAATCAAGCAAAGAAATCGTGTTTCATTTCAAGACAAAAAGCGAGTTATGACATCAGAATTACACAAGTTGTATTTCAACGAAAAAAAACCACTATTGCAATTGTTCTGTTATTTTTTTAATATTGTTCTTTATATATCGTATGTTAATATTTTAATAATTATGTTATACGAACAATTTGGATTTTAGTGCGTTGTAAAATATACATGTAGAATATTTATCTCTGTCGAATTGTGATCTCGATAGTTATGGAGGTGATGGATCATAAAATGTATATTCGGCGGGAAAGTTTGGCTAAAATTATATTATAGACCAATTGAATGCCTCTCGTCTCAAAATGTTAACTAATATAAACGTTTTATTAACTATAAATTTAATCACTGAGCTTTATACGTGGCTTTTGAGTAGTCCGAAATTGAGGTCAAAACTCATTTCAAACAGCTATTCGGAAAATGTTATTCTTCTTTTGGCATAGATGACTGCAATCCAAAGCCTTTATGTCGAACACGGCCTCTCGATTTTCGACATGTATACTCTTACTAGCATGGTTTTTAGTCATACTTTATCACCAAAATAATCAAAAATTAACTACCGCGAAAACGATGTAATTTTAACGACATTATATGGACGCATTCAATGCAAGAATGCATATTTTTGTTGTTGTGCAAGTATTGTTCATCATTAAAACTTTAATATGGCTTGCTACTACGAAGTGGTTCACCGTGTAAACAATAACCTTCATAGTGAAGAGTCAGCCATAGTTTGTCTTCTCAACCTATATGTTTCTTGAAAACAATACCTTAATAAATACTTATCTAAAATATTTCGAAAATGTCAATAATACAAGAATTCGTAGCAAAAGTATACTTTATTCATTATAAATGATACAAAAAAACTACATGTAGGGAGAAGCCAAGTAGTCATAAACTCAACCCCTTTATTATGCTCAAGGTAAGGGCCTTAAAGACACTGTACGAAAAATATAAAAGTACAAACACCACACTCACAAGTTCAAACACCATCGACAAACCACACATATTTTTCATGAAAATGATGTGCAAGGTATAGCATTTAGTGCCAATACCAAACTAGTTAAGGGATTGAAACGGTTATTTTTGTCTTGATATAGGTGAATATAATACATTCTAATAATAATAATAATAATAATAATAATGTTTTTCGTTATCTTTATCACAAAAAAACAAGCCATGAAAAGCATATTTTAAAACCTCAGTAGCAATTACTTTTACCAAGGATTGGCTTATAAGCAGATCTTGATATACTGTACTATAGAAGAATATGAACGTGTATGTTTTATATTTAACACCGGACTAATCAGTAGCAACAATGATGTTTTCAATGATTGCTCTGTGAAGTTATAAATCTCACTTTGATTCAGATGGATACAGTCATGCCAACGTGTATTTCTGTTGTATTTATTGGCACATCTCGCTTTCTTGTATGTAACTAAAGAACTGTAGGGATTTTTTCCAGCCTTAGAAACAGCAACGAGAGTAAATAAAACATCTAGCAAATTAAACATTTATTGGCGATTGCTTATAGATAACACGTTGTATCCTAGGGGCATCTAAAGAATCAGATAATTTCACTGATTGGTGTAGTTAGACATTTCCTGGAATGCAACAGTTGGTCGTATCTAGGCAACGAGAAACACAGTAATATACGTCATATGAATATACTAATTAGTAGGCGTGCGCAGCACCGATATCTTAAATGTGATTGGCTGCCGTGTCATTCATTATGGCTGTCTGGAATTCTGTCTGGATATTAACATAATTAATTAAACAGCCGGTTGAACTTAATTCTAGTGTTGCGATTTTATTTTTCAACTCCATGTTCTTTATAGAAATGCATGTATAACCTTATACGAACAGACAAGTACATACTGAAAGAGCTTGGGGAAACGAACCTTGCAAGCTATGTCCCTTGAAAACTAGAAGTATTTTACGACTCTAAAGAATGCCATGTATGTGTTTGATCGCAGGTACACTGTAGGTAATACAATGGAAACAAACGTTACAAGCAAAGCAGCCAAAACTTCGAACAATGCCCTAGTTTAAGGACAAACTTATCAAGGAACAACAAACGGCTGTGGATGAAGCGCTAGGCGGACAGGGGTAGATTCTCAGCCTTGGCGTATGTGAGTTTGGTTTGTGGTCACCAAGCCGGACAAGTGGGTTTTCTCCGGGTAGTCCGGTTATGCCCACAATACAAGCCAACACTTATGCAGCATCGTGTCAACGAGATTGACATAGCATACGCTGATAGTGTAAAGAATCATGTGACTTCAAAGGAGTTTGTACATTGGTCACCACGGGTCACAACCGATGTAAACAGACAAGTTAGTGACGTTCATTTCTCAATACCTTTTTCGACAGAAAATACATGAAACTTATTCTTAGCCTATAGAGAATATGCTATTTTTCTGCTTCTGCACGTGTGAAATATTTTTGATTTTAATGATGCAATCCTTGGCCAAACTTTTAGCGTAGTATCGTTCTACAAAATCCGTCAAGTTAAAATTTTGGCCCAGGATCGCATTATAATGATACAAAGCAAATCTAAAATATGCCACACGTAAAGAAGCAGAAAATTGCGTATTCCTTTTATAGGCTAAGAAACATTTTTATGACTTTTCTGACAAAACAGTTATTTAGAATTAACGTCACTTATTTCAAGCGGTTTACATCGGTTATAACCTTGGTGACCCATGTGAGAACTCCCTGAAGCCACGTGAGTCCTTACCCTGTAAGCGTCCAGGGTTCTTATGCCAGCCTGGGCGTATGTGAGTTTGGTTTGTGGTCACCAAGTCGGGCGAGTGGGTTTTCACCGAGAACACCGGCTATGCCCACAAAACAAACCCACACTTACGCTGCATTGTGTTAACGAAAGTTACATAGCATACGTATATATGTTAATATAACTTCACACTCGTTGTAAAATAAACAAAGTTTTAACTTAACTAGAGAAACACAACACCATGTTGCACAATTTAAACAAAATAATAATAAAGCCGTTTAACCTAAAATTAATAACGAATTCAGTTTTAATTTACATGGTTGGATATTAAGTATTACTCACCAACAGGTCTTGGATGAGAGCAGTGAAGTTTTAACAAGACTTTTAAATTCTAATTATTTACCGCTTAACCTAAAATTGATCAAAACGAATTTAGTTTAATTTACATGGTTGTATATTAAGTATTACTCACCAACAGGTCTTGGATGAGAGCAGTGAAGTTTTAACAATAATATTTTATTCTAATTATTTGAATTAGCTTTCATCTACAACGAAGCCACTACTCTCGAAAAATGCGAAACATTCGTTGACAAACTGATTAGAACATTTATTCATTAGAAGGTCAAAGACCATTTCACCGATGACTGTACAAAATAGCAACGTGTCCAAATGTAATTTAAGATACAAACAATTTATACAAAATAAATGAATAAATACATGTTTACATTATGTAAAACATTAAAACGGATTAATACTTTAGAATATATGAATTGTAACAACTACCTTGCTACCAAGTCTATATATAAGATGAATAAAAAGGCATGAGTTATGTACTGAAAATCAAATTGAGGAACATATTTCAATAATAATAATAATAATAATAATAATAATAATAATAATAATAATATTGAGAATAGTTATAATAATTAACAGCCGTTTTAATAGTAAAATACATTATAATTATTTTATAAACTACAATTTACAATTTAGAATTAATGTAAATGAGAACTCTCATTTACCCCTTATTACTTTAAAGAAACAACGGTTACAGTTATTCACGAATAATTTCTATTATGCCTTTCCTTAAACAGTCTTGTAAGTCGCAAATTGGCTACAGAAACATGTATATTCAAAATACGACGTTGGTCAACGCTTTATTAGCAGGTCCAAACATAGTTGAAAAATGCATTAATATCATAACTATGTTTGCTAAAAACATGTCATTTATTTGTATTTGTATGATGAATTTTGTGCTAAAACAGTCCTTCTTGTGATGTATGTTTCTATTTGTCAGAGCTATTTCGATGTCAGATTTTACTAACAGAGTGTGAAACTTAAATCAATGGATTGTTTGTTGTTCAATCTTGTACGAAGCCAACGGTTGGTGGGAGAGGGTAATATTCGGTAATAAATGTTTTGGTATTTAAAATGATACTCTTGGAAATAATCCTTCATAATATTAATAATAATAATAATACTAATAATAATAATACTAATACTACTACTACTACTACTACTACTACTACTAATAATAATAATAATAATAATAATAATAATAATAATAATACTAATAATACTAATACTAATACTAATACTAATACTAATACTACTACTACTACTAATAATAATAATAATAATAATAATAATTATAATAATAATTTTTCACAACAAACTATAAGAAACAAACAACAGAATAATCAAACAATGGAGTCATCTATATGTGCAAAATGAACAACAATAACATGTGCAAAGTAACTGTCGAAAAAATGATTTTAAAGGCGATGTTGTTTAGTGGAAATAGAAAGTATTACCTAATATTTGATTTTGACAGACACACCACTATCAATTTAACAAAACAAACAAATAGTCCGTTCACAGTTGAATTATTTTACCTACATTTTTTCGGCATGCTTAACCGAAATGGATAAATATTGTCAGTAATTTCTTAGAACTAATTAATAACAGGTACCCTTTTTGCTGAATTGGATGAAGATACTTCCATCGGAACTGGAGCGTTACTTTGAACTTTGCTTGTTTGTGTTTTGTTTAATAACCAGAAGGATTCGTGTCAAATATTATGATAAAATGAATTATTTGTATTATTATTTACTGTGCTGTCCAATAAAATATTACAATGAATGTTTATATTATCATTTATCATATTTATTATAAAAAAAAAACAACTAACGTCTGGTCTACTTTTTATAAATGTTGTAGCGCTTTATTTATATATAAACATGTTAAAATTGTTTCTGATTTATATTAAGAAGGAAATAGTTTACATTTACCAGTCAGCCCTAAATATTGAATGGGCCCAAGCCGAAGCATAAGGTCGGCTATAACAGTTTTGATTGGGAGGTTTCAAAACTTGTAAACGGCCCGCAATGTCATAGTTTTATTATATTTATCAGTGAAATGAAATTGATATTACACTATTTAAAAGAGTGAGAAAAAACAAAACAATTTAACATTTTTCATGTTTTTGAATTTCAACTCCTCCATTTCGTCCAAATCAAAAGTCAGCAAGCACAGGACTGGGACACATTTTCATCGACATCAAAAATAGGTTTTTTATAATAACGTTACTTTCGCATACAATTTGGCGCGCTTTTCTGAAAAACTACAGCCAATTGTCATTTTATACGCTTTGTATGCATACATAAACAAAACAAAAAAAGTCTTCAGAGTAAGGTCGCAATATGTTTCACCTCAGGAATATGAAAAGTACATTTAAAGCTTTTGGTGCTCATTTGCTGAATTATATTGCTATTTTACACCAAAGCAAACAATTATCCTTGATAAAATACCGCTCAGTTAAGGTTTAATATAAAATTTGTAATTTTTAAGTAATACACAAAAATCATTTTTTCTTTACCTGCACATAACAACCCTTCAAATTGTAGCAACATTATATGGTATCATCATTGAATAATAAAGAAGCAGTAAAGTGTGTGTTTTCATAACTGTTTAGAACCAAGCTTTTTTAATTGCTCCTTTATTATTACATTCATATCGCATGGCTTCCAGTGCGACAGTACATATTGTCAACATGAGGGTAAATACTGTTGCCCTCAGCGAATGTCACTGTCACACCGGTAGACATGCACTATTTATTTTAATATACCGAACACAACTACAAATAGTCTTTTCACCTTTAAACAACTTTTCAAGTTTTATCAATTTATTATGTATTTTTTCTGTAACAATTTATAGAAGTTAAAAAATAAAACAAAGACTGGATTGATACAACACAACAAGTTGCAAACACCGGAAGTCACAGACTTACAACACATTTCTACAAGCGCTTTCCACATCAGATTTGGGAAACCAAAAATGTATGATTTATTTATTTTTAGATGCGCGTTCTATGTGACATTATCATGTCAACTGGTCAAAACTGTGCTGTCAGTGTGTTGCAGTATGGAATTGCCCATGAGTATACGAGAATTTAACACGGTAAAGTCACATGAGGTAAAGTAATCAATATTGTTCAGTGATCTTTTGGGTAGATATGTATTTTGAAACTCGAGGTATCCTATGTAGTCAAAGCAACACTTGTTGTGTTTGCAGAACAAAATATAAAATAATTCTGCTTCAGAGCTAACATTTACTAACGCTTCATCATTGTTTTTTTTTTACTTATAGCATTTGGAAGAAAGAAATCATTCCAATCAAATACCCTTTTTTATATAGTGAGAAGGAGTTTTTAAAAACAATTGAATATATCAATAAGGATATTTACTTTTTACAAATTAGTTATAATCAAGTGCATATCGAAAGTTTTCAACCCGTTTAAAAGTTGCTACCTTCGTTTGTGTATTCCTTGCATCCGCAATTCGTGAATTACATTGTATTATGAATGCCATTTTTCCACCGAATCATTTGTTTGTAATAAACACTCCTCAATTGCAAACGACCAAGTAAAGCGGGAACGGAATTATTTTTTACGTCCCGTGCCTCTTAAAATCGCCCCCCCCCCCCTAAAAACGTGCTTTGTTCGTTAGGGCATCTTTTTTCGATCAATTCATGTAGTACATCGTATGAGTAAATTCCTCAAAATGCATGAAAGAAACGCAAGGTGTGATTTCAAAATCTCCAGAAAATATGGATATTTGGAAAAAAGACGCGAGAATGTCCAATGAAACCTCGCGGCTTTTTCTTGGTGGATTTCAAGGGGCGATGGACAAAGACGCAAATGCCCTAACATGATTCCATTAACAGATGTAGTATTAGCCAGCCATTCACAGACCCAGTGATCTAAAGGTATTTCCTTCAGGGTTATATGACCTGTAAAATTGAGTGATATGAAATAAAACAATATGTTTTTCTTTAGTTTACATACGATTTCAAGACTTAGAACGATATACCATTCATTAAGTATGGATTTATTCCCTTCGCACCATTGTGCTCATCAAGTACTTTTTAGTATTAATGTTTGGTTTTCCAAATTATTAATTTGACATGGCGGGCACAGCCCGGCGGCGACTTATCGTGTAGAAGACCAAACATAAAATATAACTGTCTTAGTGTTCATTGTGAAATACACATCGAATGCCTTTATACAAGCCAATGCTCTTGAGTGAGCTGCTAAATAAATCACTTAAAAAACGATTTAATGAATGGAAAGTTGGTGGTAATTATCGTTACTAAATAGTAATTTGGCGGTTGTAATCTACTTAATGGATTTTTGGTTGTCATAGCTCTTTTGAATAATTAAATGTGGCTCTGAACACTCAGTTAAGGCCTTTGCCTTTTCCCCATTACCAAAACAAAAAGCTGCCGTCCACTACAGGACCGATGCTTTACAGATGGGTTGCCGATAAAATTTTGTTAGTTTCGGGAACCTTTCGGGATCATTATTCAATAAATGGGCGAAACATTGCCATCGGGGTCGTTCGGCATGTATTCGCATGTATAATCGGAGCGGCATACGAAAGGTTGTGGTATAAACGCCGATAACAATCCGAAGTAGCCGAATGCGAAGGGAAAGAATGCTGACCGTCCCGGAATCGGTTGCCAAATGTTTCCCGATCGTGTGGAAAGGTTCCAGAACATACTGAAGAGTAGCCGAATCGTTGGCGATAGAATGCTGAAATCTTGCCGATTTGAGAGTAGGGCTTTATAATCGTTACCGAACTACTACGTTTTTATCAGTTACTATTGGCACACCAATGATGTTTGAGGCCTTAACCTTACACTTCAGTTTCGAATCCAATCTGAAATGAATGCAATGCTTGCCTTGGAATTTTATTTGAGACATAGAGGATGAAGACGTCATCGATGGTGGGTCCGCCCCCCGGCTCAGACGACAGAAGGCTTCTGTATGGACAGTACAATACAGTCATGCACTCTAATGAAGATGTCGGATCCTTTATGAAGTATTTAAGGATCACACCAACAATGTTTGCCGACAAACTCCAGCGTCTAACGCCTCGCATTCAGAAAAAGAACACAAGGTTTCATAACGCCCTTCTTGTTGGCCTTAAGCTTGCGGTGTCGCTGAGGTACATGACAACTGGGGCGTATGACTTTCGTGTTGCTGCGGAAAGTGTATGCCTTTTGTCTCATAAGTGTGTACTGCATTGCTTCAGGAGTATAATGATAAAGTTCTTGCTATGTTCAATTATTCAGAGGCCTGGCGTGAAGTGGCAGCCTAAATTGAGAAAAGGTAGAACATGCCCCATACTCTTGGTGCACTCGATGGTAAACACAATGCAATTAAAAGAAGCGGTTTCGGGAAGTTTGTATCACACTAATAAGGGCTTCTTTAGCATATGTGTTCTGGCGTAAGTCGATGCAAATTATAAGTGTGACCTGGAGACATGGGCTTCATGTCAGACTGCAAGATATTTTATGATTTTAAATTGAAGAGTTGTATGGATGACAATTCTATTGGTTTCCCACTACCTTCGTGAATCACCAATGGCGACAATGACATGTCCTACTTTATTGTATTGAATAATGCCATACCAGCTGCGATAAATCTTACACTATAGCCATAATCGTCCACTACAGTCTCTCAAGAGAAAGAATAATAGTGAAGAACGAGCAAGGCATTCGTTCTGCTAGGTGGCAGTGCTTGACCAACTCCATGCTTCAACGTCCAGAGGTTGTCCGCATGATTACCATTGCCTGCATATTCATGAACAACCTTATTAGAATGCAGTATCCAGCACTTGACCGCGGCTACGGACAACAACTACGACTTGGTGCCTGGAGCCTGGAGGGAAGGAAACCAATTCCAAGAGGTTGAGCGAGCAGCTGACGCAGTTGCAGGGAAGCGGCCCGCGGGAATACTTTAGGTTCTACTTGGTCTGAAATGCTGGATCGGTACCATGGCAAGAGAGAGTGGTGAGAGTAGACAGTAAGTAGTTAGTAAGAGAGCCATGGACTGTTCAACTATAATTAGTGTTTCAGTGTTTTCAAAATGTACATTATTTCAGTTTGTCGTCGTTAAATAATAATGTAAAATATGTTTGAATGTGTTTGGTATATGAAGTTTATATTGTTAATAAATTGTTCATATGCTTTTCAATTATTTAGTTTATTTGGTTTTAGGGTCTATGGATCCTAACTTCGACATTATGCCATTATGCCACCGACACTTTCGTAAACCGGTAATCGTAAACCAGTCGAATCGTCACAAAATGACATCGTAAACGTTCGGTCTCAAGTGTCAAAAATAGCCGATGACGTTGTGAAGAAGGTACATTGAACAAGTGTACACAAACGTGTACGTTACAGTGCAGGAAATATATAAATGCACATCCAACCGCACTTAAGGGTGTATATATACATTATGACGAGTGTCCCTTAAACATTACAGTTTTTTTACGCCAATAAAATCTAAGTTAAAATAACACGCGAAGAAAATTAAGAAGCCTCGCAGAAAACTTTGCGATGCTGCCGAGCTACTTGCGACGGGTCCCAAAAGGTTGCCGATGGTTTGCTAAAGATCCCGAAGCCGTGCAAAAAAAAAACACCTTTAAACTTATAAAATTTCGATGCCGAAGTTTTTGTGATCACGCTTTGGCCCGAAGTGCCGAGAAGTGTCAAGGAAGGACACGAACGGGTTCCACAACATCGCGAAGACATGCCGAAACATACCGATTTTTGCGAATTCCGCTTTTGGCAACCCTTCTGGGCCTTGTAGACGGCAGGCCTTACCAAACTAACTGACATAAGCGAATTTCCATATTGAATGCTATTACGATTTTCTTCTCAGGGTAAAAAGGGTATATGAATTTCAAGTTTGAGCCCGGCATGTATCCGAAAAGAATGGTTTAAACAGCATTTTTTTTTCAGACAAGGTACAATGACAAAATATAAAAACATCGAGCCTAATCATGAACAATGCGAAATCAAGAATTACTAACTATATGCGTTAAGGACTACGCTAACTTTATATACTATGAAAATAGTCAAGCCGAAGCAAGCTTAGAGCTTATTAATAGCTTCTATGCATTTAACCCACTACCCCACTTGTCAAATATTAAATTTTTTAAAACCAATTCAGGAGTCTGTTACACAATGGTCTAAATATAGATAGACGCCAGGAGCCATTTTACGATGTTTGGTATTTGCAGACTGGTGGAAACAGCATTCTCATTCATCAAAGGTTTGATAATGATAATGTACGCATAGAAACATCGCTTTGGTACACGGGAATGGAAAACATGGACCCATAAAATAGATAAAAAATGTCCAACGGATGAAAGGTTTCTCAGAACACCCTTTATTTTGGCTAGCTAAACAACTGCATGACATTGCATGACAGTGCAGGCCCAACGAGTTCGTATCTATAGTTACATACACCTACCTTAACTGCTATTGGATCTGATTTTAAAATACAAACTTCCTAAAGAAATTGGCGTCAATGTAGTTAATTTCAACATTTAATGACTTGTTAGCAATAAACAGAGTTGTTCAACTTCATCTTTATAATGCCTCGTCCTATAAAATACATACTAAACATCGATGATTGAAAACGAAAATGTGCTATATGCTTCTATCATAAGTACCAGTTACAGGATTATATCTAACACCCATCGTTGTTAACCCGTAACCACAAAATATTGGCGCGATGTACATTTTACGTAAATTGCAATTAAATTTCTCCAGGGAAAATCATGTGATTAAGAATGATTTGCATAGCAGGCTTATTGCAAAGTCATCCATTTCATTTGTTCATCAATGTTAACTTTTCAACCAGACGCTTCCGCTAGCCAGTTGTTAATAGAAAACAACTTTTCAAATCATCATATTGTAACTAGGTATCGATTCATGCACTTCCTTTGTAAAAGCATTTTCCATATTCGATCCAAATCATATTGATTCAATTAAGTCCATCCGAAGTGCGAAAATGAATATAATATCGCACTCTGGGCATGGAATGAAATAGATGAATAAATAACTGAATAACATTCAGCGATCTCACAAAAGAATTAGTTTGTAGCAACAAATAAACACAGAAGATTTATTATTATCTGCCACTCAAAGCGTTCAGGTTTAATATAAAATCGAAAGTTTTATTGCTAGGTCCTTCTTTATTAAGTATTATGATATATCTATATCACTACAACAAAAGTAAATAGACTGATGTTTTATAGGCGTATTCATGATACAACGCCCTTTTGTGTGTACATAGAGATGAGCATTTGCATGTACACACTTCTTAACGGGTATTGAACGTTTTGAAAGCCATTGATTTTAATCGATCATCCTATTGCTCACGTAATAAATAAATAAATGCCAAACATGCAATAATTGGCTTTCAAGATGCTACACGAAATAAACTCTAGTGCAATATGGATACATTGGAGCTAGGTGAAGATAATTAATTAAAGAAATCGGACACTAAGGTTTCGAAATGGGAAGTAGTGTTAGCACTCCTAAAACAAACAGCAAGAAGGACGACGATGTTGCAAGTGTCAAAGATGAGCCTAGTGTAACAGCACAACATACAGGTAAAATATTTTCTGAATCTAATGCAACTAACAAAACCAATTGTTTAGGTAAAACGTCTTGTGAGACAAACGGTGGCAGGAAAAGCGAAAACGAAACCCAAAATGGCGGGAAACTTAAAATTGAAGAGGATACTGAGAGTTTGGATAGTAAGAACAGCGATGACACCATTGCGCTTGCAGGCCGAATGGAGCGTTATTTGGACGAGCAGAACAAAGACAAAGGACAGAGTAAATCTGGATATAAGTCAAAAGATGAGGAAAAAACAACCACGCTCGAGCAGGTTAGCAATGATAACATCATAGAGACCATTGCAGCAGAGAATAATGTAGTTTTGAATACTGAGTTCGGCGAAGAGAATCCGTATGAAGTAGATACTATAGCTTACTACATTTCTAAAGCAGATTGGCAAGCAGAGAACGAAGAAGTTATCAAGCTAAAAAATGGTGAGGTCAGTGAAAACAATGGTGCTACTAAGGACATTCCTGAACCAAATAGAGATGCAAGTGCTGATGTTGATCCTAACAGTAGTAAAGCTGATGCAAATGACATTACTTTAGACGATACAAATACCACAGAGACTGCTAAAGAGGACCACATTGATCAAGATCCGTTTGAAAAATACAGAAAAATCTATGGCACTAAACGCCAAAGCCTTAGAAAGCCAAGCCTTGCCAATAAGCAAGCTTTGGTCTTGGTTAAGGTCGGTCTCCAGTATAAATATGTAGCCGTACCTGCTTATCTGCCCGGACAAAAACTGTACAGCACGAACGCCTTTGCAAAGGGCTATGTAGAAAGGGCAGCAAGCTTATTCAAAGTGAAGCGACCAAAAGGTAGGTGATGCATGTTTAATCAAATAACACATTACCTTCAATTACAGTTACGCTAAAAGTATTTGAATTCTCGCATCTTTGAGTTTATGAGTATTACGTACCTTTTTGACCTAAATGTCTGATGCAAGTTAAGTTACCGATGAATGATTAGACTTTTCATTTCGTTAAACCATTTGTAATAATGCTATTTTTAATGCCTGGTGACCCATTTGATATCGGTAATTAATAATATGTAAACTAGATAACCAAAAAACAAACATTTAAGATAAAGTTATTGCAGTTCGTGTATTTGTTTCTTACTTCAACTTAAATTCGATGTGAAATTATAAATGCTGCAATTGTTCGAGGCATATTAATAATCTTGCCTGTTTTATATGTTTTGATATTGTTTGAACAAGTTATTTACCTACTGTAACATGACCAACCCTTTCGAATGATATCAAACTATATTGAGTCACCTGACTAAAAAAATAACATAATTGTACATCGGACACTTTAAAAGACATACTCTGCAAAATAATGTATGCAAAGAATACTGAACATGCAGTTGACTTTTTCAATATAAGCTTAAGATATGACGCACAGTCGAGCCCCGTTGGCTCGAACTCGTTTGGCTCGAATTCCTCGTTGGCTCGAACTAGATGTAAAGGATAGAGGTCTTTATACTGTAGGTACACAATTCCCGATTGGCTCAAAAAAATAGGCTTGGGGTATTCTCGCTGGTCCCTGGGATTCGAGCCAACGGGGTTCCACTGTATCTACCTTTAAAGCCAATGAACTTCAATTTTAAAACTTCGTTCTCCATATTGAGTTAAAATTTTCATAATATGCTTCGTTTTTGTCGCGTCATTGTACTCTACAAAATTAGCACTGAATGTGTTATCAAATGTAGTACAAGCAGTTTATCGCTTCATAATTTGATTTTTATAAGGTTTATATAAGCATATGCGCTTGATTGCCTTTGATAATATTTTATTTTGAGGTTAGAAAACGATGAAGTGCAATATGTTCTCTTTTTTAGTTTTACAACTCGATATACTTGCATGTACTTTAAAGTATATTTTGAATTTGGGCGATGTCTATCTTTTATGGGTTCCTTTGGGGGCTTTTCTGGAAACATGTTTATTTTAATTGTTAACGTCAATTAGTTTCAATTGCTTGAATATACAGTAACTATGGCTGAGAGCAATAAATGATGAAGTCGTGAAGTGAAACTGAAATAACTACAAACAATTATAAAAGTAAATAGGTTCTAATAAAACTCCCTATTTTCTTTCTTTCTGAACACGTGAAGAGCACTTTGTCTATCCTGCTTTTAAATGAACATTTTATTTGTATTTACATCAAAGTCTTGGCCACTTAAAATGGTTACATTTTGTGCCAATTTTATTATAGGGAACATAGCAGAACTGGTAATCAAACCAAAAGACAACTAGTTATATTTGCGATAACAACATGTGTTGATAGTAATTATTCCCCGGCTCGTTCTTATACATCTAAAGCCTTTCCACTGCAAATGGCCATAAAATACTTGTATTCAGCAGAGCATGGGGTGTTAATAATACTTTCTGGTTACCCAAGCGGGATGTTTGTCGGAAAAAGGCAAATAGTGTAGATTTATATAGCTATTGGTATTACAATATTTCATACATCATGTAATTTCAAGCAGTTCTATGTATGATGACTTTGCATTGTATGCATTTAAAAGTCCTTCAGTGGGTTGGTTAAATGAAACTAGTTTTTACATGTGACAAATACGAGAACGGTTTCAAAATGGCGCGGAACCGTTTGATCATCTCGCAGTCAATATAAACAGAATTATTTAGCATTGTAACGACATACACCATTGACCTGATCGATGATAAAATTTGAAGAAAAAGAGATCATTACATCGGGGCGGGAGGTGGAGGGAAATCTGTTAATATTGATTAAAACCGCGCGTGGGACATCCTGAGAAAAGTGAATATAGGAGGCTTAGGTGTCATGACAACGTACCGGCGCGCAGAAGAGCGTGTCGGGATACTTGTGAGCCAGAGGGTAGCGGGGATACTTCTCAAACCACGTGACCTTAAGGACACGATGACAACTGCACCAGGTAGGTCTCATTTGTTATACATTGCTTATTAAAAGCATGTATACATTTACATTTAAGGTCATACGCACGATAAAGTAATTAATATATGTTCCACAATGTTCTATGGTTGTGGTTTTTTTTCAAATAAAAAACAATCGTCTGAAGTTTCTCAATGCTTTGTATTTTGCGATACATTTGAATCCTTGGTAAACAGTTTTATACACAAATGATTTCTGTTTAACTCTTCGATCATTTTACGGTCTAATTCGGAAGTGATGTCCATTCATATTCAAAAGTTACTGTCACGCATAAAATAATATCGACGACGCGCATGCGCAAATTCTATATCGTTGTTTTTATGTAAATTTATCAATTAGAGGAATGTTAAAATTTTCGAAAAATTCGCATTGTAACATAAGTACATATTATAAATTCAAGTTCTCGGGAAAAAATAACTTAAATACAAGTTCGTGAATAGAACATTATGATTAAATCATTCATTGAGTCAAAATGGTCAAGGTTTTATCTGAGTTGACTTAAAAGAATGTCTTTTAATATGTCAAATACATTGACAGATCTAAATTACGGGCTTGCATATTAAGATATCATTGGTAAAATAATTGTTTTTCGGGCATATGAGCTCAATGGAGTTACGGATATTTGTAAATATAACTATCATTAAAGAACAATGTAGCAAGCGTGTAACTATATATCCACAAAATAAATTGATAGGGACAACACTATGAGTATCATACATTTACTTCATCATGTCCAAATATCACAAAACTACTCAATAATAATCTCAACTCATGTTACCGAATCAAATAAAAAGACATTTGAAATCGTACATGTTTTGAACACTTTTAAAATGTCCATTCTTTCATAGAAAATGTTGATTAGACACTTTGAAGATTCCGAACAAAACAACATTCTACAGCATTAAAAAAAACTTGAGTACAACTCATAGTTTTTTTTAACAATTACAAAAATGATCTTCCTTCCGCTAGTGTTCCCATGATATACTGACGAAGGGTTTTTATGAAAACATTCAATGAGATATACATTTTAAATGTAAGGCCAACTATCCAAATTATAATGAGATTTTAATATTTTATGCAAATATGCGGTCACTGATTCCCTTTTGTCATTTTTCATATCGAGGAATGAACGCGAAAAGGTTGTATCGGATTCCTTATTTAATGACAATAAGAACCATCTCTACTCATCTCAACTCAACTTTACTTCCACCAGGGAAAGTGATATTCATAAGTATGTATAAATGACTAGTATAATTAATAGTGAAAAAAATAGTTAAGCAGATAGGTTTTTTCCGTACTCATTGGGCAAAACAGAATAAATACAAATACCATTGTTACACTGTAAAAACACGTAGCTCTAAAAGTGTTTGTCTTAAGCATTCAAACAGTGAGATATAAACATATGTGTACGTCCTAAGACGTCTTTGTGCACCACATTGTATGGCTCTCTCACTTCTGCACCAAGAAGTTTCAAGAAGAAAGTTTGTCCACACATTGACAACAATTCATTTGCAAGATAGACGTCCATCTTTGTGACGTCAGCGATAAAAGTCAGGGGCTACTAAAAACTACATAAAACAGTTTACTTTGTTTTGTGTGAAGCAATGGAAGTAAAGAGTCAAGATGAGTGGCTAAAATAAAACCAAGATCCATTGATGAAGGTCAATCAACACTGATGGAAAGACATATAACGCCAGCAGGCAACAAACACATTACACAAATTCGAAAAAAAATCAGTAAATGGTTGGTTTACGTGACCGCCTTGATACGGTCAAGCATTTAAACTAGCGGGACAAAAACAGTAGTTGCAGTAAGACAGCCTTGGTCCTTTCTTAGAGTCAAAAATAATAAATAAAGTGCAATCTCAATATCGACGCATTTTAAAACATAACTTCAAAAATAATTTAACCTCGTGCAGTGCATATGTTAATACATGTATACTTTTTAAAAGTACATTCCCTCATTAAACATGTTGATTAAAAAGAAGAAGGAAATAGACAATAGCAAAAAGTATAGTGCAACTTAATGTTTTTAAGTAATTACTTAACTGCGTTATTACTTTCTTTGAATTATTGACAAATGGTTTTTATCATTACATTGTTTGATAAATGATCATGTGGGATAAACTGATGTTGTGTGATAACATGTCAGATTAATATAGACTTGGACATGTTTGCTATTAAAGGGCCTGTCCTCGACAAAAACTAGTTTGTACATCATTTTACTCCCATTGGTCCATATAAGATCATGTCTGTAGATGCCATGGTGTTTTCTTTAAATGGTAATAATGCTTCGTTGCTACTTACGCTCCACGCAGCATTGAAATGATAGTTCCATTAGACTCTTGCGCACAGTGGTCAGAAATTGGCTCAGGTAAAGCAATATTTAATATGCATATACAGAGAGCTAATTTTCTACATTTCTGCTCTGTGCGTATAAGTGATTATGGTAGAATGATAGGCAGTTTAAGAAGTCTTTGTGGTATTGTGACATTGTATGTCCCCTGTAAAGTATCTGGTAGGCTTTTAACCAAATACTTCAAAATAGGGTTATGATTATATGTTTGGATTCTGGGCTTGTTCTTGTAGTTTTCATTGATTGAACTACATACGAAAAAACAAGACATATCCCCCATTTCTTAAATGACAGGCATACATTTCAATATTCTGATCTTAATAATGATAAAAGTTTTATTCACATTCTTGCAATGCCGCATGGTTCTCAACAAAATTTAATAAATATATAGCCGTTTATTTTAACAGCAGGGAGATATGAAAAAATAAATCCATTGTCAACGTTGAAGGTCATAACATACCGCTACAGCTAACATGCAAATAGCAATGAAAATGAACATAAAATGTTAATATGGTATTCGTAATATGATAATATTTATGTTGTTCCATAATGTTCTGTCTCATATGAAAATAAAAAGGATAACATTGAGTACAAGGTACGGGCTAACATTGTATCTCAACGTAGGTCAAGTACATTGTAATATTATATTTGTGTTTGGATCTCTTCTTTCTCTACAGTAGGTGTATTTATATAAAACCTTAATGTCCATAATGGGTGTCAGATGCACAAATAAGATTTCGTTTTATCGTGATTTTGGTCGTTATTTTGAATATGGGTGCCGGGTAACACAATGTAACGTTGGTACCATTTGAAAGAGTATGTGTCACTAATTAATAACATGCTAAATATGTGACCGGACACATTATCATAGATAAAGTTATTGAAGAAAATGGTGTGTTCTTTTTACAAATTTATTTCAGCTGGTGAACATAGAAAACACCTCTGTTTCAATTTTTAAAGACCAAAAAAGTCGTATTTGTGATTTTGTTTTTCGGTATATTTTTATTTTGTACCACTGAGGACCCACGTTCTAGCGTGATAAGCTAAGGCAGTTAATTTCATTACGCCAATCTAGAAGTTAGCTTATAAAATTTAGTTAATCATGATTATCATAAGATAATTTTCAAAAGTCTAAAAACTCATAATAATGGAAATATTACGCATACCATACCAAATCAAATATAATGAGTTAAGCTTGATCTTGTTATAAGAAATAAAAGATGTTCCGAAAAGATTGAGGTCTGGCAACCAGTATTTACAGAATTGTACATCGTGTAGATGAATAGTCATTGACTTTGAGGTGTTGGACCATAACAGACAGGCAATATTTGTATCATGATATAAATAAATTGGTATATAGAAAAGATAAAAAAATCTAGCTTAAACTAAATAAATAACCAACCAAATAAACTAGACTACAGTTTAAGGAAATTGAAGAATAAAGGTTTAAGTATGATACATTTATTCTTCTTATTTCACGTGTTAAAACATTTTAAAAACCTGATCTGAATAGAATGCTCCTAAGACTAAAATACACGACTCAGTTTAGTTCTTCAACAAGCATCATACAACGGCCGTCCAGATAGCCAGCTTATTTTGGCTATTACGCTACAAACGTTGTAAATGATATCAACCAATCAAAGAAAGACAGAAACAATAAATAATATATATGAACTCTTTACATTAAATAATTTCCATAATCCGATCCATTTTATGATATGCTAACAACTATTTACTGCAAGCTGGACCTAAAAAAACAATAGGGGGTCATTACTGATGGAAGACATGTGGACTCTTAAGAAGTCAAGTGTTACAAGCGTTAGTCTTTCCCATACCAGAATGTGCTTTTACATATTTACGACAAGTACAACACACAATTTATACATGTTTGAGTGTCCTTTAAAGATGTGAAAAGGTTATAGGTTATACAATGATAGTGTTCGTATGTAGCGCATAAACAAATTGTCTCTTGGTAATAAAACGTTCCACCTCTCATATCTTTAGTATGTGTTTCATATGTATTGGTATTCCAGTTTGCTTGAATTTACGCTTGTGCACATTTGAATACGATTGTTGTATACAATGTTCATGAAAAAAATCAGTTGTCTTTGATGTGTTTCATATTTATTGGCATTTCAGTGTGCTTCAATTAAAGCTTGTGCACATTGATAATACGATTGTTGTGGCAAATGTTCAAGAAAAAAAACAACGAACAAATGTATTTGTCGCCATCAGCCAAACAATTCATGATTCATGTTGTGTAACTATCGATTTCATTGCAAAATAACAAAACATATTAATTCTGGAGGGATGGTGCAATTTTCTAGGTAAGGTTGGGTAAACTTCACAAAATATATTCGTATAAATAATTATGAATTTCTTCTCAATTCACCACAAGGACATTTTCTCTTTTTTTCAAACAGACGGCAAATACAGGTTTATTTCTTATTGAATGAGCACAAAACAATTTTCAGGCCAGGATTATCAAAATAGATTATCCAATAAAAAAACAAGGCATTAGCTGATAGAAATGGAGTGTTTCAGACATGAGAACATTAAGTATGTATACACGTTTTAGATGAAAGGGAATTGACGAACATCTTTTGAATCAAGATTGGAGTCCATCCCATTGATTTTTGCAGAATTTACAATTAATGCAGTCGTTAAACTGAGATTTAGAAAGGCGATAAAGACCCCAAATAAAATATTAATGCTTAAATGGTCCCAACATGGAAGATTCGCATTTTGATGAAATAGTTTCTGAAATGTTTGAATCCCTTTGCATGGCACCATTAAGTTTATTGTTGGCAGTTGACCTCCTATAACTATTTAAAGTAATCTTGAATTGATGATTCGTATGATAGGGTATATTACATGGTATATTCTTCTACTATAACGGTACTCTACTAGGTTGTAGGAGCATAAAATCACATGATTTACATTGTGAGTATTGTGGTCAAAAAGGAATATTTCAACTATCTTAATTATATAGTGGAAGAATTTCCGAATGAAATAACATCTTTTGGGTATACGAAATTCAGAATGGAATATTTAAATGATCTTACCCGAGTAGTCGGAGTTAAAACGTACCTTTTTATTCATATAAATAATTAGCATTTATTTTTTTATCCGTAGGGGCGGGACGATGTTTTATCCAACGATGCCAACCCAAATGAAACCGCAGACTACACCGACGTTCTGGCGCGGTTGAAAGACGGGTCCTAAAGTTCCAAAGAAACTCAAAGAATCTCGGATAAAGAACTGCAATAAAGATCGGGAGATTGGCGAGGGATCTAAAAAGGTAAGTGATCAAGCCTCTTTTGTTCTAAAATTGTGTTGTATATTACGCACTCCGTAGAATGTAGGATTGTATAGATGTGTGATTGTTAAAATAACAGAAAACAGTTACCTCATCCAAACATTTTCTGCTTGTTACCAGTTACAACATAAAATACTTACAGGTTTTTCTTGCTTAAAAAAGTAACAGTAATTTGTAAATATATACTTACACAAAAAGAATGTATAAATATGTGAACGGTTGAATTATTTATAAAACTGATGACTTTTCAAAGTTACGCCGATATCTACATCTATTATAAGTTCTTGCAACATACATTTTAGCCTAATAGGTATTCGCCGTTCTTTAAGTTAGAAAATATAAATATTTATATTTATTAAAAGATCACTGATTTTTTAAATTAAATATTTTATGTCTGGATACAATTTACTGCCTTATCAATACGCACAGCTTTTGTTTTGGGAGTTGATCTCGCACCCGTTTATTGGCATGATTGGTCAAGCAAAATGCTTGGTAGTACTTGTGTGTAAAGCAGTTGGATATATTGTGCATTTCCTGTTCTTATACGTGCCAAAGAACAAAATTCGGGTGGCTCATCGTATGTGTCTAATATGTGAAATGATCATTTTGGCATGGATTGTGTTACTATGTATTTCACAGCTTAGACATTGAGTCAACCGCCTTTGACAAAGACATGCATTACAACTACTTGACCACTGAAAACTCATCAACTTCATTGTTTTGAGTAGGAGAAGTCTTTGACAAAATGTATGCATACGGAAATGTACAACCTAGTCAGGATATAACCATGAATTTAAGTATGCAAACCATTTCTGGATAATTTATATCACATTCTTTGTGAAAAAATATAACATTGAAAGAATTTAGAAGTATAAATAACAAAGTTGATAAAGAAATAACATGTTTTTACATGTAATGTATGTCAACTGTACACGGAGAGTAAACGTCAAAATGACTATCTACCCCTGTCACGTGACTAGGTAGTCATTTTATTGCGTTTTTACGCACAGCGGATGTACAGGGTATTCAACTGTTCTGCGCATGATGAGCGAGGATTTTGCTTGATTAAGCAAATTAAATAACCCTTGTGATATGCATCAGTGTATTATTGGTGTGTGTGAATGGCACTTTTTGTTTGCTTTTTTATTGCTAAATTATATATGATACTGATAGCGAATAACAACATTAAAACATTTATGTATGAGACAGTGTATATTATTGTATATTTTGTGAACGTATGTTATTGCGTGAGATTCCTTAACGTTAATCAAATATGCATTGAATTATTAGTAGAATCAATTTAGTGTTTTAATTATAAAAAAATGTCAAAGAAAACATTACAACGTGCAAAAACTGAAAAAATAGGTGACCGGCTCTGATAAAATACAGCATTAAAAAATAATATCCATTCCTTAAAAAACAGTTTGTTAATAATACTGAACAAAGCGTCAATCTTTACACATTAAAGCCTAAAATATCCAACAATAAATATACTAGTATGTAGATTTTGTTATATCAATCATCAAATCTACGAAAATTCAAAAGCAAAAGTAAATACACATAGAGCCGAATATAATGAAAATCAAACTTGCTTATTAAAACGAAAAGGGATGCATACATAGGTTAATTCAATTGTCTTAGTGTTTAATATCTTAAATTATTTGACTTTATATGTTCTTTAATTTTAATCCAAATAAATCAATTTTGACAAATCGAGAGTTTCATAAAATTTCATAAGAGTTATAAATTTATGCAAATATATTCTGATCAATATAAAATTTTGCGCATGCGCAGTTTTTATAGCGCTTAAACAGACTGATTTATTGCATAACAAGCACCCAGCAAATTGTAAAAAGGAAAGCAATTTAAATAATGAGAAATGCAATAAATTAAATTGAGAATATTTTCGACTCCTGCAGAAGATTAACAATCACAATGACGTCTCTGTAAGTAAATTAAAACAAATTATACAGACATAAGCAGACATTCATCTATATATATTATGTGGATATAGCAGTTAACCTTAAAACATTTTCAAATAAAAAGTCGCGATGAATACTAAATTTGATTTCATTGGTTGAAATACAAATAATTTAAAAGTGAAATGATTCGAGCCAGTGGTGCGAAGAACATAACTTTAGTTGTAAAGATAATCATTGTGTTGTTTAAGAGATTGTACTTCAGGTAAAAATGATGAAAGGTTCATAACTGGTAGTGTCCTTGAATGTCAATGTGTAGTTTTATCACGTGTTAGCAGATGGTAGACCGAATGTTGCAGTTTTATGAAGAAAATGCGTTCCTAATTTGACAAAAACTACATTTACGGAAAATTTCAACAAATATATTTTTTTTTACTTCAAATCGGCTTGGGCACTGGAAGGGCAAATATTAACTTTAGTTTCCGGCTCTAGCATCACAAATTTTATCAGCAGGAGTGGTGTAGAATAAAAAAGTAGACAAATGTTTATTCTAAACTTAGGCTTCTTTTTCCTGTGCTCTCCTCACAACCACACTAAAACCGCGTTCGGAACTTATTTGATATGCTGATAGGAAAGCGGGTACACTCCAAGAAATTGCACACACACCCTCCGAAATGGGTCTACATTTACGTCAAACCCAAGTCAAGCCCCTAGGTAATTAAGAGCTCATACAGACTCAGTGAATTGTTTAATAAAAAAAATGTTTATCAAGAAGTAAATCAATTTTAAAGGAGACCTTTTCCGAATCAATACGAACAATGCCGATATATTGCAAATGGTGGACAACGGTCGTAGCTGGAACCGTAATTCTATGTGTCCGTTTATTTAAAAGGGCTGCTGCAATCGGATCATTTTAAATATAGACACCCGCCGAAAGGGGACGCCATATTGAAAAAAGTCCTCCCAGCTCATGTTAAAAATATACAAATTAAAGGCAAACAAGGCTGCAGTTTCATTTTATTCGTCGTAAATATAAACAAATAAAAAGGTCAAAATATAGTATGCGCCTTTAAGTAATTATCTTCGTATTTATAAAAAAGGAATCACGGATTATTTGATGAAAACAAGTTAATTAGGGGTATATATCTAAGTTTTAAAGGTTATTCAACTGAGCTCAGAACATAGTTTATAGTTGATGAGAGAGAGACAGAAATCTAACAACTGACAACCAACAATCGCATTCATAACCGCAAAGGTGTTCTGATGTTGTGTTGATAGTAAGTAAACCGTGTTCTTTCAGCCCTTTGATAATGTTGGAATTATCAATTATATCATTCTGATCATTATCCTTGAATTTGATATGAAAAAGACAAATTATATTAACATAAGAAGAACATATTCTGTATTCCTAATCAAACACGAAGCTATTTATCAGAATTCCATACATAGTTTTATTGTCCCATGATTAGGCCACGCTTTATTACACAAACAACATCATAAACACCTTGGCATAACTGCATCTTCTCTGACAAAACGAAAATCTCCTAGAAGTTGCATTTGATTGTAATTTGCTGGTCCCTTGTAATTTGTTTGCCTCAGAAATACTGGTGCCAAACATGATAATGCTATATGCAGTCAATTATCAAAACAGAAAATACATTATACGTGTACATTTACGTAGTTTGTTTTAAACAATACAGTGTTTCTTTGGTAACTTCCTTCCGTGTAGCAATTATTCGTGGCTAAACGACAACATCAACACGACATTGTTATCAACATAAGAATTTCATGGCGTGATACCATTGGAATTAATAAATTATCTGCAATTGTATGGCCCAATAAAACATCGCCTTATCGAACTCTTCAAAGCCTTTTCGCTACATATTTAAACACACCCCAGGCAATTCATATCTCTGGCAGTATGTTCATCGGTAGCCATGGAAACGCCATGCAACGCAGCTCAACGGCTCATTAAGCCTTCAGACACGAATAATACATTACAATTTTGCTTTTGAACTGTTTATGTATTCCTTTTGAGGCGGTGTTTTATCGCTGTGGTCGATGTCGTTTTCATCAGATTGGGATGTATCCAATTTTAATGAAGTGCTGAGTAGTCAGTGGAGAGGGTTTTTTCCACTGTGGATTATTTCCAGACTCAGTCTAGTTGCTTTTCATTTCCATGAACTCAGGGCCGTATTTTTTTATGAACTTTGCAGACTTGTTTTATGTTGACGCATTGACATACACTGTCACGTGTACACAACTGGTGTGGTTATTTCCAATGACTAAACCTTCGATTTTCATGACCTCAGGAATGTACTTTTATAAACTGGTACAGACTTGTTCAATGTTAACTCGTTAGCATGCAGGTTTACAAATATGTAATGGTCATTTTTAATGACTAAAGCTTAGATTTAAGAGGACTCAGTGCCATGTTTTTGATGAATTGTTGCAGACGCATTACAACACATGCATGTGCAATTGTTTATGGTTGCTGCAATGACAAAATCTTATTCTTGCACAACAAAGGAAATTGTAAAACAATACAATTATGTATTGCGTACATGCATAGACTGAAAGGGGTCCGAATGTACATGTAATTATATCATGCACTTTTTTATTTGTGCTGTTAAAAACATTTTTAAGAAAATGAGACCTCCTCTGGCCCTTTATTTGGCTTTTAACGGAGTATTCTGTACAGGTATCGTAAAGGCATAAAATGGGTAGCACTTTGATTAGAATTTGGCCAAAAAAATATCCATTCGGTGTAAATGGTATGTAAGCCAACACATTTGATAAAATGATGGTCAATTTCAATATTAAGGTCAACATCAGGTGGTTCTGGATTTGTGGTAAAGTTAATTTTCCTCTGTTAATAATATGAAAAAAATGATACATTGCATCCTCTGCGCATATAAGATGTAACGGATACAAACTTGGCAACTTTTGTTTGACGTAGTGGCGTAGCTTGTTGTTTTTTTTAAGTAAGTTTCACCATATAAGATTTATTTCAAATCTATATTTTTAAAGCGATGGCAAATACAAATAATTAATACGATTTGGAATAGTTACCACTTTAGGTTATGCCGGCATTACAGCAGATTGGCAGTCTTAAGTCATACTTTGATTGAACTGTGTGCAAACAAATACTCAAAGTCAAATGGTAAACGCTAGAAATGAGACCTTTAAACACTATTTAATTCAAACATAACACGATATTTTTGATTCCAGGCCATGTCCGAGTTTTGACTTTTTGTTAATTTAAACGTTCGCGCCATTAAGTACTTTCGCTCCTTTGCACATGATTTGTAAAAGAAGTTCTTGTTGGATGTGGCTGTTCACTACGAACCAATCGATAGTCCGCTTCGTTGGTCGTTAAGCACGCTGTTTATTAAAACAAGTACCTGTTGAAAGAGAAGTCCTACGCCCTAAACTTAATTTCTTTCAATATTCTCGTTGAATTTCTATGTAAATCAGTGACAGTTATATAAAATTAAGATTCTAATTATGATATGAAACTTCAGATATTCGCCACAACATTACTTTATCAGTTGTAAACTCGAGTCAAAACAGGTCATAAATAATGTAAACAAACAAAATGGCGGACATGGAATCAGACACATTGAAGGGAGAAGAAGAGACGCCTGTTAAACTGAAGTACTGCTCTTTCATTGACTGCACAGACACAAATTCTACTGAAGAAAACCTTTCACTTCAAGAAGCATTTAAACGATTCAGGGAAGCTAAACAGGTTAGAATTATTTCATTGTTTGGTCAACACAGTCTACTTTCAGTTTCACACTAAGGCTTATAACAGTAATCAAAGGGGAGCAACTTACATGTTCTATTTATCATGTCATGACATTCAATATGACTGACTGTCGAGTTCATTGATTCATGCCGGCTTTAAAGAAAAAGAGAAAGAAGGTAATGATTGTGGTTTTTTTTGTTGTGTAAACAATGTTTTGTTAATTTCTCAATGTTTTATTGCACGTATATGTTTAAATTGGTCCTCATTTCTTTATTGACAAACAAACTATTCAATTTGGGTCATTAAGGTCAGTGTTTGAGTAATTTAGATAAGCTTAGCATGATCAGTATGAGTGTTCATATATTACAATATGATACTGTGATAGAGGAGTCTGTTTATTGTTACTGGTATCATAGCATATTCATATACTTTTATTAATGACTACCGGTATATAATTATAATAATTATAATTATAAGTTGTGTATAATTATATAAACCATACCTTACTGTACGGTGTAATATTTGAAAGTAACTTTCTCTCTTTGCACATGAATACATGTACATGTGAAGGAAAATCTTCTAATATTATATTCTCATATGAAAGCTGCGATCTGCCAACCAAATAGGTTGTGCTTTGAATATTTATGAGCATCATTTCAATAGCTCTTGTTAAAATCCATATGTCAAAATTCAATAAGTTTTCTTTACTTTAAAAGGATAGAGTAATCAAGCTTTCATATCTTTTCTTTGAATGCCATACATTTGTACATCAGACATCATAATATAAAAAGTATATTATACCTAATGAAGATAACCGCATTTGTACATTTGAAGTGATTTAAAATAAAATTTTGAGAAATTATTAATGGAGATGATGTTGACGCATATGCTTTAGGGTTTTAGTTAAAATATTTTCAATAATTCATTAAAAGCCATTTCATTTAATATTCTTTATGAGAACGTGTGAATGAGGCATTTGTAGGAATCTTTAATAAAGAATTAAACAGATTGGATTAAAAGCCTGCAACATTCCTCTCTCAATATTCTCAGCCCATAGGATGGTGAATTTTGGGGGGTGGGGTTATTAAGCCAATAACAAAGTTGAGAAACATCACTTGTTTGTGAACTGGAAGGTTTATCTACATTTGCATGTACTCTTTGAGCTTATACTTGTAGACTATCCGACTCTTGCATAATTAATTTTTTCTTACATGAAATTTTTAAAACTTATACTATGAACTCATTTCTGGATGAATAAGCTCTTTATACTATGAACTCATTTCTGGATGAATCAGCTATGTACACTCAAAAAGTAGTCAATGTCAGGCAAAACAGAATCTTTTTTATAGTATAATATCAATGATATAATAGACAATCACATCTATACAATGGGAATAAGTGAATACACAGCATAATTTGAAGGGGATTTTTTTACATGAATATGAGGAAATAATATATACTTTTTAAGGTAAAGAATTTGAGACAGCTGTGAACAAAAACTAAAACTCCTAGGATTCTCAAAAGCTCAAACAATTCAACAGTTAATACATTTTGGGAGTGTAAGCAAAAAATCATTGCAAAGTTTTAAGGTAAAATACATGCAAACTAAATCAAAAAATTAATTGTTTCATTTTATAAATTGAACCTGTTTTATACATGAACAATAAAAGCTAATACATTTCCCACGAAAAAATGAGGTTCTTTTACAACATAGCAAACTTCAGAGAAAAGACGTTAATTCTATTAGGCTATAAAAGCCAGCGATTTGCATTTTACAATATCAGTAACATGTGTTAATAGATTCTTTAGATACAAGTTATTAAGTTATTAATATTTGGCTTTCATGTTGGTTTTTTAATTGGATATACAAAAACAATCCCACCAGAGAATGAATTCTCTCGCAGGATCTTGCTGATTAATTGAGAACGAGGCTTTACTAAAAAAATATTTTTTTCTTGTTCCCTGACCGACCCTATTCTTTAGTATCCCATCCAATTTCTTTTATTGCATTGAAAAGGACATTATGTTTTCCTGACAATCTCTTTTTCGATATGTTTTTTGCTATAGGTTTTCTGAACTGGAAATCACAACCCACCGACCCTTAGTATTAATATCTTTTGCAGTGATTTTTGTTTGGATTGATATAAAAAGAAGCAAACATATTTTGTTTTTAATTTCAAGGCTTTTTTCAGCTATTTTCATAGCTGTTGTTCAGCTATGTTCTAAAGCAAAAAGGTATAAAAAAAATACCATTAAGAATGCAAACATTCCCAAATAAATCTTTGAATAAATAAATGGTCTAGTTCGGCCACAAAGAACAAAATAGCAACATCATATTAAGATACTTCCATCTTACAGAAGCATTGAAAGGTATTTTATTTTACATTCCAGGATGTGATTAAAAAATATTTTAAGTAAATGCTGAGTGTGTTATTAGTGCATCAGTTGTAGAAGCAGTCATCGTTGTTGTATCATTAGCAGCAGCAGGAGCTGCAGCCGAAGCAAAATTGATTGCATTTGTGATATATGTGATTTTCTTTGGGGTGGCAAAGTTAGAGGATAATTGTTTGTTTCAGTGTAAGATTGTAATATATTTCACTGAGTGAGCACCAAAATTTATATTTCACAAGTGGCCTAAATACGCCACGAGTGAAATATTACCTTTTGGTGTTTACATAATCTGATTTTGTCATTCTTTAAAAAAATACTTATTTACATCATTATAGAATTACTTTTCTTGAGATGGATAATAAAGCAAATATCATTGGAAATTATTTAGGCTGGCGCCATTCATTCATAAATGATGCTAATTATATTGCATTTTTACAAACCCAAACATTGTAAATTATTATTCAAGCACTTTTGCAAGCAGATTTGTAATATCTTTATAACTGAACAGATAATTTTATCTATTGAAACTATTTACAATCCTGCCAAGGCATACAAAAGTTGTTTGTTTCTTCTAACCTAATCAACCCTAATTCTTTTTTTGAGCGAAATTACATTTTTCTCTGTCTGTCAGTTTTTTTTTTCGCTCTTTATATGTTCGATCATTTTTGCTATAATACACATGAATCCCATAAATTATAAGGCGACAACTTTGTACCTTGAAGAGTATTTCAAGACATTAGGTAAAACAAATTATTATTAAAGTACCAGGAGGAAACCCATTTGTCCGGCTTGGTCAGACCTGTGTGACTCACCAAACTCACATATTGCACCCAGGCAGGGAATTGAACCCTGGAGGTCTTACTACTATAGAATTGTTTTTTGGGAAAAAAATCGGGTTTTAGTTGGTTTCCAACCCACGCCAATAGTCGAGTCAAGGAATAAAACGGAAAAAAAATCAACAAAACCACACGCCCACAAAGTCTCATATACAAACATAAGGATAACTTAAGCTTTAAGCCTTTTGTTGAATCGTGTTTCAAATGCAATTCAAGATCGTGGACCTCAAAGATAATATTTGAGCATAATTATGAACATTTGTTGAAGTGTTCCAGCTGTCAGTATCTCCAAGTTTTAATTTAACACTCCTAATGATTTGCCACACTTATTTCGTCATACAAAACAAGAGCACTTTACAAAAACATGAGCCAGTCCTTTTAAGATATCATAGCGTTCATTATTAAGGCAATACAGTCAAACAAATTGCTGAATAACTACATTTATTTCCCTTTATCTATCGACAATAAAGACAATTTGTGTAAGATATGGTATTATTATCAGAGCTGACTCAACGCAGATTTATAGATTTTTAAAATGAATTGGTAATTACCAACTCATTTAATTTACAAATGGGTATTCAGGCTTTTACATTGGTTAAGTATTATTTTTAAGCAATTATAGCCTATTCTGATGAACAGATGAAAACAATACTTTGAAAAACAATAAATTTGATCTAATATATGGTTTCATTCTAGACTTACATGTTATTCAACTGGAGAAATAATGTATGAAGTAGGTGTTTCTGTTTTACAGTATGAATCAATGTGGTTCTTAGAAAAGCCATTTATTTGATTGCATCATTAAAATACAAGCAAATCTAAAATATTTTACACCTGTAGAAGCAGAAAATACCATATTCTTTTATAGGCTAAGAAATATTTTCATATCTTTTCTGCCAAAAAAGTTAATTAGATATTAACGTCACTTACTTGTTTGTTTACATCGGTAATGTTGTGAACCGTGGTGACCCATGTGAGAACTCCTTTGAAGTCATATGATTCCTCACCCTGATTGTTATATTAACATTTCTGCTGTTTTGATTGATTAATTTGATGATTATTTGAAATCATACTGACATGCATAAAAACTCTACATTTTCTCAACAATGGCATAAAGAATTGTTTTGTATGTGATTTTATACCCTGAAAAAATTATTAATTGCGTTTTCTGAGATTTGAATGGTGCAATTTTGCAAATTTGCTGCTTTGTTGCTGAAGCTTAATTTGTTTTTAAAGTTAAGATCATATTTCTACTTTTGTATGAACAAGCCTGATCCTTCAGTCATCGAAATTAGACTTTTGGATGAACAAGCCCGAATTCTTATACTATTGCTAATGGCACCAAATTTGTTAACAAGCCCTGCCTTATCAAATTCAGAATTTGAGCAAGCCCGAAAGACATTTTACCAGTGCAGGGCTTGTGGGCTTGTGTTTATTTTGACCACTGATCCTAATATCATTGCTTGGCAAAGTTTTGAAAAAGCCCTGCCTTATAAAATCCAAAATTTGATTATACCCGAAAAGGATTTTATCAGTGCAGGGCTTAAGGGCTTGTGCTCATTTTGACCACTGACAATGGCCATTTTCATTATAAAAATGATATTATATCCTTGAATTTTCATGCACTGGAGAATATTTTTCTGATTTTTGAGGAGGTGATAAAAATATTTCCAAAATGTTAGTATACATTTTCTTCAGAGCTTAATCTGATCTTAATGTTAATACATTTTGATTGAGTGTGTCATGCAATTATACCAACCAAAATATGTTTATAAATGATCATTGCTGTCAATTATTTGAATAAATTGTCCTTAAGTAAAAGTTAATGTTTAATTTGGGTCTAAATCTAAACCATAATGCCGGCAGGCCTGAGCCAGTGCGCATTCGCAAACAGCTGAACAACCCACTTAATAAAAACCAATTAATACGTAAATGGATCTTTGGCAGTCTCTTTTGTGGGAAGTTTCTGAACAATTAAATCAGAATCCGTCTGGCGATCCCATTGACGGAGACATGGGCGTCAACACTAAGTACATAAAACACCGAATTCCCCTTATTGAGTTGTAAAGATATATGTGGCAGTATCTCTAGGATCATAATTTTAAAGTAGTGTACACTGTCTGAGCTGTCGTACAGAGTATCGTATATTTCAGTGATGAAGACCGATGTTGACACAAAATTGGGGCGTTATCTTAGGACTATAAACCCTGCAAAATGGGCTTAAACCAGACCCTCGAGTGTTCCTAGGTTGAGTCCTCTACTTTTCTTATCAGACGAAAGATTAGTCTAGTGGGTGACCAATCAGTAATATAAAAATTTAGCACTCTATACCGTATATAGACAATCAAACATTTTCAAAAACAGCAATAGAAATAAGTTCTTTCACTTGCTTTTTAAAGATTGTGTGTGGAAACAAATATTAAAACCACATGTCCCATGTTTTTAAACTTGATAATTAACTTTAGTAGAAGGTTTACTTTTTAGTCAATACAAATCTTAACTGCGGAATGACAAAAATGTGAAGTGAAGTAAGAAAAGCCCAATTATAAGCAATACCTAATAATGTAATTTGAAAAGAAACATTTTACATTTACAAGGACAAATAAGGTTATTTTATACTTAAATTTCAGTTGAACAACTTTTCCAATGATTGAAGTTGAACGCAACGTACATGAAGTTGACCAAAAAATGAAAAGCATGATCTCTCTAAGGTATTTTCTGATAAAGTCTCTCAATTTCGCTTTCATCAAAGAGAGTATAACGAAGATCAATTAAATGATAAATGGCTTTTGATATGTGCCTTATATAGCTAAGTTATTACAAGTTTTTATCTGAGAAACTCTTCAGTACTCTTCAGCGAGATGGAAATGTCGCCAGTCTCCTTTGTAGAATTCCAATACCGCCTTTAAATCATGGCGTTTTCAGACAGGTATTTTACTTTTTATGGGGAAAATATATCAGTCAGGTGTTATAAGCGTAATTATTCCATTATCGGTATTGGGCTGTAATCCCTCGGTAACGTACGTGTTTTGTTGATTGTTGCCATGACGACAGATTGACTCCCAAGAGAGATTAGCTTTGCCGCCATGACGACTGACAGCAACAATTCAGTTGCCATGGCACTACATCCATGTACAACAAATTCTGTGCGTTTCATCTTTTCATTAGTAAGTTGTTGCATTACTTTCGCATTTTTCGACTTTCTTTCTACAGAAGGAAAACAATACCAGTATTCCGTCTACAAAACTAATTACTGCTAAATGTTGCCAACAACTATCGCTTTAAATATGTAATGAAACATTTTAGAAAATCATCAATATTGATGAGTTTCTTACTTGGTGCATCCTTTTTAGTTCATTTGCAAACAAAGAGCAATAATAGAGATACTCTTGGTGTCGTTGTTGGCTGTCAGGTGTCGAATGCAGTAGCACTGTCATCATACAAATACTTTAATGTTGGCCAACACAGGATATTTCAATGAAAATTTGTACACATGGTTATTAGAGAAATACACGTAGGTACATGTATTAGCCAAATTGTTATACATGTATCTCTGTTTTTGATAATTGGGGAGTTATGCCCCTTATCAGACTGGAAAAGCAGCAAACAATCTTTGGTATTTGCTCCAAAGCAATCTTGTAAAGTGTTTTCAGGGGCACATAGAAAATGCTTCAGGTTGCCCTCAGATCACAACAAAATTTAAAGGTCACTGTTCCTTGGAGTGAAGATTTATAAATATTTTTTGTGGGCTTGGAAGTTGAACCACCTTTGTCATCATGTAGGTCTAAAATTGCGAAGAGGGCTCGCAGAATTCTTGAATAGAAGCCTCAAGTGCAGCATTTCAATATTTATTATAGGTTTCTTACAATTCAAACAAGAATAAAATCCATGGGTAAAAATTACCAGTGATCAATGCTAATTCATTGCGATTGTCCGTCTTCTAAAGAGAGGGTAAATATTGAACTAGCTCTCATGGTCAATATTTGCATGCTGTAATGTTGACCAGTTAATAGACCATTATATTGAGGGTGATAGGGCTGGAATCAGGTCCAGACATATTTTCAATATCATCAAATTAAACAAAATCAATGGTTGCTATCACTGCAACTTCTCATTAAAGTCCTAGCACTATCTTTGTTGTTTCACCATGATTGTCTCGTTGGCATTTCAATCATCTTTGAAATAGTGGGAGAAAAGCTATCATGAGTTTTCATTTTTATATGACCATTTTATTACAGTTGAAAATGAAATTGTAAACCCATATTATTTATTGAAGTGTTGATACAAATTACATGGAAAATTTTTCTCCAACCAAGTAAAACTCATAAAACTGAAATGAAAAGTAATGTTTATAGGCCTGAGGAAACAGGTAGATGCATCAATGGTTTGATTGAGTACCGGGTTTTCAGTTTAAATGTGGCATAGCCATCCTTGAGCGATTTGCAAATTCCCCATTGAATTTATTCGTGAATATTTCAAATGCGTATAAATTTTACTAAATACATGTTTGTACAAGATTTTCTGAATACTACAGAGTCCAAAAGTACATATTTTTTTCAAACAATTTTATTTTATTGAGTTGAGGCGCGGACACCTCTAGCACTAGACCACTTTTACCCTGGTGGGGCTTGAGCTTATGACCCCTTAGGTCAGGCTTTAACCACTGTACCATTAGACCACTCTTTGCCCACTTGGACTTGAACTCATAACCTCTTTGGTCAGGCTAATACATCGCTTAACCATTAGACCACTCTTACCCTGGTGTAGCCCAAACTCCCAACCTTTTGGACCAGGCTTCAATTGCTATACCATTAGACCACTCTTGCTCTGCTGTGACTTTAACTCACGACCTCATGGGTCAGGCTTACATCGCTCTTAGACCACTCTTGCCCTGGTGGAGCTTAAACTCCTAACCTCTTGGATAAGGCTGAGCCAACTGTGTCACCAGACAAATCTTGCCCTCATCTTCATTCCCATAACTGAGTTGTTATGATGGAAGAAAAACGAAGGAATAAAAAATCCAACCATAACATTGCCTGTCTTGTCACAATTTTAATAGCTATCTTTACAAATACTGACTTGAGGGAGGTGTGAGCATTTTAGAGACTGATTTATACTAACTCAAAGCTATTTAAAATAGCAATAAATTTGTAATGGCCATGTTGACATATTGACATTTTATTAAGAATTCGAAGATGGATTAGAATTTTGGGGAGAAATATTTCAAACTTCCTTCAAGTGCTCTCGGTCAGATAAGGTCTGACATCCTGAAATCCCGAGACTTTTAGTTACATACAAATGTGACACTGTCAGAACATAATCTCTAAATTCTGTGATTGATTATTCCACAAACAAGCTCCTTACAAGTGAAGCAATCTCGAAGTGTGTAAAAGAGGTTAAGGTCATTTTAGACAAAAAAAAGGTCTCTGATTTATTTATTTTTTAAATTAATTTTAAAAAAAATCCCAGTACCGATTTGTTTGTTTTGTATTCCGTACCTTCCTCAGACTTATTTCATAGTTTTGAGTTATTAAGTGAAGATTTTTTAGAGAGTTTCCAAGGTTATTCATCATTGAGCTCAGATGCTATTTTGGAACTGAGGCACTGCCAGTCAGATAATGTTACAAATTGTTTGATCTTGTACTTATAAAATAAATACAGGACTTGTCATGGAAATGAATTGAAAGGCTGTTTCTAGTTTTATAATAAGATTTCATTTTTATATTCAGGGTGATTTTTTCATTAATCAAAAATTGATACTCAGGTGTACATGTAATGAAAGTAGCCATGTTTGACTTGTATTAACATTTATACAAAGATAAGTCCATTTTAAAGACTTCCTTAGGGACAGTTTTAGCTGGGTCATGCAATTCGGCATCACTATCGCCATAACTTACTCAGTAACATGCGATGATTTGAACTTGGCATTTACGGAGACACTGGGGCTTATATATTGTCAATATTCAGATTGTCCAAAACTGCCATGGGTGACACAGGAACAGAACCCATGAGAGAATAAAGCCTTGATAGAGATGTTTGCTCAGACCATAGTCACCATGATCCGTGTGTTTACTTTGTGGTTATGATCTTTGGAGACATGATACCAGCGGACTCAGGCAAACACTTTTATACTGGTCACCATATTGTAGAGAAGAAATCATTTAACAATTTAACAGTATTGGTTACATTGTTAAGAAAAAAAATGACTGCATCTGTGTTGTTTTGGTCTATCAACCATGGCATCAATGATTCTAAATTGTTCTTCAACGATGGCATTGTCTGTAAACAATGACATCCATGATATTGTTCTTCAACAATGGCATCCATAATGTTTTGTTCTTCAACGATGCCTTGGTATCCATGATGTTTTGGTCTGTAAACAATGGCATCCAAAATATTTTTTTCTTCAACGATGGCATGGCATCCATGATGTTTTGGTCTGTAAACAATGGCATCCAAAATATTTTGTTCTTCAACGATGGCATGGCATCCATGATGTTTTGGTCTGTAAACAATAGCATCCAAAATATTTTGTTCTTCAACGATGGCATGGCATCCATGATGTTTTGGTCTGTAAACAATGGCATCCAAAATATTTTGTTCTTCAACGATAGCATGGCATCCATGATGTTTTGGTCTGTAAACATTGGCATCCAAAATATTTTGTTTTTTAACGATGGCATGGCATCCATGATGTTTTGGTCTGTAAACAATGGCATCCAAAATATTTTGTTTTTCAACCATGGCATCCATGATGTTTTGGTCTGTAAACAATGGCATCCAAAATATTTTGTTTTTCAACGATGTCATCCATGATGTTTTGGTCTGTAAACAATGGCATCCAAAATATTTTGTTCTTCGATGATGCCATCCATGATGTTTTGGTCTGTAAACAATGGCATCCAAAATATTTTGTTCTTCGACGATGGCATCCATTATGTTTTGGTCTGTAAACAATGGAATCCTTAATATTTGTGTCAAGGTTTCTGTGATACAAAGTTTCGTAAAGTGTTCCCAAAATGCTACTTTTCAACAGCTATGTCATTATAAGCTTATAATGGGGAGTTAATATCAGATCCCAGTGATGTGAATTGCTCAAAATATTTTTGATGCAGATTGCCATGAACAATGATGTCATGGTTTAAATATTGACATGAAATATTGAACAAAAATAATTCAAAGTAATGCCTCATGCATGTATTGATGCCTGGCTCACAAATACGAGATCGTGGTACCAGTCCATAGCGATAGTACATGTCCACCCTTGAACCATCCTCAGAAGAGCTGCAGAGTTCTTACAAATTTCACTGTCTTTGTTTCATTTGACATGTTCATTCTGTATGGCTGTTTGAATATTCTCAAGTGAAAAGAATTTATTTAAAGGTTTTTTTAGGGATGAAAGTTGTTTTTTGTGCAAAAGTATATTATTTTACATGTTTTTGAAAAAAGAATCAAGGATTTCATTTTGGAATAAAGTTTTGTCTAGAGACAAAGAGATTATGTCACTAAAGTGTTTTGAAAAGTGTTGCATGGAATATAATTCCATGAGAAAATATTAGAACTTAAAAGATTTTTCTCATCAATGGCATGAAATTGTGTATTTTATTCGTGGGTAAAAGCGGATAAGCTTATTTGTCTAAACATGTTTGACTTTATATTTGATTATAAATGCGGAAGTCGGTTTGTTCCGCCGATTACCATGACAAAATAATATTTTGATATTGGATCAGCGATATTTGACTGTTTCTATAAATGTCATGATACTGTATTACATCATCTCAATATAGCACCTGATTTTGGTTACGTAATTGACAAATATTTATACGAAATAACCGTAGACTTGAAGCAATTTCAAGAATACAGGATTTGTATTAAAATCCATTTCTATTATCTGATTGGACCTCAGGCTACTGAGTTACTTAATATTATTAAGAGGAAACATGGTTTGTCTTTGTTTATTACACTATACACAATGTGTTACTATGGGATGAAATATGACCTTTGCGATTTTGTGTGTTATTATCATAGTGGACTTGTGATCGATCAAATAATTGATGAACCTCCATGAAAGAAAAATGTTTGAAGAGTTTGAAATGTGATAGCTAAATTTCAAGTTGAATCGTCAGTTGTTGAAAGAGCATGGCCTTGTCAAAATTTGGGAGAGCGTACATAACTCCAAAGAATTGATTATTATCGTAAAAAATGAAGTGCATTACTTTTGTGAAAATGAAACTTTGTGGAAGATTTTAAGTTTGGTTTTCTTTTATTCTTTATGGGTGGTATTATATATTTGATATTTAATTCACATGCACATGCAAGTATATACTAGCATTTTATTATGCTAATTTAATAAGCTGCGTTTTTATATGGAACATTTTATTCTGTTGAAATTCTTTGAAATGAAGGATCTTAATCAGCTTACATAACAGGATTATTTTTTAAAAAGTGTGATTTTTTTGCTAAGGAGTATTATACATAATATATGGAAGATATAATGCTATTACTTTAATTGAAATACCAGGAAATAATTTTCAGTGGAAAAATTTCAGAAGAAAAACATAATTGAGATTGAGGCAGTTTCTGAATCTAATAATTATAAAGTATGCTGAAACCCCAAAAATCAACATAAGAAAATTTAAGAAATGAAATAAAAACTATCTGATGGCTTTGAAATAAATTTTATAAAAAAAATACTGAATAGATAATGCTGAATAAAATTAATGATGAGATTAAATGTACAAAAAACTCTTAATCTAACATAATTAACACAATGTTTTTGTGAATAGGAAACTGATTCCAATAGTGTTTGTGGGCTGTCTCCTAGGTCAAAGTTTTCCATTGGATTATTTAACCATGCATTATAATGCTGCTTTTATTGAAGAGATGTTGGTCAATTGAATAGTAAAAAAACAAGTGACATCTGTTTATTATTTACAACCAGTATGATTAAAAAAAACAAAAACAATTTTGTTCCTAATTTTAAACAAACAATTTTTGCACAGTATATATATTGCTCCATATGTTTTCCTTTCATAACCCACACTTAATATGAGTGCTATACTGTGTGTTAAGGGGGGGGGGAATTACATATTAATGACCTATTCATTCGACATCATGATTGTCATAATTAAGTTCATTTACCAGTGAATAAACTACCATAAGTTAATTTGGTTCTTAAGTTAACTGACCCTATGTGAACTGTACATAAAAATACATGTATAATATAATAACCGCTCACTTCAAACGCATAAAAGCTGCCTATGCTATAGGTATAATTACAGCTGACTTCAAACAAACACCGTGTTTATAACTCTGCATGATTCACATCTTTTTTTCTACTTTTCAGTATAATAAGGACTGTTAAAATAATTAGTTATAGCGTTTAGGCTCAACATGCCTTGTACTTTCACTGAGAGAAAAATGCCTCTTCTTAATTTTCCCGCTCTTTTGGCTACGGAATGTCCTAGTGTGATGGTAAATTAGACTCGTGAAGTCAAAAAGGCAGTAGTTTGCATCCTAGTCAGATCGCGCGAGGAGTTCATTTAAACCAGTGTACCGTGACTTTTATTATGAATTTGTGAAGTACAAAATACGATCATGTGTTCAGATATGAAAATGATGAATCCCCTAAGTGTTCGTGAATATCTTTCAATTAGTCTAGTGGAACGCTATATGGATACATTTTGTTTCATTTTGAAAGTTTTTTTTATCGAATATATTTGTGCTTCAGTAGTTTAGGTTAGCCCGGAGCGAAATAGTCAATTATGATGCATTTCATGTTGAATATTTATTCGACAGGGGACTTATCAAAAAGATTGAACTGCCGATTGTGTTAGGCTGTGAGTAGTGTTTTTTTGCGTTATGGTTATGAAGCTGGCTTTAAACTGTAATATGGATATCCGTGGTTATTTAGTTATATATAGAAAAGTCACTTAGGCGTTTAAAAACTTGCTAAACAAGATAAATAACTTATGAATATTTCTGTTACTATTTGCTTTGACGACAGCCTGGATGGGCCCGATCAAGGTGCATGTATTTTATCGTGTTCACCGCGGATAAATAAAATACAGTGCCTGTCAAGTGTTTTACGATCAAGTGTTAAATTTTATATGGCTTTACGATCATAAGGGTGGTTTTAATTTCGTCACATGTAAGGACGTATGAATTAGGGCTAATATTTATTTTAGTGGATGAGTCCTCGGAGATTTTCATTTTCATTTTCATTTTCAAGGAATTCATTTTAACTTTAACGAAAGGCTGGGTGATTAGATACCAAATTATGTTAGAGGGAATAAGGATTTTAATGTTGTTTGCTTAAAGTTGACGGTTATATACTGACGGTTTTTGTTAAATTTAAAACTTGAAATGAAATCGGGATGTTTAATAGGCTAGTTTTAAACTTGAAGTGAAGACGTGTAATTAATACAGCACTTACAGGTTAAGAGATTTAAATGATAGAATCAAAGATGATTGGACTATTATAAATAAGATGACAAATAATTTTGAAATGATATCTGATCTCAAAGTTCTAAATAGATGTTATTGAAGTATTAAGTTTCAATATAATTAATTTATTAAAAATGGAACTAAAATTTAATGACTGTGAGTCACATGTGTTTATGTTTTGTTACGTTGTCTGTAGGTGGACATTGATAAACTGTCTCACACACACCTTTTTCGCGTACAAAAACGTAAATTTCATACTTGAGTTCATTGCTTTAATTTACCACAACTTCGGAATGTACGTACCATTATATGATGAGTTTATGGTTAAGGCGGTAGGCCTACAAAAATGAACCACGTCAGATTAAATACAGAAGTCACTGAATTGGAAGGCTGATTGCCTCCCTTGAATGGTTTGACTCGCCGAACACACACGCAAGAAGATCGGGAGAATTCAATTCTGCAAGTTGAATTGATATGATAGCTAGGCATGTAAATGACAAACATTTTTCTCGTCAAAATCGTTAAATCAAGAAGAGCTAGCTTTGTCAGCGGTGGACTCAGTGTTTTAAGTACTTTTTTCAGGGAGAGAGACACTTTTAAAACAGGATTTTATATTAAAAAGAGTTGTAAATTTTTAAGTTTAACAGTGTTATAATATTTGTGTAAGGATTTAGAAAGAATGGCTTTTGTTAATGTTCAGTGGTTGGAAAAAATAATCATATTTGTTGAGGTTAATTATAAAACGCCCTGAGAAAGAGGAAAAACTAGATTACGGATGTATGAATGAATACATTTTGTATCTGAAAGGTTGATTTTAGATTTGCTTAAGGACATGTTGGCAACATATGTTAAGCTTTTTGTTTTTTGTATGTCATATAAAGTAGGATCCGTGGCAAAAATGTTGTACAAAGACAATTTTAAAATCAAACTACTAAGAATTTGTAGTGAGTAAAATAGATTATAATGTTTAAGAGCTTCTAAGCCTTCTATGAAAAAGAATGTGAAAAAGTATCGGAAATGACTAAAACGTTTTCATAAATTTGTAACAAGCAAAGGAAGTATTACTATTCAACTGTAAGCCTGGAGCGGATGTAGAGTCAAAACTACTTGTTAGAGATGTTATAAGGTCGCCTATTGATAATCTTCGTAAAAACGTTTGACAAAAGTTGCATTGATGTATCGGAATTTAATGTTATGAAAATATCTCGATTTTATATCTTAAGGTAATTTATATTGATTTTGTAGATTGATATTTAATGTATCTTGTAGCTTATCAATTATAGATTAGGTTAAAAGTTTAAAAACGTCAATTTATTGCAAAGTCACTCTTATGAAATAGGAGTCAAATTGATGAAATTATGTGTAATTTATTATTCAGTAATAATGACATATTTATTATATCAAATTTGAAACTTTAGCATGTATGCATGCAGCATCCTTATAAAAAACCTAAGTTATGTAATTAACAAAAATATATGCATGCAATAGCTAATATCAGTTAGATTTCAAATTTCTTTGTAAGTTTTACTTAATTGAATGATAATACAAAAATATCGAAAAAAATGTAAATAATTATAAACACTAAAAATGACATGAAAAATAAAATTATTCGTCAAAGAAATAATTAAAATTATAGATATTTACAGTAAATTAATGAACAATTAATAACACCGCATTAAGAGGTGAATTGTGTTTTTTTAATGCATTTTTTTTTAATTATTAATTAAATTATTTTCTAAAAATGTATTTTTATATCTAAGTGTGTGTTGTAGTCGCTTCTTTATTTTCTTATATAATTTTTTTTTGCACTGTGTCGCTTTAGTGATCCACTAATATAGAAAATATTCATATGGACTTTATCATGCTTCGTCACCCTTGGAAAGATAGAAAAAATGTTTGAAAAAAGACTCTTGATGTGCATTGAAAAGTACAAATTTGGCGGGAAAACGTTCGAGTTAATTTCGCGGGTCAAGGAGCCATCTTATCTGATAGCATTAGGCTGGGAGTTCTAGACTTAATACTGTCAGGTAAAGATGTCTTTAGGGCTTGCCGACTTCGAATACGGAAACTTACGGATGCACGGAGAAAGCACTCAAGGAGTCGAGAAAAATTTACGAGAAAAAAAAAATGGCTGAAAAAATTAGTGACTAGCCAAACTTGCTTATTACCCCACTCACCTGGCTCAGTGTACACTGGCTATTTCAACAGCATGTTCTTCTATTGTACAGCCTAACTTGTTACCATATTAACATTTTAGTCCTCTTGGAGAAAATGATACTGGGGAGGAATGACACTTTTCTTGTGTTAGCTGTTTTTTTACACATGCTTATCTACTCAAAAGATGGAAATGATTTCTTTAGCAAAAATACAGGCATCGGCTTTCAGCATTTTCAGGAATTTGGATCATAGAAACAAGTTTCCAAACATGCTGCCAGCTCTCTTCGACAATATTATTATTTTTTCTGAGGAAAAATTGAAAAAAACAAAAAAAACTCAGTGAAATGGAGAAAAGGGGAAAAACATACGGACCCTGAGGGAGCGTCAGGTCTGGTTTTGCCATCATCCTGAATTTTGCACCAATATCCGAGAAGATTCTAGGTTCATTTGAAGCAAAATTGGGGCCTCTTTACTCAGAGCTTTAAGGTAAGAGATCAACATCTTTTCAAAATATTATTTCTCATTTTACTATTGAACTATTTTTAAGGTTACATTCCACTAAATCTAATGTGGAAATTAACCTAGCTGAGCTCAAGACCTGGTAGCTTTTCAGACAGTGCTGACAATGTTAGTCACATTTTTAATCTTGAAGATAGTACTATTGTGAATATGACTCAATGTTGCGTGCCAGACAAAAACATTTTTAATGACTTTGGAAAAGCTTTGATTCTCCTTAGTACTGAGAACAAATTGAGATCAACAAGGTAGCTTTCCCAGACATTACTACAATTGGTCATGTCATCCGTATAAAGGTAATGAAAGTGGCCAGACAAGAACATAAGGTATATTGACCATGGAAAAGTCTTTGATTCTACTTAAACTGAGAACATTTTAGGAAGCAATAATAGCTTTTTCAGACAGTGCTACATAAACATTAGTCAGGTCATCTATATAAAGGTTTTGAAAGTTGCTTGACAAGAATGTATTTCTTGACCCTGGAAATTCTTTGATTCTATTTCATACTGAGAACATTTATGAAACAGTAGCTTTTTCAGACAGTGTTGCAATTTCAGTCACTTCTTCAACTGTTCTAAAACCATTATTGAAGTCTTTTGATGAACTTTTTGAGATCTTCACTTATATTCTAAACAATACATGAGGCATTTTATGAAGATTTTAAGGACTGATTTGATTCCTGAACTTGATCTTGTTCTTCAACCTTTCATGAACACTTCCAAGTTCAAGTTCATGAATTTCATTTAGCCGGGTATGGCCATACAAGAATGTTTCTATTTACCCTGGAAAAGTCTTTCATTCTGTTCCATACTCTATTATTTGAGAAACATATACTTTTCAGACATGTTGTGCATTACCACTACAAAACTAGTTACATCATGACATCATAGCTTGTGGAAATGACCTGACAAAATTGTCCCTTTATTCACCATAGAAGAGCCTTTGAATCTATACAACATTTCAAGACACAGAAGCTTTTTCAGACAATCACCGTACATAAAATTAGTCACATCATCTACTTAAAAGTACTGTAAATGTTGCTTGTCAGAGAAAAGAAGATGTTAATTGACCTTGGGAAATCTTCTGATGCCATCTTTATAGTTGGTGTTATTTTCATTCTGTGGCTTTAATTAGTAATAATACTTGGGGATTCCTTTTTGTTGGCATGATCAACTAAGATCAGCTCATTTGATGTTCATGTTCGTTCAATAATCGCCTGATGATGTGTTCATTTATCAAAGAAAGTTTGACTAAATCACGCATCTGGAACATTTCCTTTTAATTGCCGACACTGCATTTGGAAACCTTTCTCTCTGACGAATATGTTGCTTTGAATCGGCTTTGATCAATTTTGCATCATGTCTGTTTTGCCTATATTGTGGTGCATCCGGCAATTTGATTAAATTATTGACTAGATACCATTTTTATATTTATGAATACGATTGCATAACATGACAATGCACAATTCTTCAGAACTTATCTTTATCAGATCACATTTCGATATGAAAAAAGATGTCAAATAGAATGTAGCTGGTACGTTACATTCCGGTTTACGGAACTGTTTACTTGTATCGCTATGACAATATGACTTCATGTTAAGACCAAATCGATGATTGAACATATCTTTTTATGCAGCTATTTCAATGCTGTTTTGTCTAAGCTTGATGTCTAAATGGCATATTTTATTGTTTAAATAAGGTATAATGTTATCATTAACATGGTGTTGTCCACAATTTGAAATGCTTACTCTTTAATTTCTGTGTAGAATGTCCTGTTTTGCTCTTGCACAAAAAGTTCATTAGTGACCTTTAATCTAGGGCAGAAAACAGACATCTATTTTGACCAGTTAAATATGATGTTATTGTTTTGTTTTCTATACGATTATTTCAAACAAAATATTTATAATAATAATTAATTTATGTGGTCTGGTTTTTGAAGATGTTTTTTTTTAAGTATATTGTAACACTGCTTTGGTGTTGCTGTTGTCGATTTAACCTTTGCCATCACTCAAAACATATTCCAGACATTCAGATGAAACTTGGTACCCTTGTTGGAAGACACAATATGCAAGGCCAATAACTTGGGTTTTAATATTTTTCGAGTTACGCCCCTGAAGTTGTTTGACCTAAAAAAAAGAAGAACAGACAATTATTGATGAACTTCGGGATTTCACTCCACGGCACCGCTTTTTATAAATATACATGTATGAGATGAAAACATGAGGCGCAAACATTACAAATGTCACATAATATTCAGAACACGTTTCAAAATTGAGTAATAATGATGCATTGTCCAACTCAGTACTTCAAACGAAAAATGACAAAATGTTCCGTAAAATTGTCTCTTTGATGCAACGTCTATGTCAATTCACAATATTTGATCATAGCCCGTTTGATATAAAACCTTCATGTATAGTTCACATTTATATGAAATTGCAATCTAAAATGAAATTGATATTCTCCTGTAACCCTGGTATCATTTCAAACAAACATTCTTCATATCACAGAGAGGGATTGTTTAAATATAGGACGTATTAAGTTTCATGAAGAATAATCAAAGAGTGTTACTGCAGTGTGTCCTCCCAAAATGGCACTATTGAGTAAAGAAAGTAATGTTTGTGTTATTGCAAAAAAATCTGGTTTAACTTAGTGCATTATATTATTCTGATATCTGCGGAACCATGAACCAATAATCTATTGTTACGTACCTCTTTATAATGCAAAAAAGAAATACTTGACTTTAATTTTGTTGTGTCAATATTAGCATTAAGAATTTCATGTACCTAATGGATTTCGTTTGTTAATGGTGTTTTTATTCAAGAGGGGGTATATATTATATACAACCAAAGTTCTGTTTATTTTTCTTTACAATAATGGCAAGACATGTTTAAGATGCACTTAAAAAGTTAGGAAAGTGCTACCTTAAAGTCTTTAACTGTTATTAATATTTGTTTGATGTTACAACAAATATTCTCAAGATACAGTGGCATGTTCCGTCTTGCTATTAAAAACAGGCAGTGTCTTTTTCACACTCTCAGGTTACATAATACCAATTCATATATTATTATATTTCAAGGATCACACCGTTTTTATTGCTTTTCAAATTCAACCATAAGGCAGTTATATGAAGGACATTTATAAGGGTGTTTTAATCTATTCTTCATGACAAATAAGTATGAACTACGACAGGCAATACCTAACCTACGGTCCCCAAACACACCCATTCTATTTTCAATGAAAAAATCAAATAAGATATATATACTTGATCACTTTAATCTTTGTAATTTAATACACTCACTCTATCAGACACTGGCATCTTTTTTCCTTTTCATTCCATTCATAAAGCTCACTTATTTTTAAATGTTAAAATATCTCATGTGAAATTAGCTACCTCCCTTGGTTTGAAAAACAATATAATCAGCATGATTTGTGCCCCTTATTTAAAGCACAACCATTGTTGTTTACAATATTAAAATCAATAGATATGCAAAACAAACAAACAGGCAGCATCTTTAGATTAATTAATGATTTGATTCCCCTACTAATTAAATTTATATATTTTTTATTATTATTTAAAGTATTTGTTATCATTTATTTAACTGTAGGATACATTTTGTTTGGGTTTTTTTGTGCATTTTTTTTTTAATTTTTAAAATGAATTTTGGTTTTGAAAAAAATCTTATGAACATGATCGTACACATAAAGTAATGAAGAGTAAAAATTAAATATTTCTTTGTGAAAATTATAACCATCATGATATCATATTTATCAAAGCGTTTCCCAGATGGTTTAATTAAATCCTCCATTGCTACTTTGAATTAAATTGAAATTTATTCATTTATTTCTATACCTTATTTTTGTAAAGTACTTTTCATCCGAATGTTATTTATAAATTTGATATTCAGATACATGCTATTTTAAAGGGTGTTCTTAAAATAAGAGTACTTTTTAGAAGTTAGACCATTTTAATACAGAGTATTAACATAAGCATCAATTGCATATTAAAGGATCTCATATAAAGCCTGTCCGAGCTTAAGCCAGGCAGATAAAAAAGCGCTCAGTTACAAATATATAAAATATTGTGAGAAGTATCTTTTATCTAAATACTATGTTTATTTGAAAAAAAAGCCTTTTTCACTTGAAGAATACAGAAATAACTGTAGAAAATGTAGCTGCTCAGGTTCCAAGTGTCCTTGATATGCAGGGAAACCCCATGGATATATTTATCTTACAAATTCTCATGAAAGTCAGGAGTTGGTCTTGTTATTATGCAATCCAAAAATGTTTTATTTGGTTGATTAAATTATATCACATGCAATTATTTAGTCTTGACATCAAATGGGGATCGAGCATAATAAACTATATATATATCTTCCCACATTGCCTAGAACCCAGGTTTACATGTGAAACTTGAAATAGACCCTTTTGGGCTTTACCCCAAAAAGTACAAAAAAACCAAACATTTTATACGTATTTTTTTTTTTATTATTATTTTCCTCATCTTTATATGTTTTTAGCACATTGAATGAAAGCTTTCATGCCTTTAAGGGAATTGAATTTTGATTTTGGGAAATTACAACTGAGTTTTAAATATGAATTGAATACGACAAAAATCATAGAAATATAATAACCAGAAATTACTCATATACCAAATAAAATAACTTTTATTAGGCAGAACATTTATGCAAAATGATACTCATGATATTCGTATGTTTTTTTTGCTTTTTTTACAAAACTAACGGAATCGTAGGCATATTATTATCGTTGTTTCATCAAAATGTTAATGACTAAACACATTACATCTTACAAATAGTTGGCATAGCAGCAAGAATATCAGGATAAATTATATGAAGGAATAGCAGCAATTCTTTTTCCTCTCATATCGGAACCACCCTAGTACATAGTTAATAGTTATGACTTATACACATGATGCAATCTCCAAGACTTCAGACAGAAGCAAAACCCTCCAGCTAATTCATAGGCCCGCTTTATGGCATATAAATGAAAGCCACATATTTCCAAGAGAGACATTGTGGAGCTAAGCAGGCTTTCATCATTGGGAAAGATTAAATGTATGGATATTACAAACATTATGAGTTGAAGTGGCGCTTATTATATGTTATTAATATCAGAATTTTTACTCTAGAATTCTCTTTTTTCCTCCCTGTTGTATAGTTATTTGAAGCATTGTGCTTTATGTATGGAGTTTATAAATCCCCAAATAATCATTTTTCTGTAGCTGCTGATTTTATTATAACTTACCCCTACAATGTGGCTCTCGGTTCACTGGAGTTTATTCAAGAAATTTTTGTTGGCGTTTTTGCTGATTTTTCTTCACATGCAATTATACAAATGATTTTTTAATGACCAAAAAAACAAAGCACTTAAAGATCATTCTCAGAAATTTACTATGTTTAAATTGTGAAATATAGTCCATTATATCGTCCCTTTAAATGTCCTTAACCCTTAGGCTGCTGATGGCGATTTTAAAGGCTTTGCAAACAGGTTGGAACCAGACCAGACGCCGAGTAACTCGAGTAACTCGGCGTCTGGTCAGGTTCCAAGCTGTTTGCCACTCAGTCAATATATCCCCAAAGTTTCAAGTAAATTGAAAGAAATTTAGAATAAACCAGACGACATTTTTGAGCAGATGACAATTTACCCAGCATGCAAAGGGTTAATTATAATAGGCATTATGTTATACATTTTTATAAGGTTGAACCAAATTATTTTAAGCACGTCTGTTATTCGGAGAAAAAAATTGAGGGATGGTGTCAATAGCTCTGGTGTCGATCTAGCTCATGACGAACTTGTTGAGAATGCCATCAGCAGTGTGCAAATTTGTTAGCCTTGCATGGTCATAATTAAACTATAAAAAAACAACATTTTAGAGCATCAACAGCTCAACTGAATCTTGATTCAGTCACATTTTTTATAATTTCAATAAAGAGCCAATATATCCACATATATAGCAAGGCCCATAACTCTAGCTTTAATTATTCTTCAGCAGCATTCCCTATAGTTAATGTTTCACCGAAAATTTAAAAACAGAAAGAGTTTTAACGAGATCTCTGAGTGCAATGTTTTGTATCGGGTAAACTAAGAGATGGAATCCTTTATGATTTTTATCGTGGCAATACATGAGAACGTAAAATCGTAGCCTCATAAGCTACTCCATTTAAAATGACGCCTTTTGATATGACGCCTTTGAAAGAATACCATTTTGAAACACACTTTTATTTGAGGCAGTTTAAACCAACATTACAAAGATTTTTTTTCTTGATATACAATACCAGCAAAAATAGTGGTCACATTTTTGTGTAGGCCAATGGCAATCAAGATTATATCAAATATTCTGTGCATTAATTTTGGGTTAAGGCCAATGGCAATCAAGGTTATTTAAAATTTTCTGTGCATTAATTTTGTAAAGGCCAATGGCAATCAAGATTATATCAAATATTCTGTGCATTAATTTTACGTATATCAGTTCTGCCAAAGGCACCAACCAGTCCAATTTTGAGGATCTACAGATAATCGAGCATGGTACCTTGGCCTCCCAGCTCTGTTTTCTGCAGATAGCCAAAATTTGAACTCTACCATATCACTAGGTATACAAAAGATGAAACTGCCTACTCACTAGTGCATTGTAACCATCTACACCAGCAACTTGATTTTCACCCTAAAGATGGGTAATTTGGGAAAATGTTAGAGATAACCTCCAATACCAAGGCTAATTACTCAAGCAGAAGCTGCCAAATAAATTTTTGTTGGCAGCAATTTATGTTATTATATTTGTTTATGGTGGCGACAAGTTTTTCTTCTTGAACAATCGTGCATAATGATATTCTCATATTTTACCAAAAATGCATGTCAACGAACAACTAGTTTGGTATGAGTTGTTAAACATTTTTTGTTAACAATTTATATTTACGGTACATTTTTCGAGGGTGGGTATGTCTGAGAGATAGTATTTCACTAAACAGTCATTGTTATCTTGCTAAGCATGTATTATGAAATCATTGAAAGACGATAGCTTGCCGGTTTTGTTCGCAGGGTCTTAAGTTTATGGGGAAAAATTCAAAGGTTATTATGAAACTCATTAACTTTTGTATGCCTTATTATATATATATATATACATATATATTAAGTTGTTTTTTAAATTACAGAAAACTCTTAAGTGCCTGTACCATACTTCTTATAATAAAAAAGATATACTGTAAATGTCCTATTAAACATGCATGCCCTAATGGACTCACTGGGGTAAAACTTTTCGTAGGACTGTTTTTCTGATTCTGTGAAATGAACAATGAATATCTTAACCTTAAACATAAAAAAATTCTAAAAATTCTGCTGGAAAAAGAATCACTATGGACACTTATTATTGTGCACCTGCTGATGTTATGCGTATACCAAAAACCCATACCCTATACTTACAGAATGACATGTGTGGCAAGACCCACACATCATTTGCTTCAATAGTTGTTAATATTTACATTGGCACTACAGGATTTTCTGTACTATAAAATTTGCATACATTTTTGCATGAACCGGTCAATCTTTCATGATCCCTAGCAATAAAGGACCTGGGTCATGCATATGTAAAACACAAATTAAAAAATCTTAATAGTCTTCTTGATAAAGCAAAATATATATTGCAATCAAAATCATCGTTACCACAGAAAATAAAGTAATGAAGAGGGGAAAATGTAAATGTAAGGTTTGATTCTTTTCATGAGTTCATCATCATGCATGGAATATGAATGTTTGGCCATGATTTTGAAAATTTTCCAATATGCATTTAAGCGGCTTCATGAACACACGAAAAATAAGAATCAATCCTTAAATAATTACCAATTTTGATAGAGAAAAAATCAAACAAGCGTTGGCATTGGCCAGTTACAGAGCTCTTGTACATGTATTTGCCATAGTTTTAAATTCTTACGTTTCAGAAATATAACCTCTTCAAGGTAGAAATTGAAATTGCACTGTGTTACGTAGATATTCTCACCCAAATTACATTAGGTGTGTTTAGGAGATCATAAGTCTCAAGTAAATATTTGCTGTACAAAGATTTTAAACTGTTGGGTGCTTTTTTCTTCCTTTAAAAAAAAAATCTTAAAAAAAATAATCTTTTTTTTATCTTGTCTTTAATTGTTTAAACTTTGACTAAGTTGAACATTTTGAACAATTAGCCTTCAAGTTATTTGGACTTTTAAGTTGATTTCAAAATACTAAAAAAGAATTCTCTTCCTCTTTGCATAGCTCAGTGTAAATATTTGTCAGGCGATCCCACCTTGGTGATATGTCATTGATTGCTAAAGTGTCTCTCATAATAGTTGCTTAGGCTAGAGGAAAATAATTGTTAGATTCTGATCCCCTGGAATTTTGAAAATATTGAAATGGGGTGGGTGGGGTATTTTTAGAAAAAAGTGACTTAACAAAAAGTGGTCCTGTTTTTCCAGATGTTTCAATATTTGTGTCACTGAGGCCAATGTTTTTAATAGAAGACATTCTTGTTTGCCACTCAGGGATTGGAGATTGGACTCATAAAATTTATTAGGCCTTGAAAATTTTTGACAGGTTTGTTAAAAAAAATAGTTTTTTCTCTTTCAATATATACCAGGAAGTGTTTATTGAAATTTGAAAGTTAAATTTCATTGTATTTTAAAGGTATCATATTCCAGGCCTTCATTGTGAATGTGGAATAATCAATTACCAAAAATGCATGTTTCGCTCCATGCATGCCCAAAGATAATTAACATAACATAACGTTTATATAGCATTTAACGTTACAACATTCATAGCCAAGCATATTATAACATGAAGCATAGTCATTAAAAGCAGACATGTTCAAGCATATAGCACTCAACGAAGCAATTGAAGGTTACATAATTTATTTTTTTAACTATCCAAAATCTAAGAAGTTTATTTAACAGCCATAGTACCAAATTACGTTGAAAAGTGTTCATAATTAACCAATCATAAGCTTTTTTTAAACCAAAGTTGTTTCAGAAATTGAGGTGTTATGTGAGGTAAAAAAATGTGCAGCCTTCTTTAAAATAATCTGAAAGTTAGGACAAACTTTCTCATACTAACGCAATTAATTAATGTTTTGAATTAATTCATAATTTAAATAAATTAAGCTGTTTTGTCCTCCAAGCATATGAAGTTGGAAATTGTCACACAAATTTGGACAAACATTTTCAGTACCAATTAACACATACAAAATATGAACTCATTTTCATCCTTCAAGCAATTAAAGTTGAAATGTCCTAGACAGTGAGCCAATTTGCCCTTTAAGCAATTGAAGCTGAAATGTCCTAGACAGTGAGCCAATTTGTCCTTTAAGCAATTGAAGCTGAAATGTCCTAGACAGTGAGCCAATTTGTCCTTTAAGCAATTGAAGCTGAAATGTCCTAGACAGTGAGCCAATTTGTCCTTTAAGCAATTGAAGCTGAAATGTCCTAGACAGTGAGCCAATTTGTCCTTTAAGCAATTGAAGTTGGAATGTCCTAGACAGTGAGCCAATTTGTCCTTTAAGCAATTGAAGCTGAAATGTCCTAGACAGTGAGCCAATTTGTCCTTTAAGCAATTGAAGCTGAAATGTCCTAGACAGTGAGCCAATTTGTCCTTTAAGCAATTGAAGCTGAAATGTCCTAGACAGTGAGCCAATTTGTCCTTTAAGCAATTGAAGCTGAATATTGTCCCAGAAATTTTAACAAACATTCTCCAAATGATGCAGTCAATCATGTTTTGAATAAAAACATACAACATATGAACTGACATTTTCATCCTTCAAGCATTTGCAGTTGTATAATGTCCTAGAAAGTACGACAAACTTTCTCATACTAATGCAATTAATAAATGTTTTGAATTAATTCATAAAACCTGTGAAGATGTTTTTGTACTTCAAACATTTAAAGTCAGAATGTCCTAAAAGGAGGACTGTGAACCATTCTCATACCAATTAATTAATGCAATTAATAAATGTTATGAATTAATCCTTGAATTGAAGTTGGATTGTCCCAGAAGTTTATTTTTTTAATGGATAAAAAATCTCAAAATAATTCAGTCAATCATGTTTTAATTAACAAATGAAACACAGAAAGTTATTTTTGTCCTTCAAGCATTTGAAGTTGGAATGTCCTAGAATGTTACGACAAACTTTCTCAATCTAACGCAATTAATTATAAATGGTTTGAATTAATACATAAAACCTGTGAAGTTGTTTTTGTCCTCCAAGCATTTGAACTTGGAAATTGTCCCAAATATTTGGACAAATTAATTAACATTCTCATACAAATTAACACTTATAACATATGCGTTTTCATCTTTCAAGCATTTAAAGTCGGAAAGTCCTAGAAAGTAGGGCAAATTAACATTCTCATACTTATGCAATTAATGAATGTTTTGAATTAAAACATAAAACCTGTGAAATAGTTTTTGTCCTTCAAGCATTTGAAGCTGGATATATTCCTAGAAATTTGGACAAACATTCTTGAAATAATGAGCGCACACAAGAAGTATGAACTCATTTTTGTCATTTAAGCATTTAAAGTTGTAAAAACCTAGAAAGTGGGACAAATTAACATTCTCATACTAATACAATTAATGGAATGTTTTTAATTAAGTCATAAATCATGTGATCTTATATTTGTCCTGTAAGCTTTTGAAGTTAAATATTTATTAGCCCAGAAATTTGGACAAACATTCTGAAAATAATGCAGTCATGTCATCAATGTTTCCAATTAATACATTTCTACAACATATGCTTCAATCCAGCATTTGCAGTCGGAATGTCCCAGTTTTTGAGGCTCTGTTTTCAAGCCTTAAAATAATCTCATGGAAATATAATATCTTCTCAAATTTGGGCTTGACATATGGTTGCATGATATAGAAATGTGAAGCCCAGGTTTTTAAGCCCTATTGTATTTCCATGGGCTTTTCTTAAGGGTTTACAAAATAAAGCCTTAACAATTGGGCCTTGACAATTTCAGTGGTGCCTGGAGTCAATTTTAAACTAAATTAACAATACCTTAATGTATTGACTTCGTCTTGACAATAGTGGGTCCCTACTGTTATTAGGATAATTTAAAAGGGTAATTTAAGGGCTCCCCTGGACCCCAGGTGAGGTCGTGGTCTGCTGGTTACAATAGGGTACTTGTGTTCAAGAGGTACAGGCATATGGTTTATAGGAGAAAAAGGAAAATTGATAATGAATATTTATGATTTCAAGCTATTTATAATGAAAGAAAATGGTTTTACCAATCTGCATTTTATGCGGAATTGAATAAATGTCAAACTCTTGTGGTAAACATGAATTACTTTGGGCTAAATTGCAACAGGTTGCATACTTAATTGTAGACATGTATGAAGGCACAGATTGTACTTGTGTATTATCCATAAACGCCTTGTTGTTTTGCATTTCTAAAATAATGATGTTTCGCTTCTTTGTTGAAAGTTTGGGTACATTCTTACGGATAACATTTAAGCAGTATAATAACTATGAAATTTCCTACATGGTACTTGATTTCTGAGCTAAATGTATGTCTCTGAGCACTAAGGACAATGAGCTAGACAAAACATCCCATGGACAAAACATCCCATGCCATTTTTGTCCTACATTCCTAAGGACATCATGGTTTCAACAGGGTCATCATAAATATTTTTGCTACTGGGCTTAGTGTAAGAATGCAGGTTTGTTCATCCCAAAATCCAATTTCAAAGGCTGAACTTGGCTTGACTAAACTGGATTGTATTGAACTGTTGGATGTTTACTGTTAACTATTCATATGCTTCCACTCTCTATTTCATCTGAATGCTGACAAATATCTTATAGCTCTACCACTTTCACCGTTTATTATCCATAGGTTGCCACCCTCTATTACACCAATGCTGAAACATATCCTATGTATCTCTGCCTGGACATTCATCAACAGGTTTACTATTAAAGACACTAGAGCTCTGCCTGGACTTTCATTATGAGGTTTACTATTCATACACTAGAGCAAAGTCTGGACTTTCATCATGAGGTTTGCTATTCATACACTAGAGCAATGTCTGGACTTTCATCATGAGGTTTGCTATTCATACACTAGAGCAATGTCTGGACTTTCATCATGAGGTTTGCTATTCATACACTAGAGCAATGTCTGGACTTTCATCATGAGGTTTGCTATTCATACACTAGAACAATGTCTGGACTTTTATCATGAGGTTTGCTATTCATACACTAGAGCAATGTCTGGACTTTCATCATGAGGTTTGCTATTCATACACTAGAACAATGTCTGGACTTTCATCATGAGGTTTGCTATTCATACACTAGAGCAATGTCTGGACTTTCATCATGAGGTTTGCTATTCATACACTAGAGCTCTGTCTGGACTTTCATCATGAGGTTTGCTATTCATACACTAGAGCAATGTCTGGACTTTTATCATGAGGTTTGCTATTCATACACTAGAGCAATGTCTGGACTTTTATCATGAGGTTTGCTATTCATACACTAGAACAAAGTCTGGACTTTCATCATGAGGTTTGCTATTCATACACTAGAGCAATGTCTGGACTTTCATCATGAGGTTTGCTATTCATACACTAGAGCAATGTCTGGACTTTCATCATGAGGTTTGCTATTCATACACTAGAGCAATGTCTGGACTTTTATCATGAGGTTTGCTATTCATACACTAGAGCAATGTGTGGACTTTCATCATGAGGTTTGCTATTCATACACTAGAGCAATGTCTGGACTTTTATCATGAGGTTTGCTATTCATACACTAGAACAATGTCTGGACTTTCATCATGAGGTTTGCTATTCATACACTAGAGCAATGTCTGGACTTTCATCATGAGGTTTGCTATTCATACACTAGAGCAATGTCTGGACTTTCATCATGAGGTTTGGTATTCATACACTAGAGCAATGTCTGGACTTTTATCATGAGGTTTGCTATTCATACACTAGAACAATGTCTGGACTTTCATCATGAGGTTTGCTATTTATACACTAGAACAATGCCTAGACTTTCATCACCATGTTTACTATTCATACACTAGAGTTCTACCTGGACTTTCATCATCAGGTTTACTATTCAAACACTAGAGCAATGCCTGGACTATCATCATCAGGTTTACTATTCAAACACTAGAGTTCTGTCTGGACTATCATCATGAGGTTTACTTTTCAAACACTAAAGCTCTGCTTGGACTTTCATCATCAGGTTTACTATTCATACACCAGAGCTCTGCCTGGACTTTCATCATCAGGTTTACTATTCATACACTAGAGCTCTGCCTGGACTTTCATCATCAGGTTAACTATTCATACACTAGAGTTCTGCCTGGACTTTCATCATCAGGTTTACTATTCATACACTAGAGCTCTGCCTGGACTTTCATCATCAGGTTTACTATTCATACACTAGAGCTCTGCCTGGACTTTCATCATCAGGTTTACTATTCATACACTAGAGTTCTGCCTGGACTTTCATCATCAGGTTTACTATTCATACACTAGAGTTCTGCCTGGACTTTCATCATCAGGTTTACTATTCATACACTAGAACTCTGCCTGGACTTTCATCATCAGGTTTACTATTCATACACTAGAGCTCTGCCTGGACTTTCATCATCAGGTTTACTATTCATACACTAGAGCTCTGCCTGGACTTTCATCATCAGGTTTACTATTCATACACTAGAGCTCTGCCTGGACTTTCATCATCAGGTTTACTATTCAAACACTAGAGTTCTGCACTCGACCAGTTTGTTTCACTAATGATGACAATTTTCCCTTAACTCTGCCTGGACTTTCATTCCAAGGTTTACTTTTCATACAATAAATGAGTAGGTTTCACCAGCTAATCTTTTATCATCAACAGCAAACTGTAAATGCTTTTTAGATATCCCTGGGCTAGTTTTCAAATTGATACACTTTCATTGGTTTACAGTAAATATTGCATAACTATTGACCAATCAGTAATCATTTTAGCTAACTTTGTTCTATAAGCAAAGAATAAACCAGATTGAAACATTTTGCTACAAACTACTTTTCATAGACTATACCAGAATATTCCTCAAAAGATGACAAATGTCACATAGCTGTGCATGGACTTCATGACTGTCTACCTAGTGTATTGTTACAATTCACCAAACCACTTGATAGATAAGGTGGATGACAACTTACCTCCCATTCCTACTGTGTTTGTGATGGTTATCTGAGGACATTGGCCAAACTTCACCTGCTGCATATTGCCCAGTCAGTACAGAAACATATCTCCCCTTTGCCACTGGTCAATTTGTGATACTCATCTGTCACAGCCATCAATTACAAAATGTAAATGACCCAAAAGTGTGCAAGACTGTTTCAACTTCCTGTATTGATATAAACAGTTACCTTAGTATACCTTGCGATCCTTCCAAATGTGACTTTCCTAGTTGAACGCAAGTCTGTATGAACTTCTTGTATGATACTATGTAGCAACTACATTATTGCAACGAACCCTCAAAATGTTGCCTCTTGCCCCTCTTTGTGTGCTCCTGCAAAGGTGACCATCTATTAACCCAGTAACATATTGGTCATTGCCCACTTTACGTGCAGGGTTTCTTTTGTTTTTAGTTTGATCAATCTTTATGGTAGATGACTCTGAATGATATTTGACTGGAGGTCCTGTGGACTTAATGTACTATGACTATATGGATACAAAGGGGATGCTGATTGTATTACTTTAGCTATTCAATATCCCCAGGAAGGCTTATTAAACTGATTCTAGTTTTCTATAGCATAATTTAATATATTGTCACCCATGCTGTTAAGACATTATTTAGATATGCTTTTCTCCCACCTCAGATAAGTAGATCCATTAATATAACCATGCTAGAATTTCTTATCTTGCCCATGGGCGAAGATAAAATGCCCGTATGGAACTTCTTTTAATGGTCACCACATCGCATATCCGTACGCAATTATTTTCACTAAGCACAAAAGAGTTCCAGTAAAAATAATACATTTTTACTTAATTTTGTTTAACTGAGGTGGGAGAAAAAGCATCTACCATAGCCGCTCATGTAAGATAGGTTCACCCGACCCTCGCGCAGGGGGTTTTGCGGAAACTCGGTAAACCTCGTTTACGCAAAACACCCTACGCTCGGGTCGGAATGAACCTATCTTACACTCTCGGCCATGGAAGATACTTATATTCTTCTCAATAGAGAGTGTTACTGTAACATAAGTCAAAGGACAGGGGTCATTGTTTCATTGGTAACCTAAAGGTCTTCTAGAAGGCAGGACCAATTCTGCCACAAGTATTCTCCAAGAAAATCAGTGCATAATGTTGTAATTGCAAGTGTGAAAAAATCATCAATAAAATTTTCATCAGTTGCAAGTTCCCATTCCTTTTCACACAGCATACACTTGCTAAATGCATTATCATCATTACTGTAGCCAAATGGCAACTGACTTAAAAACTTGGGAGTTTTCTTTAAAAAGCTTGGGCCCACCTTCACTCTTACTTTGCCATGCCTGGAGGTTTTAATAATTTTTCATACAGAAATTGGCTTGAAAAATGCCTGAATTTCTGTTCCCAAATGGCAGAAAAAATCTCTTTTTTCAAGCAAGTTTGATCACTTTAAATCGATGTAATAGTCGTATCAATAAGTGACAAAAAGTTTCGAAGCCAATCCAGTAGGTTAAATTACCATATCTTCCAAATATCCCCATTGATCCTTCAGTGCTTTTTAATAGTAGTATTTCAAACTGGAGACATTTTAGGCAAAGTATTTCATGTTTACAGATTTAATTTTGCAATGTCACTTTCTTCATTCAATTAATTTTGCACCCCTTGGCTTGCTCTTTTGATGTTTCAGTAATTTCAGTTCATTGCAGATTTTAAATGCATAAATGTGGCAAAGATTGACAGTAATTTGACTTAAGAAACTTAATTGACTTTTAAAAGGTGAGATTTGTATGGATCATCATATTCATTTTCGGACCCATGTACTGAAAATTGTTCTTTCCTGGATAATTGCAAAGCTTTTGATCATATTTGATGTCAAATAGTAGTTTGCTCAAACACACTAAAATGTGTTAAACAGTAGATTACAAATGTTAATAGAAGTTATATATACCCCTTGAATATAATCTAAAAGATGGTAATTGCATTAACTTTTGAAAGAAATGCAAAACGCATAAAAAATTAAAGCACCCCCTATGACACATTGATGGCCATAAAACACCTATCTGACAGGAAATTTATATCACCTCCTACTGGCCTTTTGATATACTAGTAATGTATGCACTGAGTGTCCTAAGTCATTACCATTGACCACAACTGACCAGCAGTCATTTGAGGTGAGACCAGGGTCAGTCTTTCACCTTTGGCATTGAATGACCACTTGGTAGAGGATTCAGTGTTCATTGTACCTTGCTATTCTTCCTGCTGTCTTCATAGATCTATGAATTTAATCAATTGAAACTTCCAGGACATTAGCACAGTATGAAATCTAGCTGGGCCATTATGCCATGTCAAAAGTTAATTGTAATCCTCCTTTAATAACCAGAAATTCTGATAATCATCAAATTCATTTAGACTCTCAGTGGGTTAACAATAATACTGGACATCAAAGGATATATCACATTTGAAGTATATCACAATTGAAGGACATATCAAACTTGTAGTATTAGTCATGTTATTCATTTATAAGGTTTATCTTTATCTCCTGTTATGAGTTATAAGTTTTTGTTCATTTCATCCTTGTTTTATGGCCATTGTTATGAAGTAAAAGTGTGCCATAAGTGCTGAAGTATATAGACTTATGCAAATATTTTTGCCTCTCTTTGCATTTCCTTTGATGTCATCACAGTGTTACACTTACCTTGTCTTTCAATGGAGCAGTCACAATCCAATCATGAGTCTTAAAGCTACTTGCATAAGTAGGATGTATTTGATGCTCTTCCATTTTCCAAGACATTCAGCATCTTTACCTTTGTCAGGAAGAAAACAAATTATTTCTTCAATAGTTTTTGTTTGTTTGTTTGTTGTTGTTGTTTTTTTGGGGGGGTGGGGGGTGTCCATTGTCCAGTAGCTTTATTGATCTATAATTCTGGTTTAATCATTCTCAATGTGTGTGTTTTATTCCTAATCAGTTTCAAGTTTGCTTGTTATATTCTTGTTCATTGGTATTGTTATGGCTGTATGGTCTTAGACAAAACCTTGAAACTAATTTCAGGGCTAGGGTTTTTATGAAACCTCTACTCAGGACTGAGTTGGGATTGGCTCATAAATTTCAATAAGCTCAGAAAAAAGAGTAATGGCATTTGAATTGTTCAATGTTTACTTAATGCTATTAGGATGATCATTTCCTAAACATTGGCTAATTTCTGTGTCAGATACATGTCATATTGTAGGGCATAGTGATTTCGTAAATTGGCTTTTGGCCTTCAAGTTTTTTGCTATCATTTATTTTGAAATTTGTCCCATTTTTCATGTAATTTAAATCTGATCAGATGATATTTTGTTTAACAATGAAGGAAACATGATATTGAGCTTACAGACGTGAAGGAGGTTTAAAATTTGTTGTTATATCTTAAACTTTGTGTTATGGGCATCAGATATGGTAATATTGTTCTACAATGCTTTCAGTCAAAATGGTTTCAAAGGCTTTTACATAATGGAAGGCATCTCATTTCAGTCTATATAAATACACAATAGCTGGTGATACTAAATGATTATTACAGTTTAAAATGTACTCAAAGTTTAAACTGCACTGAGAAAAGGCTTCCCATTGTCATAATTTAAAAAGAAAATGATTTTCAAAATAAGAAAAAAAAACATATCAATGTTCCCAAAGTTTGTAGTAAAAGTCCTGAAAAATGCTACCCTGTCATAAAGTATCAAGCAATATGTCTTTTATGAAAATAATAATGATTGAAATACTGAGAAAAGAATTAGAATATACCTAAAATTTGAAGTGTAATTGGCACTGATTTTAAAAGGCTACCCTGTCATAAAGTATCAAGCAAAAGGTCCTTGATAAAAATGAAAACCATTGAAAGAATGATGGAATTATTTGATGTACCTAAAGTATATAGTATGTCAGCACAGACCCCTGCAATGACCATGATTAAACCAGGTTCAATCATCTCCAACATAGTATGAGATGATTGGGCTTGCTTGTGTAAGCACTGATTTGAAAAAGCTACCCTGTCATCTTGTATCAAGCAGTATATATTTGATGAAAATGAAAAAGAACTAAAACAAATAAGAAATATATTCGCTTAATGATGTTTGTCTCCTGGAGGCATGAGTCAAGAGGTTCTTTCATGTTTGAAATATGAATTTTAATATTGTACCTGGGTCTGAGAGGAACTCCCTGGGGTTTAAAGGGCCAATTTTCCACTTGCAACTTTCAATGTGTCATTTTCATTCTCTGTTAATATCCAACAGATGTCTGGGAAAATATCATTCTGGTTTTTCAGAATATAATATTTTGATTGTGATACAGGAAATTATGTCCATTGATATTTCAATGTGAGATATCCATTTTAAGACTCGGCCAAATTCAAATTATTGTAAAGCCTTCTGGGGACTGTTAAGTGATTTTTAAAGGCATTTGACAGAGTAAAACATACTATGATTTTTGTCCTATTATGGAGGGAGGAAAGCACAAATGTTGTAGAGTTGAATACCTTTTATATCCTGTTGAAGCAGTTCATTGTGTGGCTTGATTGAAAGCATTGTTTTTGTTCTGGTTTAAACAGCTTTTCATGATTAAAAAAACTGTAGTACTTGATAAAGGTGCTTAAACATTGTAACATTCCCCTGGGAAAAGGGGATGAATGAACTCAAGCTACAAACTAGCCTTTTGAGGTACAGAAAATAAAAATATGCCAACTATTACTAAGGACACCATCAAGAACACATTCCAATGAAGTCAGTATGGAAGGAAACAAATTTAAGAACTTAAAAGAGCGGAAGAAGTCAAAGGACTCAGAATAAGGAAGGAAAAGGCAATTTATGGAAGATAATGGCAATATTGAAAGAAACGACAATGTGGAAGGGAATGGCAGCAAGGAAGAGATTATGGAAATTAAGGAAAGCAATATCAGAAAGGAGAGAAAAGGCAGTAACAGCAGGGAGGGAAATATCAAAGGAGGGAAATGACATTTTGGAGGAACCAAAAGTGAAGTAGGGAAGGGAGTATGGCAGAGAAAAGAAGTAAAGAAGGACAAAGAAGTATAGCAGAAAGACATGAGGAAGGGAAGGAAGGTTAAATAGGAAAAGGGAGTGAAGAATTGAATGAAAGTATAAAAGGAAAGGGACATAAAGGAGGAAAGGAAGTATGGCAGAAAAAGGACATGCAGAATAGAACTAGGGAAGTAAAAGGATATTAGGGAAATGAAAAGGAAAGTGATGACTGGAAAAAACAAAACTTGGGGCTACGCAGTGAGGATTTTACAACCCACTTTATGTTGGTGTTTGTGTTTTTATTTAGTATTGATATGCACGCTTGCTTACAATAATTAACACTAAACAAGATCCTGTCTAGACTGTAGTAGTTATGAACAAATTTTACAGATTTTAACATCAAAATAAAATCTTTATTAGGCTGCTTTTAATGTTGTGCAATTTTCATATAACTGATACTTGATCTACTGTATCAAAAGCCTTAAGAAAGTCTAAGAAGAAAATTACTGAACCAAATGAAGTGTTCACAACTTCAGATGTTAATTGTTAAGATGTTAACTCTAGGCATGATACGGTACATCTATTAGCCAATCAACTGCATGTGTAAAGTGTTTGTTAGTGTTTTGTTAAAATGTATGTCTAATAACATCCTTGAGTCAAGAAGGCAAATATCTAAAAAGAAGGAAAACATGTAAACAATTAAAATCTCCATTTGTTATAAGTTATGCTCACTATAACCTACCGGGTATAACCAATAAAATTCTACCTTCCTTAAGTCTGGAAAACATATTTCTCTTCCAAGTCTAGTTTAAACATCAGGGTAGTCCTTGACATTTACACAATTATTTTTCTCAGATCTAAAAAAGCATATATTTTTTTATAATTTGTAGATTAATTTACATAATTATATGCATGCATTACAACGATAAAAAATACAGATACATATATCTTGTAACGGTTTTGCTTATAGCCATTCAACATATTTTTAGTTATTATTAGGAGAATAGTAAATTAAATCAACAAATTGAGGATTGCAGCATTTATATGATATGAAATACCTTAGTAACAGGAGCATATTTTACCAGCCTCCAGTTTAGGGCAAATTTACCTTATAGAATACTTTTACTCCCTTGGGTTTATATGCATTTATATGCACATAGTGATGTTCTGATGATCAATTAAAATCAAACATTGATTGGTTTGGCCTGAAATCGGTGACAATCGATTGTATTTGGTAATAATTGATCATTGATTCAACTGGCGAGTTGTTTTTCTTCTTTTCTCTCGTTTTTTGATTTCAGTTAATTTTCACCAATTTTCTTTTTTGAATATATATACATATGGAAGGGTTAAGATGTTATCGTTAACAATCAGGCTGAAAGCCGCAACAACACTTAATAACTTAAAAGATAAACAATTAACTTAAAGCTGCACTCTCACAGACTTACCTTTTTTACAAGTTTTTTATTTTTTGCCCTGGAAACAGCAAATTTTTGTGCAAATATCTGCAAACCAATGATTTAATTAAGGTTGCTGACAAAAGATCAGATCGCAGATTTTCATATTTCTGTTCAAAAATTAATGTTTTATGGCTTAAACCGTTACTAACGGTTTAAGAAATATGCATAAAACATCAATGTTTGAACTTAAATATAAAAATCTGTGATCTATTTTTTGCCAGCAGTCTTATAGAACTGGTGTCCATGGATTTTCGCAAAAATTGGCTCGTTCAAAGAAAAAAAAAATAAAGTTATCAAAACATTAAATCTGTGAGAGTGCAGCTTTAAGCATTGTTAGGGTTTACAAGTACTTTTACTCTCTCAGGAAGTTACGTTTATATGAACATGTATGCCCCTGGGATAAATATGCCAACGAGGGTAAATAAACAGAATAATTACAGTGTACATGATGCATTTTCCCCCAAAGTCACTCTTATTACCTTGTATTACCTTGTAGGGCAGATGAGTAATGTTTGTGATATATGAAATATTTCTTTGATGTGTCTACCACCTAACTATAAAAATAAATAATGACAAATTGTTATGCAAATATGTAAACTTTGAGGCTTTAAGCACAGACACATTTGTATGTAGATTTTAACTTTATAATGTTTCATAGTCAGTTTAATTTATAAAACATGGTGATGATAAAGTGAATGAATTGCAATATGTCTCAGCAGCCTTCCATCCATCAAATAGGATCTAAAATATAGCCTGTAAAATAAGGGGAAGATTATATAAACATCTCTGCACAAAGGAACACGAGTAAGCCAGGCTGCTGGTTGTCTTTTGGTCAGATGGTCAGCTGTTTCTCTGATTCAATCTAGGTTTAAATTTACAATGTTCATACATCCTTTTCAATCCTTTCTATAAGATAAACTCAGCTGAGCTTAGTTTAAACGTTATTTATTTCTGCAACGATTGTGAAAAAAGCTATGCTAACTTATACTAAGTCACTCTCGTTGGCACAATTTTGCCTGAGAGTCTAGTCTTGTCTTGTGGGGGAAACTGGAGTACCCGGAGAAAACTTGTCCGGCTTGATGACCACTAACCAAACTCACATGTGCCTAGGTCGGGAATTGAACTCGGGTCGCCTTGGTAAGAACAGTTAGTGCACTAACCAAACAACCGAACTCAGCTTAAACTCAGCTTAAGAAAGTAGAGCAACAGGCCATTAGTGTTGGTGCACATGTCTCAATGTTAAGCCACTCTGCACACATCCGATGCACTGAGCCTTTAACCTAAATAGATTAGGACCTAAAATTCTGCCTGTAAGTGCAGACTATATACATATTTTTGTGCAAGGAGACATTCAAATAAGACTGAATGCTTATTAAATAAATTGGTAAAAAAAAATCATTATTATCTTAGTGTTGGCATGAATGTCTCTATGAACTTTAGCCATCATGCATGCACTAACAGCTGAATTTTGAACATAAATAATAAAGCCGGTTTTTAAATCAGATTCTGTCTGGTGATCCCATATGTTGATCACAAACAGTGAATATTAAGGTTATTCATGAGGATTAATTGAACTAATCATCTCATGCCACAGAAAATGAATGATGATGTTGATGATCATGGTGGTGGTGGTGGTGGTGGTGGTGGTGATGATGATGTTGATGATGATGATGATGTTGATGATGATGATGATGATGATGATGATCATCATCATCATCATCATCATCATCATCATTGTGATGATGGTGCTGGCAGATGTCAGTAATACTGCTACTGTTGTGGTAAATAATCTGATGATATTATAATGATAATCATCATCATCATCATCATCATCAACATCATTGTGATGATGGTGCTGGCAGATGTCAGTAATACTGCTACTGTTGTGGTAAATAATCTGATGATATTATAATGATAATTATAAAGAGGTAAACAACACTATGAATGACAATATGAACGTAAATTGTCAATGATCGGTTTGTAATTACAATTGTGTCACTTATAAATCCTAATGTACAAGATGACGGATATTTGCCCACTGGCGCAGGAAAAGATAAAAGGTTGCTCGCCCTAAAACACTTGATGAACAGCTGAACTGAATAGGTCGGCAATAATTAACATGTGGTAAAATGGTTGCATTTACTGGAGTTTGTACCATAAAAATGTGAAAATACTTGAGCCTCCCTATGATGTGGCAATGATGAAAATATTATTAATATATATTCCTGAGATGTTATGCTCGTTATTCTGTGCGAATAGGTGCAGATATAATTGATCAGCAAGAAATACACCCAATCATTAGCATTATATTAGATTTATGCAAACGGGTTCATAAAATGGCAGAAGGGATCATGTTGTCCGGTATCAGCATAAGCATTCATGATGTCACACATTAATGTCTGCCAATCTTTACCCACCTTGGTCAAATGGCATAATATCTTGACGGTGTTTGATCAACAGCCAGATAATTATAACACTGTTCACATAAGAGCTATTGCCCTTGATTTGTCAAATCTTGACCAAATTTGCTCTCTTTCTCTAGCATTTCTTTGACAATTCTTACCAAACTGGGTAAAAATGTTTATGAACATGATATCTCAGTTGAATAAAATAGATAAACAGCCAGATTGCACTCGTTCTCCCTGGAGTTATTGCCCTTGATTTTTCCAACTTCAATTTGTTTTCTTAAACCAAATTCACTCTCTGTTTTTGGCTCTCTCACTTAAGCATTTAATATAAAATAATTACCAAACTGCATAAAAATGTTTATGAATATAGTATCTCAATCAAATTAATTGGATTAACAGCCAGATTGCACTTCTTCTCTCTGGAGTTACTGCCCTTGATTTGTCGAAATTTTACCAAATGCACTGTGTTTACTGAAACCAAATTTAGTTTAGTTTACTTTAGTCATTTAAACTTAACTAAACTATTTTTAACCATATTTAATTACAATTAATGTTAAAGGGTATAGTTTTCATATATTCATATATATCAATTGTTACACCATTAACTTAAATGAATTATATTGAGTTAATTAATGTACCAAATTTACAAAATGAATATATCAAAAATAATACATATACAAGATACAGTCATGTCCCATAGATGTACGCGGAATCTGATTGTAATAACTTGTTTATCTATGGTAATCACAGCTTAGTGGAAACCAGTGTAATGGCATTTTTAAAATCGGCCATTTAATATCGTGTGATATTTATAAGAGCTCAAAATTACCACCATTTTATGCAATTAGAATCAGGATAGATTTGCATCGAATTAAGCCCCAGTTCATTAATTTACAAAGGCCTCGTGTCATATTGAGTTGATATTCGAGCGAAATAATGAATTGAATCCCGGACTTTATGACAACTATTATAGCTGGATACATTCACCATCTCCATAAGTCGGTTTCCCGATTTTCCCTGCTGTTCTATCAATTTATTTCCTAATGAATTAAAACCTGCTTTCCTGACAGACAACATAAATTAGGAAGCAGAATTGAAATATTAAAAGGTAAGGAAATATGGCGTCCTCCTTCTCAGCATGATTTGTATTCATGGTTAATTATAATCTGCCATTTAAAGCTGCACTCCACAGATTGACAGATTTGACAAAAAAAAAAATTTTCATCTTAGAATCAGCTGATTTTCAGGTATCAATGCTTTCAATTTAGTCGTACAAGATTACCTACAATAGAACAGATCGCTATCTTTTGGGAAACTGCTGAACATTGAATCTATCTAATACGCCATAATATAAAAAATTTGAACGTAAATACGATCGATTAACTGTTTTAGCAGTCTTACATCTATGGTCCAGCTAGACATTTACGTAAAAATTGCATCACAAAAAAAAAAGTTGTCAAAACAGTGAATCTGTGAGAATGCAGCTTTAACATAAAGGAAGATCATTATTGAGAGAATTTCAGCTGCAGCGGCTATTTTGAATTGAGGCTCAGGTGAAAACACTGCATGTCCTATAGGGATGGACGTTAATATTATCACAATATTTTATCAGTGTATCATGATGCGTATGGCGATAAATCGTTTGATATAAAAGAAAACATTTATAATAGTTATTTCAGTTTCTAATGACAACCTTTTCTAGTGAAACTATGTAGGTGGACAAAGATATGTGATTTTGGTTGAAAAAAGGTACAAGGTTCCAGTAAGAAATCTACAAAAGTTAACCGTATACCCCGATATGATTTTTTACAGCTTTTACAGTTTTTTATATCAGCCTTTTTAACCCTATCTTTGGGCGTGGAAGTTGCAAAAATGCAACAGCGCAACACCCCTAGGCCTGGCAATGAATTGTAAAAGTAAAATTAAATAAAATATATTTTTTCAAATTTGGTTCCTTTGGTTTGGTATGTAGGTAAAATTTAGAGATATATATGGGGCTGAGAGGTTTAAAATATAATATCAAGCTTAGATAGATAAAAGCTATAATTATGTAAGCCCCTATATACAACATTTTTTACAGCAAATATTAAGGCATTTACTGTTACGGGCCCCCAAGACTATTATTTATTTTTTTTAGTTGCTAATGCTTTTATATGAGAATATTATTGTCATCACTGGCAAATGGTGTTAAAGTAATCTTATGTATAAAGCTTTAATGGTTTTACATAAGCTTTATATTAATTAAAACATACACATAATACATATATCTTTTTTTTAACCAACTGACCTTAAAAATGGTATGATCGGCACCTTTTTCGTTGGTAGGTTGGGGCAACCCAAACCAAATGTAATCTTGTTAATTAAGGCCTAGCAAAAAGGTTGTTTTTTAAAAAACCCTGCTAGTGTTATTATATAAGTTACAGGAAAATTTAAGCTTCGTCGCAAAATATTCTGTCACATTGGCCAATCAATAATACAGACTGATAGAACACTGTCTTTTAATCTTACAAATTAAGCAGCGTCTTGTTATTTCTGAAAATTATTACTTTGCAGAGGCTAATTGTGTTGGTTGAGTGATGTTTTTTTTGCTTCTCATAGAATTAGGAGCTATATTTATGGACGTCGCTAATTTTGCAGGAACACAGTGGTAAAGATATAATTTTAGATACAAATTGGAAAGCATTAAACATTTCAACATATAATTTCTTCCAAGAACATTTTAAGTACATTGTCATTATATATATTTAATGACAATGTACTAAAATCTTATATGAAGTATTGAATTGTCCTCTGTCTCAGCGACTACCTGTATGATGGTCGCATTATCAGCATGCAAAAACTTTGAGTTGGCCAGAACTCTGAAATTATTCAAGATATTAAAATGAAATTTGGTACACATGTATGTTGCATGTTTTTTTTTTTCTGAAGTGGAATTCTCATCAAGGGAGATCACTGTGTAAGATATGTGATGATCACTAGTGGATCAAGGGTACCCCTAAAAAGTCCAAGTTTACTTTTTTATGTCCATATCAAACAGAAAAAGTAATAAAATACACTAAAAAATTCACCATTTCTGTCTTGAATCGATAAAAAATTGTTGGGGGAAATACCATCAGATCACCCCCGCCAGTATTTTATACATATCCATTTCAGTTTTGAGGGAAGGCGCATGTCAAAAGGTTGCGAATTTAAGTTACACCCCCTCTTACATTACCGGTAGTTCCACCCATGATGATTTTATTTATGTTGTTAATATATAAATATAAAAACTAATATTATAATACATTGTGGTTTATGCATTTGTGGTCTTTATGTGAGGGTGGAACGAACAACCTCAGTTTTGTATAGTTTTAATATCTTTTTTGCTTATCCTCAAATTTTGATTCAGATTTGAATTGCTAATGAACCTTATATGGTAAAATGTATGGGAGATTTATAATGTTGTCATTTAAGAGTTACCTTGCCTTATATAGTTAAATGATTTATAAAAATACATCTTAATTCATCTAATTTACGGCTAAAAAATATTGACAGCATTAATTTGCATAAGAACTATTTTGTGCTTTTTATGGGCACAAGACGCTCGCTTCGTAATTTATATCGGCAACTCTCTTTTTTAACCTTGTTGAAATTGAGTAATTTTACTAACTTTTATGAACAAACACTTAAAACAGCAACCTGGAGAGCAGATAATAATTGGAACAGAATTCGGTAAATAAAACCCAAAAATAATTAAATTTTCACTAGCGGTGCAATCCCATTTTTGGCAAAATGAAGCTCTAACTCATTTGATCCTGTTTTATCATGGAAATGAGCACATTTTCACAAAAATGATTTTTACTTCTGCCCCTCAAAAATCATGAGTCGGTTTGTTTGTGTCTGCAAAGAGAGCGGGGAAGGGTATAATATCTGAAGTTCATTTTTGCAAGGTGGGCAGCTGGTATCCTGCAGGTGTAACCTCTGGTTACATTGTAATGCTTACCAAAACATGGGCCAAAATAGCCACCGTTTCTTATATATACCCCATGTCAATTATTACTATTTACCAGAAACATGTATTGGTTTAAAAGTTTGTGGTAAGTTATGTTCAGATGTCAAGGTTTTTAACTCAGTGCCCATTAAGGTCACCAAGGGTCAAGGTCATTTTAAAGTCAAAATGTGAAAATGTGCTAAATAATATTTATACAGTTGACTCATGATTCTTCTCTCTTAATGTGTTAAACATTTGGATGATTTTAATGCAAACTTTAAGGTACAAGTCCCTAAAAATTAGCACAGTGTTGATTAAAAACTATATATTATATATAACATGTATATGATATATATTTTATTTTTGCAGTTTAAGTTTTTTACAATTTTTAATTTTCATATTCAGCCTAAAAATCAAAACTTCAGTTAAATATAACCAAAGAATTATAATTAAAAAGAACAAAAGTGCTGAAAGGCAATCGCCAAAGCTTGTTGGTATATTTTTGTAAAACAAGGGACATAACTCAACAATTGTTTCACCAAGCAAGGACTATATCATATTTTATTTTAATATGTTCAATGTTATTTTTGCTTATAGCAATGGTGAATGACGGCAAATTGTCATTGACGCCAGTGACACAAAAGCAATCACGATACTCCAATTTGTTTTCAAGCGACAGACAACCTCTAAAAAATCAGCATTACCTTACTGCATTTTATGAGCTTTGGGTTAAAATGATCATCTGTCTTTCTTCATGTAAACATGAAAATTGCAAAATATTAACAGTTATGATAAACAGGATTGGTTCGTCAGGATTGGTTCGTCAAAATTTGTGTAGGATGATGATGATGATGATGATGATGACAAAGCGAGATTTTAGCAAGGGTACCATGCATGTCTTATTATACAGAAAAAAGTAAAAACTTATTAGAGCATTTATGAACTTGTGAGTTAAAGGCTGAGTGAATGAGTTGGTGCACATCTAATAGTGTCTCTGCTCATGTTTCTGCCAATGCGGTAGTTGGACGGGATTTTAATTCAATAATTTTGAAAGTTTTTGATGAACATGACAGTCAAACGCTTCGGTCACTTAAAAGGTGGCCTTGACCGATTGTGTTTCATAATTTTAGCAGCCCTAAAATATATATATACTGGTACAGCACAAGACTCAGTGCAGTCATAACTCTATATGAGATAAGAGATGTTTAAATCTTAGTGTATTATCTTGGGCTATTAAGCTTCAATATATAAAATGTCCATAAAGACTGACTGTATATAGCATGTAGATCTTAATATACGTACTGCAGCTGGGTTAAAATGCAATTTATGGTTGCTTTTAACCTCGATTCATTGAAACTTTATAAAGAACTTCAGTCTGTAGTGAGGTAATAACACTCAGCCGCTGAATAAATAATGTGCAATAAATCTTTATAATTTGTAATTCATGTTTGTATACATGTATATTATTGTATTTTCAAATCATTATGATCGAAAGCAACTTGGTGTTTTTGCTCAATTTACGACCAGGTTCAAGACGACTATGAATAAATTAGAAAGAAAGCTGAACCAGAGTTTTGTATGGAAGAATATTTTACAGTTGCCGTAACAATAGGTATCATAATGGAAGATCTCCTTTCATTACTATGTAATATTTAGTGCGTCTTTTTTGTCCTTTAAACGATTAAGTTGCAAGCAGAAGTAGCGGAATATTGGCTATGCCAAAGAAGGGTAAAAAGACCCTGTTCTTGGACTTCTTTCTTTTTGATAGTTCCAAAAATTTAATTGCGTAACATTAAGTATGGTATTTGCAAGTGCCAATCAATAATTATTGATTGGTGGATTTCCCAATATAAAGTAACTGAGCAAATATGCTATCTGGTTGGCTTAATAATTTCGCATTAATTATAGAACACATATTTACATAACAAAAATCCAAAGTGAGGAGAAACATTATAAAAACATAATTTCAGGAAAATAGAACATTTAAACCAACGATTTCGCAACTTGTAATTTCATTATGCCCTTATTTTCAGGATGAGATTCGAAAAGAGCGATTGTTGCGGAAGAGGAGGGAACTTCGCAAGGCCACGCCAGAAAAAATGGCCGCCCTGAGACAGAAGTTCTTAAACCAGGCGAAAAAGTATTACGGTTACCCCTACGCAAAAAAGTACTGGGCCCCTGATTGTAAGTATAATCTTTTTTATTATATATTACGGGATTGCTAAACGCTTCCTGTCTGTAAAGGGTATTATTGTTCATTTATAATTTACATACTAAATGAATTTATTTAAAAGGCGGTCATCAATAGGAGGAATGGTAAAGTTAGCTTTTCCATTTTGTGTACAAACATCAACCCATATTAATTGCATTTATATATCATATTCACAAAGTCGCAACAATTTACCATCATTCGACACTCATTTAATGAAACTAACACCTTGGCAGTTATTTGACCTTCAAGTCAAAATACCACATGACTACAGTAAGGGAAGAGCGACATGTAGTGCGTAGGTCAAATAAGTGGGAACACCAAATAAGTTTGAGTTTTATTTGGCAGAAAATTTGGCAGAAAATGGTTCATGCAGGGTTTGAAATAAGCACAATCCTGATAGTTCTGCACTGATATGATGCTTTTAGCGCTTGCTCAAATTATGAGTTGCGTTAATTATAAGCAATTATTATTAAAGGGACTTGCTCATGTTTTTGTAACCCTTCAGCAAAAGTTGACATTTGCTCAAATATTGTCTATGAAGATGAGTTTGATTGGTTGATTGATTATCAGGTGATGTTATCAATGTATTGTTAGAAGTCAAAATATCCATCACTTGCCTGATGGCCTTATATAGTATCAATCGGGCATCAGTTTTCTAATTTTTTCTTGACTTAACCAGCATCATGCATGGGTTCGCACCGTACTAAAACCAAAATACTTTTTCAAACTATAACTGTATTTTTTTATACAATTTCAATATCATAGAGTAAAATAACCGTAAAATAAGTGTTTTCAAATGTATTGCCGCGAAAAATAATTTTGGTCCGTAAAAAGAGCAAGTCCCTTTAAAAATTTTGATGTACAAAAGGGCTTGTGAATCCAAAATTCTAATTTCGATGTCTTACAGTTTATCATTAAAACTCTGGTAAGTAGATCATTTTGTATGTAACATTATGGCTCTATATATGAATTCATATAGTCGCATAGTAAGCGTTATAAGCAAAATACAATGTACAAAATACTTGGCTCTCAATTTGGTGGACCTTTCAATCACTTAAGAACTACAAGGGTATATTGTTTACTTCTATTTGACAGCTTAACACCATCCGGGTTTTACGATTAGAATCCAAGTGTTTTCATTGGACTGTAAAAATAACTGACCAATGGACTGAAGGGAATCATTGAGGCGTGACTATAAGGTTAAGGATAACAGTTGTATTAATTACAGCCCCAATGTTTCAGTTTAAACCGCCTTAACCAGTATCTAGAACACACAGCCATGTTATCTTACGTCAAACAGTCATGACTAAGCCTGGTGTAAAATGTAGTAACATGTTTATTTACATATCAAGGGCTTCAATAATGAAAAGAGTTGAAGAGCATTCATGTTTAATGTCAATTAGATCCTTTTTGCTTTCGCCCATTTAAATGTACGTAGCTAATATGGAATGAACGGGAACAAGATGAAAGTGATTTGTGAGTATCATTGAAACTGTATGAAGTACATGTGTGAAGAGATATCTCATAAACAGCTTTTAAAGGCACACAATATAAGATTGTTGCAAAAAAAAAATTTTTGTGTTATTGGGCTGATTGTTCAAAACTTTGTTAAAGTTAATATCGTTATTAACGTCATCGTTGTTAACTTTCAAATCAATATTGCTCTGTAAGTTTCACAGGTACACTTATGATCTGCAGTATTCCTTACAAGAGGTGAGACAACTCTTTCAGCTGTACTGGTTTTTTTGAAATATATGAGCCCATCATAAAATGTTTCACCTTTAAAAGTTAACAACAATGTTGTTAAACCCGTTGTTAACTTTAACAACGTTCTGAACAATCGGCCCATTGTGTTTAACTCATTTGACTTTTATGATTGAAACAAAAGACAGCGCTGGATTTGTGTACAGATAAAAATATAACACAAATATTTATCATTAAAGCTGCACTCTCACAGATTGACCATTTGAACAACTTTTGTATTTTTTGTTGTGGAAATTAAGAGCAAATCTTTGCATAAATATCTGCAAACCAATGATATTAGATTGCTGACAAAAAATCAGATCGTAGATTTTCATATTTCCATTCGAAAATTAATGTTTTATGGCTTAAACCATTACTAACAGTTTAAGAAAAATGCAGAAAAAACTTATATATAAAAATCTGCGTTCAGATTTTTGTCAGCTGTTTTATATAACAGCTTTCCATGGATTTTTCGCAAAAATTGGCTCGTTCCAAGACAAAAAATAGAAAAAATTGTCAAAACGTTCAGTCTGTGAGAGTGGAGCTTTAAAGTCAAATGGGTTACGTATTTAATATATTAAAGCCTTGAAAAAAATAAAATAACATTAATCTGTATAAACATATAGCATCTTTGTAAAAAGGAAAATCAAGTAAGTGAAAGAATGTTTTCTTTCTATAAGTTTTAAATAAAAAAATTCAACAAAAGTTTCCCTGTACTTGGCCTGGGCCCTCTCGACGAGCAGCTTGGCCGAGACCAAGGGAAACTTTGTTTGGCCACACTTCCCCTGCTGGTAGACTGATCCGGGTGAATGAGGTACAGATGGAAAGGTCTCGACAAGCTCTGTCTATTATAAGCCAATGCGCCCGTGGGTGCAACCCATGGAGCACCGCCAGCAGGGCTTAAGCCAAGGACCGGAGGATTGACTGCAAGCTGGTTAGATGCAACACAAGACCTTTTCATCAGTAACCTAGATCGTTCTGATCATACTGCGTGTCTCAGAGTGGCGGCCGTTCAAAGTTCTCCATGCTCATGTCTGGTCGCCTCATCGAGATTGAAAATGCTTGTTCCCCTTTAAACCCAACATGCAACTTTAAAATACATGTGCATCATAGCTGAACGTATAAATAGTGTTTCATAACCCCTCTTAATGCAAGAAGTTGTCCATAAAACAGGAAACTTTCAAATTGCATTAAATTGGAAAAATATATGGTATCATTCAAATAGAAATACAATTGGTTGTCTGTACTTCACATTGTTCAGAAATCAGTGTTTACTGACTTAGAGTTTGCAGTTTAATAAATGAATAAAATACACAATTGTTTGATTGTATAAATAATGACAATGGATTGAGGGTATTTGCTTTCTTCTTATGCTCTCTTGAACCCTGTTTGAAAGATTTTCTTCATATCCATGCAACATTGTAAAAACTTGTATATGCTCAGAGGGGGTACTCAGGACATAAATCCTATAATACCAATTATTTTCTTTACACTTGAATTCCCCCTAAAAAATTGTTTAATTTAATCGCTTACATTTGCGTTTTTGGATTTCACTTTTCATTTATTACCTTATAGCCATGTGTTAAGTATAGCATGAATAATAGAACTTTTGAACTAAGCCTCATTTTGGTGATGAATCATTTTGATGAAGTGATTTTTAAAAAAAGCAAGGTCGTAAATCAGAAATTTAACTATATACCCTTGAGTAGATCTGCTAAAGTGAGGCATTTTTGCATGCATGCATGGGCAAACAAATTTTGCTTTTGGTATAAAAATATTTTGCAAATTACCCCCCGGGTGATATTTTACATAAAATATAAGGCGTGTAGAAAAAACACATTGTCATCATATTTTTGTTTCATCCCACAACTTTAAAAGGTGATGGATACAGTTTTTTTTATCATGGCCATTGAATTAATGATGTTTGCTCGAGAAGTTTGCTTAAATGGTTAAAATAAAATAAAAGGTGCATATTAAATTGTTATATGTATAACCATTATCATAATTTAAGCGTTTATTATTTGTTCAGGATCAATTTCAACCCTTTGAATTTAAATTGTGCATTCTAAAGCTTCGCTGCACCTTTTAATGATTCATTATTTGAGTGCTTCCATACAAATTGAAGTGTTTTCTCATTTTATGATGCCTATATCATCAGAGGCTTACCTACATTGTATCATACCAAGGGTTAAGTTAAATACTTAGCACTTTGAAATTTTAGACTATACAGCCCAAATTTTGTACATACTAAAAATTTCTGAGATTTCTTAATGTAAAATAATTGAACTTAAAGAGTTTCAAATATTTATGCAAAAAACATGAAACATCAATTGCTCATTAATTAAATTTCTGGAAATTGTGGAACAGACTCATTTTGAACTATGTCACATACATTATATTTTGAGATTTTTTTAAGTATTCATTATTTTTTTTTACATACAATAATGTAGGAAATCTAATATGCTATACAGTATATGATCAATAATGTGGTCTGTATATCTCGAAAATCTGGATGATATAGTGTTTATATTTGGTATTTTTGTTTTTCAAATGATTAATCTGTTAGTCCATACCAAAAATTAAAGCTAACTTTCTTAGTGTTCAGCGCCAAATGCCTATCAAATGCCTCTTTACTATCTTGAGTGCCCATGTGTGAGTTTCTAAATTACTCACTTAAAGCCTGAATTAATGAGTATAATTGGAAATTTGGCAGTTATTTTCTAACTGAACAGAAATTTGGAAGTTATAAACTTCTTATAAGATTTGATAATTGTCCTGTAATCCTATTTGGGGAAGGCATGAGGCTGGAAACTAATATGACTTTGCAAAAAAGATTTTATTTTTACAATTGCATATTTTTAATTTTGTAAGTCATAACTGTTTTTCATTTAGTTTGTAATTTGAGTGAAAAACGGAACCAATATGCAGGAATCGTGAGTTATGCCATTCGAACAGTTATCTGTCAGATATTTATTATTCATCAGCCCGACTGCTGATTTAATTATTTGTTAAAGGCCTAAGAAAAATAGTTTGTTATGGGTTCGTAACCTAACCCAACCTATGAAATAAGCGCAATCCTACCATTTTATAATCAGTTTTAGACATTAAAAATATATATATCATAAGTGTGTGTTTTAACATGTGGTTTAAAATCTTAAACAAAAGATAACTTTAATACCATTCGCCATTGATAACAATGACGTTCTTACATAAAGCCTTAAAAAAAAAAAATGAAAACCAACCTACCCTATCTGTTTCTAAAAAGGATGTAACCAGGCTAGTCAAATCATTGTTTTTGGGGGGCCTAAAGCTACAGAAAATATACATTAACTATCTTGGTGTTAATTGGCACAAATATCTCTCACAAAGTTTACTTGCCAGCACACAATATATACTCTAAGTCATAATGCATCAGAATCAGTTTGGCAATCCCATTGGCAGAGTCATGAGGGTACGTACTTAACACCCAATTTACTTAGTGTGAACATTATAAGATGTGCCTATAGTGGTAGGAAATATTTTTTCAAGCTATCTTTACACATGTGCTTAACGAAAGGGTCACTTTTCATAATGCTTAATTTTCCCTTTAATTTTCAGCACCGGAATACAAGTCCAAACTCTTCCTCGATTGTTGTGGGTTGGTTCGAAAGGTGATGCGGGATCTGGTTGATGATTTTGGCTTCATTATGGGGCCGTGGAACCAGGCGTACATGTTCGACACATTGCCGATCAATGTTCCGAGCAAAAAGGAGATGAAACCTGGAGATCTTGTCTTTGTGTCGGCGATTTACTACAATCCTAAATGTAAAAATAAATACTTTGACATCCTATTTCCCTTAAAATCCTAATGTTTTTCTTAACAATTGAAGCAACAATGAGCCATTCATGAATATTACCATAGGTCTGTTGATTACAAGGTTCGGAAACAAGTTGAACATTATATGAATCATGTGAGTATTATTCCCCTATTGCCAAAATGATGCTTAAAAGTGGAAAAATCACTGGTTTATACTGGTGTGTTTTGGCTGTATTGTGAAGCATGACAACTGAAAACTGATACCATGAATCTATCCTGGTCTATTTTTCGGGTTAGTAACCAGAATGTATTCCTTTTTGAGAGGTCATGAGATCAGACCTCTGGTGGGGATTGAGCCCATACCCTCTTGGTTAAGAGGTTGACCCCATAACTACTGGACCACTCTAACCCTGTTGGGGATTGAACCCAAAGCATTATAGGTGAGAGGCAGACACAGAAACAACTATGCCACTCTCACCCTGGTTGGGATTGAACCCAAAGCCTCTTTGGTGAGAGGCAGACACAGATACAACTATGCCACTCTCACCCTGATTGGGATTGAACCCAAAGCCTCATTGGTTTGAGGATGGACACTGTTTCCCTTGGTAAAAAATGAATGATTTCAAATATCTTTGTCATTTTCTAGCAAAGAAGCAGCGCCACAACATGACACACGTAGAAATATGGGCGGGAGAGGGGAACAAAACAGTCGGCGCTCGCTGGAATAACGGCAAAGTACAGTTATTTGACAGCTACAAGTTCACCGCGAAAAGCTATCACAGCGAGACGTACCACTTCAAGAGTATCGATACATGGTTGCGTGGAATTTGTAAAAGGTATGCGTAGGCATTGTTATACTCTTTTTAAAAGCATCTTTTAGCATTAAAAATCAGCCCCAAATAGGTCAGAAAAGAAAACTGTTGTGTGTTGTATCTAATAAAGAATCAAGTGATATTTTAATGCCACAATTTAAAAAACTAACAATTAAAAAACTCACCAAGAAACAATTGTTGTATAACTAAGAATTTATTTAAAATCATGACCACCACCTAATTAAATAATACCTTTATAAAGAAATGATTTCTAAATATGGAATTGTAACATGAGGTTAAGGTACATGACCACGTTCCTCCGAAAAATATGAATGTCGGCCGATTTTAATGAAACTTGGAACAAACAATCGTCAATGACTGTACTTGAACGAGGTGTATTTATTTTGATTAAAAATCCCGTTGTTTGTTGATTTACAGCGCCACCTAGCGGACACGTGCTATTTGGCGCAAACATTGATAAAACCGTAAAAAATATTCAATTGTACGGCTTTTTTTAATAAAAAAAATCGGAATATAATTTATTGTATGCTGAATAAATAATCCTATTATTAGATTGGCTCTTTCAGTATTGTTTGAGACTATTATTCTCACATTCATGTCATATGTATTAGTTTACATGGTGACCATAAAAAGAAGTTCCATACGGGCATTTTATCTTCGCCCATGGGCAAGATAAGAATTTCTAGCATGGTTAAATTAATGGATCTACTTATCTGAGGTGGGAGAAAATAATATATGATGCTGATATCTTGATGTTTGATAGATTTGTTGAATAAAATGTATGTAAACTAATACATATGACATGAATGTGAGAATAATAGTCTCAAACAATACTGAAAGAGCCAATCTCATTTCTGCAAGGAAATCAATTTTAATTCAGACGCCAGATTTATTTTGTGACGTTCTCGTTTTTTAGCGAGAATAGAATTAATTTAACTAAGAATCGATTATGGCTTATGATTTTATCCCAGTTTTAATAGGTTAATACAAGCCGTAAATTAGTGTTTCAATTCTGTAGATATTTTTCAGGTAGCAAGAATTTGATTTTCTTACTATATTCTGATATTCCACTTAGTTCTGATACTGGCAAATATTAGATTAAACAATAAAAAGATACAGATACCATCATTTATGGACGAATATAACGTTTCACTCCATAACTATTCTCATGCATCAAACAAACCCATGGCGTCACTAACTTGACGTGTTTTATATTGACGTTGACTGTGGCGTAGAAATCACGCTAACTCTATCAATTTTCTTATGCTACTTATATCTTTCAGCAATTTACCTCACCGTCATATTTTTATTTTTTTATATAATTATATTAATCATTCTATTCCATTTCCTATGAAATAATAAAAACATACCCTACCCGAGTTCGTTTTCGAAATAAATACGTCACATTCATCGATGGGTATCTGTTTTTGACGATTCCTTATATAAGGCTTTTCGCCATAAAACTTAAAATTAATAATAAAAAACTTAAGTACTAGTACTAAAATTATAGGATTATTTATTCAGCATACAATAAATTATATTCCGATTTTTTTTATTAAAACAAGCCGTACAATTGAATATTTTTTACGGTTTTATCAACGTTTGCGCCAAATAGCACGTGTCCGCTAGGTGGCGCTGTAAATCAACAAACAACGGGATTTTTAATCAAAATAAATACACCTCGTTCAAGTATACAGTCATTGACGATTGTTTGTTCCAAGTTTCATTAAAATCGGCCGACATTCATATTTTTCGGAGGAACGTGGTCATGTACCTTAAGTCTAAACTGCAAGAAACATTATGTAATGTTACCTGAGAAGAAACTGTTGCACTTATACTCAAATTAAAGGTATAAAATGCAAGAAATTCTTTCATAAATGACTTTAAGTGTGGCCAGGTGTTCCTTAGAATATTTAATTGATTATAAATCATGAAAAAAATAAAGTTAAAAATAATGTTTCAGTACACTCCAATGAAAAGACAACAACAAAAACAAGATTATTTCAAAGATGGTTTAAACCTGCACTCTCACAGATTGAATGTTTTGATAGCCATTTTTTTATTTTTGACTTAGAATGAGCCAATGTGTACGAAAATGCATGGAAACCAGTCATATTAAGACTGCTGACAAAAAATCAGATCACAGATTTTCATAATTAAGTCTTGATCTTCTATGCATTTTCATAAACAGTAAAAGTTAATAACGCTTTTAGCCATAAAACATTGATTTTTGAATGGAAATATGAAAATCTGCGACCAGATCTTTTATCAGCGGTCTTATATCACTGGTTTGCAGATATTTACGCAGAAATTGGCTCATTCCAAGACAAAAAAAAAAAAAAAATTCAAAACGGTAAACCTGTGAGAGTGCAGCTTAAAGATGTCCCTTATAACAGCAATTCTTAAGAAGAAAAATTATACAACCTTTCAAGTACTATTTCTTAGAAATTCATTTTTATTCTAAGAAGACAGGCTCATGTGTTAAATGTTACCAGAGACTATGAAAACATATTATAGATAATAGCTGCTTGGGTAATTGGTAATAAAAGTCAACAGACTATACTATTTATTACTAAGGTCAAGGACAGGTGGTCTATGTATTAGTTGTTAGTAAGAATGATATAACGTGTAATAAAATTGGAACTCCAGTACTCGGACAATATTCAGATCGGGGGTACTCGATTACTCGGAAAACTTGAATTGGTTTTGGGGAGAGTCAAGTTCATATAAAAATTGTACGGTTCATTTTAAGTCTGTCATTATGTAATTTTGTACTTAAGCAAAAAAATTAATAATTTTTTTTTTATATAAATATATGTATAACACTTCAATATAGAGCATGCGAAGAAGTAAACAATATATATGTAAACAAATTATCACATCAACATATGAGCTACAAAGATCAAAATTACAACAAATGAAATTTAATAGCATACATTAAAATTCAAAATACCTTTTAACTCTGTTTTGGGCATAAACATGCATTCCTTAATTTCAATAAAAACTAAAATAAAATCTTAAGGAGTTTATCGCATATTTTTGTTCATACCTTTTGGGAGTCCCCGAGCACTCTTAAGCAGCTTATAAAGTAAATAACTAAGATATGTTATTGCAACGGGCCACAGGGGGACCAGTTAATGAAAAATCCATCTAAGGAGTGGTTTTATACCTAGGAGAGAGATGTTTATCTCTGCAGTTCCACTGTCGAAAACATCATCTGTGTGAAATGGTCTCTAAACCGGAGCACACATTTTTAACATCAGCAAGAAAGTCAGCAGAGTTTGGTTGAGAAAACTCCTCAAAAATCCACAATTGTCTGTAGCACTACCTTTGTAGTAATGGCATATAAGAGCTGCATAATGTGCTACCAACCAAAAACCACTTTGCTTTCACCGATGTTATTTCGAGGCCCCACCTCTCTTCTACGAATGTGCTTTTGTTGACAGGAGCTACATGTATAGCGAAGTGATACTGTTTCGTTACTTTGTACTACTGGTATTTATTTATGCTGGTATTAGTACAGTAGAAATATGGTGTCTCCTTGGTAGCACATCGTTAGTTCATCTGAAGGACTACGATAGTACATAATGTACCTGTAGAGTACATAATTTATTGAGGCCAACAGTGGCTGAAATTTTGAGCATGTTCAAAAATTTATACTGTGTCACTCTGCTATAACTATTTGTTACACTGATTTTTCTGAAAATGTTCTGACCATCCACTTTCATTCTAAGTGATGTGATAAGGCTGTGCTGCTGTACTGAGGTAACATTCCCTGGCAATTTTTGTGCTCCGCCTTAGCTCCGGCAAGCTATGTCAGCTAGGTCTGACTGGCCCTTAAAGTGGACGAATCCTTTTAATGAAATGATGCACCTTTATTTACCACTTTGTAGAATTATAATGATATATTTTTACCTATGTTTAAAACACATGTGAACATCATGTATAAAATTGTTATTGAAATAGCTTTTCTTGTCAAAATAGGCTCTTAAAACTTATTTTAAAAGTCTTCTTATTAAGATCAATATAGACAGATCCTCAATTTAATGACATGAATATTTGGATCTAAAGTTATCATTTGGTATCATTTATATAATGATGGGAAATTGATCGGAGCTATTTTTCATCATAAACTCATCGATATATCAAAAGAATGATATATGGCATATTTTTTTCACCTTAAAACTGCGTCTCCCTGGTGAATAATGAACGTTCAAGCTACCTCTATATTTTCCCTTCATTAAGTTGATGAGCCTTGATTTACCAGAGATAGTTCAGATAGGGAGAGATGGAAACATGCTTTGTAACTATGGAAAATGATCAATAATTGTGATTGATTTTTGGTAGAGAAAATTGTCAGTCTTTGATTTAAAGCATGCAACATGGATGAGCAATAATTATCTTCGATGAAAAAAGTGCATGTACAGATTTCATTAAGTTCAATGATATTTGCATGTCAGAGCGGTAAACTTTATAATTTCACGACTAAAATGATGCAACAAGTTGTTTTTTGTTCATGATTATTTGAAGCTCAAATTTATGTGCTGACAGGTTTTTTTAATGTGTGCTTGAGGAGTAATAAATTTCAAATTTTGTATATTGTTGCAAAATCAACTGGGGGTTTAAAAACTTCTAAAGGTTTTTCTAAATTTATGACACCGTGTGGCCAGTCATGCATATGTGCCATTAACATAACTATGATTTTATCAAATTTCTATGACTTTTTCCCATCTTTATATGCAGGCCAAGTTTTTGGGAAAATTTAGATTTCACACCTTCGGAAACCCATTATATGGGCTACGATATTTTAATTTACTTATTCATTCGAGTGTTAAAGCATTAAAACTTTTTTTGCAGCAGTAAAACTAATGAAAAGTTATGATAATTGAGGATAAAAGTTGATTTGTATTTGAAGGTGAAAAATAATATACTGGCCTTTTGTACAGTTTGTTAGAATGTAGGCGAAGTTTTGTACAATAATTTACAATGATTATCCAAGGGCAGTAACTAATTTTTAGGTCTAATTGAACCAAACCCAAGTAATAAATTCTGATCATTGTAATAACAAACTCAAACTGATAAATTTATGTGTAAACGTGCGAGCAAGATTGTAATATTGCATTATATATTAGACCACAAATACTTTTAAGCTTAAAACAATAACATGAAAATTTAAGCTCCTTTGCCCTTTAAAAAACTGTATAATAATTATATTATTATATGACATGTAAAATATTCAAATGTAATGGAGTTGTGGACATAATTTTTTATGCAGGCTAATTTCATTTGAATTTCTACAAGTCTGTTTTCCCAATACAAAAGTCGTGTTTTTTTTTAAATAAATTAAACACACCACTAAGGGTCATATGACATTATAAAGATGGGCCAGTGACAGCCGCCTGGCTGTTCCTTATAATTCCTTATGGCCCGACGTGATGTGTTATATTTCTTATATTATACCCAACATTTTATTTAACCATTTACTATTTTAAAATGCTTTTGATGTTTTATTGAACAAAGCAAATAATGTTTACATGCGAAAATTGCAAACCGCATTCACCAGTTTTATAACATCATTAGTCCATATAATATTTTTGGCGAGGTCCAGATTATAATGATATGGACCGCTGAGGTCACACAACTCGATTGTATTAAAATACATTGATATACAGACCAATTGTCTTTATACATACAAAGAAGGGACACATATATTTAAGGTATAATATTTAATAATATCATAGGTGTAGTCATTGTTAGCGTTGTTGTACAAAAACTATAACCTTGGCTAGAACAGAAAATGTTTTTAAGATATTCAAACGAAACTTGGTAAACGTGTTGCCATAGACAATAACCACATGTTCAACAAGGACCATTACTCTGGCTTTAATGACTGTTGAGTTATGTCCCTTTTTTATTAGAAAGCAACAAATGAATGTTTGTGTTCATTGACAGCAGCTCTCTTGTACAATAATAAGATAATAATTGATGAAGTTCATTCATTACTACTTTTTTAATAGCATGCTTTCAAAGAGTATTCTTGTGCAACATTATAAAACACGAACAAATAAACCTGTCCAATAAATAGGATGAAAAGAAGAGAAAGAAAAAAACAAGAACAAAACAAGAACAGTGTTTCTTTGTGATAAACAGTCAATCACCATAATAAAAGGTTAATGCAATTAGCAGAAATGTTAGGTCTACATATGAAACGCTTTTTCCCCATGTTCTAATTGAAGTTATTTGCTTGTATGCTGTGTTCAGTGGCTTTGGGGAAAACTTATTCATTGAGTCATGACTTGCTAATTTTTACTAAATTGTTTGCCATTTAAAAGTCTCCTTTCATATACTATTTTTGGGGAAGAAAAAATTATTTTATTGAAGTAAGTGGTGGTGTTATTGGATTGTTGATGTTTCACGGCCTTAATGGGGCCCAATTTCCCTTTAGATTACTCAGGGCCCTTATAAGCACCTTTTGCTATTATAGTGCACAGAGACAACCCTGTGGAAGTTCAATTGAAGTTTGGTACATATGCAACATGTGTACCAAGTTTTGTACCAAGTTTCATGTGAATGTCAACAGCTCTCAACATGCGTACCAAGTTTCATTTGAACATAAATAGCCCTCAATATGTGTTCCATGTTTCAATTGAATGTCTACAGCCCTCAACATGTGTACCAAGTTTCATTTGAATGTCTACAGCCCTCAACATGTGTACCAAGTTTCATTTGAATGTCAATAGCTCTCAACATGCGTACCAAGTTTCATTTGAATGTAAACAGTCCTCAACATGCGTACCAAGTTTCAATTGAATGTCAACAGAGGGCTGTCTCTGAGGTTATATTTATATGTACATGTTTGGCAAGGCCAATATCTCTAGCTTCATTGATTGTCAAGAAATGACCCTTTTAAACAGAAAAAAATAGATGCATATATCAATGTGAAATTAAAAGTAACAATTGGGCACTGTTATTTGTTAAGTGAGAGTCAGGCCAAAATTTCAAAACACTGATCAATATCAAACTGTTATTTCACTATTTAAAAGAGTGACTATCATTTTTATTTCACTGATAAACCTCCATAAATCACTGGAAAAAATATAATAGAATATATTTCTAAATCATATGAAACAAATTGACTTATAATTACATTTCAAAGTTTGTTGAGCTTTTAAAAGTGGTCATGCATAATTTACAGCATAAAATATGGAAAAATTTAAGCACCTGCAGCTTGTATATGGAAAATTTAGTAAAGAAAAACAGTTAATGTTCTTTGCTTGGGTGAAAACTGCATTCGAGTGGCAGTTTTGTTACATAAATCTTTACAATTTTCTTTATAATTTCCTTCTTTCATTACACTGAGCCTAAAAATATAAAACGTGCCACACACAGTCTAATTGCCTTAGTTTCTGGAAACTTTTTAAATCCCATACAACAGGATCAAGCTTGGTTCTCTCTTTAAGTTTTTCTATTATTTGCTTAAAAAGTTTGAGACGTTTTTAGAGTTTTTAGACTTTAAATAGGATATATCTTTACGATAATCATAATGAACCCTGATTCATTTATTTAAAAAGAATTTTTATATTTTCGCTACTAAACCCAGCTAAAAACCTGTTAAGCTTAATAAGTTTCCAGATATTTAGGCTAGGACTTCTGTTAAAGGAAGTGTTTTACTCCATAGAAATGGGCTAAAACTTCCAAACTTTTGTGGCCGCACTGTGGTCCAGGGGTCACACATTTGTTTGTCAATACAGGGGTCAGTGGTTCGATTCCGCGCTGCACCACTGCAGAAAAATACTAATCGTCTTCCTGGAGGGATGTTAAATGGGGGTCAGTGCTAAACACTGGTGCATGTTAAAGATCGAACCATGCAAGGTAGCTTGAGCCTGGGTTCTGTCTGTGCACTATGCTCCAAAAACGTAAAATGACGCTCTTATAGGAGCACTTGCAGAATAGGTCTTGCCCGAGTGCAAGTATTAATAAGCTAACACACCACCACCCAAACCTCCTACATATTGTATACAATTTCCGAAAGTGAATGCTTGAAAGTTTAAAATATCAAATATGGCGTTTAAATGTTACATGGCGATTCTTATAGTATACTATTGAATTAAAATGGTTTTGTTTAAACCCACTTTTGTGGAAACTGGGCTTGATTTTTAGTTGCAAACAATACATCCAAATTATATATTTACTTGTGCAGTTAAATGAAGATGTACAAGAGAATTGAACCTTCATGTTTTGAATAAAAACGAAGTTTACTTCCAATTTTAAATTCTTAATGTAAGCCCTGCTCATTAACCATGGACATCTGTCTTAATTATTTCCAAAAAAAAAAGAAAAAATACATCTGCTGTTTCAAAATTTAATGTTCAGTGAAATTAAGTGCATTAAAATGTGTCAAATCAAGGCTTTGTTGCACATTACCTTTGCTGTATATCTATAGGTCTGATGAATTATAATTGCTTTCAGTTGACACTTTTACCTCATCTGTTTTGAGAAGGAAAAGTGAAAGTATTGTCATAGCCTTCAGGTGTTGACATAATTGTCGGCATGGCTACCATGCACACAACAATACTTATGTGAAAAACTACAGAAACAAGCTCAGTAGCCAATAGTTTAAACAAAGTATAAACCCGGTTTAATGGCACTGGGTAAACACCAAAGACATAGAACAAAAAAAAAAAATTAACAAACAAAAAACATGGAAGAACAGCACAAAACTCCACAAACAGCACAGTGCATATATACTACATAAAAAAACTAGGTATGTTAGGTACCGCTTTACAAATCAAACTAGGCATGATATTTACATGAAACTTAGCACACATGTTATTGATAATTAACTCATATATGTAAAGCAACTCTAGCTTTATTATTTATAGAGTTCTATCCCTTGATTGCCTGTAAAGAACAAACAAGTGTTGGCATTGAGTTACTGTGTTGCTCTTGATAGGCAGTCAGTGTAGTTGCTTTCCTGTACAACTTATCTCTGGCTTTATCATTTATAGAGTTATATCCCTTGATTGCCTGTAAAGAACAGAATGTGTTGCCATTGGGTTACTAAATGTATTTTGCTCTTGTTAAGCAGTCAGTGTAATCGGTTTCAATTTGTATCTTTCAGTTTCTGTCCCCAACACAGATGGAAGCTAGCAAAGTATAACCCCAAGAAGAAATCAATCTTTGCAGTTCCTGAAGAAATCGGACAAGCAGACCAAGCGGCAGGAGATGATGATGACAATGTGGACAACTTCTTGGTGAGAGGAAATACCTTCTGTCAAGACGTTAAAGAGGTTAAGACGATGGTAGATAAGGTCAGAGCTCAGGAACTTAAAAGGCCAAAGACAGAGATGGATTTGCCAACCCTATGTATGAGTGGATCGGCAAATAGTCTTGATTCTGTTGGTGCAACACCAAGGAGCCTGTTTCCACCTATAACTAATGATATGAAGAACATGAAAGCTTGGAACCAAAATGGAGCAGATACAAAGGGGAAAAATGATTGTGAAGGTGATGTTGGTGCAAGGAATTTGAAAGAAACTAATGGTAAAACTTGTCTTTCTCTTGATAGAAGTTTAACTGATCTTGGAAAGAAGGGGTTTTATTTGAAAGACTTAGTTGATACTCAGAAAGATGCAGAGTATGGTACAGCCTTTGATGAAGATGATGAGGATGATTTTGAAGAAGCTGATGATGACTTGAGTGACGATGATGCCTATCTAGCTGATGAAACAGATGAAAATGAAGGAAATGCTGTTGAAGATGATAATAAAAATGATTATAGTGCAGCTCAGGAAATGCAAAACAAGTCTGAAAATGTCAAAGATGATGAATTTGAAACAGCTGATAAATATAGTAGACAGACCCAAGAACAGAGCAAACCTGGTGCAAGAGAAGCTAATAAAAAGGTCCAAAGTAGTGAAGAAATCATTGGTCAAGCCAATGTCAATGACATTTTGAAAGGCCCGAGAATGGAAAATGAGGTTGGTGATCTTGCAGAGATTTCTAACAACCACACAGAGGAGAATATTTTAAGTTCTCTGAAAAATTTGAACATCAATGAAAATGCCAATACAAATCCGGAGTCAAATGAACGAGAAAAGCCAGACTCGGCAAAAGTAAAAAGACCACCACCTGAGGTCATTAAAAGGGAAACAATTCAAACAAAAGGAACAAGTGGTTCTAGCCAGGGTGAAAAACTTGTTAAGACAAAAGGTGCAGCAAGGTCACCTTCAGTTGAACTTGAGTTGTCTTCCAGTTATGAAGGTGTTGCCATAGAAACCAGGGAAAGCTGTTCTTGTATAGAGAGTGGAAGCGTAGGAACAAACAAGGGAGCGAATTCTCAAGGTGCTACAGTTCAAAAGTTGTTTGAATATTAACAAGACTGTTCATGAGATATGTTCCATTCTGTTAAATTGTTTTTGTGGTAATGGCATTCTGTGTTATGTTTTTTCTTGTTATTTCAGTGATGCATTTTGTCTCTGAAGATGTTTTATTTGACAAATTTAGCCATATAGTGTACATGTACATTAGGGCTTATCAGTTATCAACGAGCACATCAGACAAAGGATTTTTTTTTAATTCTTTGCTCTTGGTTATAAATGACAAATATTTTGAAAAAACATATTTTCGAAGGAAATACTAGTCTAGGTTAAATAAGATTTACCAGTTAATATTTGAATTACGGTATATTTCTGATTCGTGGTTTAAAGTAATCAATTAAAATCCACGAAATTACAAATTTTGTTGTACGCTGGTTGATATGATGCCCCCAAATCTATTGATTGCCTAATTTATAGGCCCTTATTTCTCATGTGAATATTTTGCCATTTCTGTACTCAACCAACAATATATATTATAGGATGTTTTTTTCTACATATTAATGTTTGCTTTTTTAATAATTATGCTCAGTATTATAGGATTTTAGCATTTTATATTGTCGTTTGTTTTCAAAAGATATTGCTAATCTATGTAATTTATCACATTGAAAATAGATATTTTGTATTTATGTAAGTTTAACATGTATAGATGATGACAGAGCATTTTGCCAAAAATGTGACCGATTGTAGATCTGCATTTAATGGCTTTTTTACACATATTTAATGGCTAAATTTGGAGTTTTTGGTTGTATTGTTATATGTTGATTTGTTATATTTGTTTTTGTTTGGGAGGTAAGGAAAATCTTAATGAATTAACTTATATCAGCCATTTGTGAATATCATTTTTGTGTAACCCTCTGGCGATAATTCTTCGACGAAAGTATATTTTAATCAATTGCATTCATAATCTAACGAATGTGACATTATCCTTATGAAATAACTGATATTATGTAAACTTTTTATGAATATCTTTATACTTTCACCTTGTGGCGATATTCTTTCGGTGAAACGTATATTTTTATCAACATCTAACGCTAGCTTCAAAAGTGATTCATTGGTTAAAGGATAAATGTGAAGCTGATAAAAATTGCATTTTAGTTTGAATATCCCATAGGAATTTTAAAAAAAATAGGGTCATTATAAGAACGGAATATTTTATCATTGGTCGAATGCTGAATGTGACGCTGATTAAAAATGTAACATCATTAAGATACTGCCGCTGTTCAAACAAGCAATTGAAACATTTTTTAAATGTCTGTAACACATTTTGGTTTGCATATCCCATAGAAATTTTTAAAATAAGATCGAGGGTAATTATAAGAACAGAACTTTTTAGACACGTGGTTCATCTGTGTTTGATGACATGTCATAGGTCAGTGCATTGAATAACCATAAAGTTAAACTTTTCTTAGGACTTCAAATCGGCCAGGTATTGACCAAGTGCGTTCATTCACAGTTGAATAGCAAAACTGAAATGTTCAATCGCTGAAAAGATATAATTTCAAATTTCTATTTTAAACATTATTGTATTTTTTTTTACATTTTTTAAACTTGATATATTCTGAAGAAAAAAAAGCCAGATTATGTCCGATTATTAATTTAAAAAAGCTTTTAAACTTTTTTTTTTTACGATTTAAATCCATTTTTATATCAGATTGATCTACATATACTTTGCATTGTTTATTTTATTTTCTGTGATGCTTTAAAAGGTAATAGACTGTGATAATGTCTCACCATTCCGTCCATATTATTTATAATTTCCATATTTATACTTTTCATTCAAATATCAATAAGTAAATTGATTATAAGTGGTAGAGAGCATTGATTTTTTTCCCTTGTGAAGACCACTTTTGTGGTTTCTTTTTTTAAGACAGAATTTTAATCTATTCATAATGGTAATTGTAGGTTAAACGTGCATTTTTTTTTTTCCTGAGATACGTTGGGAGATAATAGGACCTTACTCACCTTCGGAACAATAAGTTTATGATATTAAAATAACAGTTAACATGTCCATTTCACCCTTTCCATGGTGGGGGAAATGAAAAAGGGTTATTACTTCTGCATTTTGATCCAGTAGTTTGTATTAGACTCGAGTGTTTTAACATTTGGATTTCACGAGGCACTAGCCAAGGGAAATCAAAATCTGCAAAAATCGACAAGAGTCAAATATGAGATCCGAATCAAAACGCAGTACTATTAAAATGACCCTTGTATTATATACAGAACTGGGTTAGATTACACAAAAGACACAATCATAATAAATTTAATTTTTATAACTCATTATTTTGTTTTATGTAGTAATTTTAAAAAAGCACATTTAATGATACTTGTTTTTGGCGAGATGTCAGCAGCGAGCTGCAAGTGGAATTAATGTTACAGCCGTATTGCACTGGAGACTAATTTGGACTACCTTATTTTGCGATATTATTGAATTTGAATTTATGATTGGTGTAAAAATAAATAAAAAATAATAGTTCTTCCCTTAAATCTTTTGGTATGGAGTTTTTTGGGGTGGTTTGGAGAAATATAACTGTGTGTACTGGGAATAGCTTTTCAAAAACATTTATAAGAATGATAAAATTTATCAATATTTGATGAATGCAGACAAGACAGGAAGGCATCATACTTATATATTTATTTTAAATTTCCTTTAATTTAAGCTAGAAAATATAGAATATCACCACTTACAATTAAAGTGATTAAAGGTGTCTTACAGTAAATTTAAACTCGACATAAATATGGGTAAATGCAGGTTGTTAAAATTTCAGGTATTATTTTATCAAAAGAAATATGAAAGAAATTCTGAACATGATTCTTAGTAAAATATTTAATTACCATTCCTAAAATTTGATTTAGAAATTTGATAAAAAAATTGCAGATTCGTCTATACAGGGCAATACTTACACGGTATAAATTTGGTTTAGCCTCTGCAGGAAACAAAACAAATGCAAACATACCTGCACTTGCCTTCTATAAATATATTTCTAAAAATGATTTTACCATTTCTGGTCGATTTATTGACACCTATGGAATAGCTGTTAGTGCAGTATGTGTGATATTTGTTTGGGTAAAAGGTGAATGAAATAAAATTGAAATATATCTACTTGTTCTGTCATGGTTTCCTTTTTTTATGTTAAACTCTCCTTGTTTTTGTTAGAGAAAACGTCAAGGTTACATTTATGTCATTGCCAAAGTATCATGATACTGTTGTAAGTGGCAGGGCTGTTGCTGCCACTTGCAAAAAACTTAAATCTTGACCACAACATTCAATGGAAACTCAGATAAAAGATATGAATTCACCCGTTTTACAATGACAATTTGCATTATGTGTGGATTTCTTCCCTTGAATACTCCAGCTAAAGTATTTATAAATAATGTCCCTTGAATGTTCAACATTGTAAAAATGGAAAAGTGATGCCACTGGCATGCAGTGGCTAAATTGGATAATGGCCGCCCTCGATAATTACCCTTTTTGTTTATTTAAAGATTATATACATACATTATTATCACATGACTTACAGTCAATCCCCATTGGCTCAAATTCCCTGGGAACAGCGAAAATAACTTGAGCTTTGAAAAATTTGAGCCAAGCAGGAATATTTATTTTAAGTATAAAGAAATCGTTCCTTTACTTCTGGTTCGAGTCATTGATGATTCAAACCCCTGTTTGAGAAAACGGGGTTTGACTGTATGTAATCTCTTTATTTTTAAACAATTTTAATATTTTCATCAAGGTGGTTCTGCAAAGTCAAGTTGCATTATGTGTAGAAAATTTTCTTTTCAGTCTGGCTAAAAAGTTTAAAAGTTATGCCCATTGTGTGATCAACAATATCAGCAGTCAGTGGTCATGCCAACTTTGAGGTGTTTTTTCACACAAATTGCCATTGATTTTTACCAATGTATACACGAAAACATTGGAAATTGCTTAAATTCAATGACATCCTGAGGTAAGAGAGTGAAAAGGGTTTGTCGGTAAAGCCGTCGGCCTCTCACCCAAGAAGTTTTGAGTTTAATCCTGACCACGGCCCCGTTTCTATAAGATATCTTAGTCGTAAAGTTTATGCTGCTTATGAGTTCTTGGATACAATCATACAGTCACGGGCAGAATCTATGCACTAAATGTCCCTAAGATATTTGTATTGAACACATTTATGCCAAAAACGGAGTTACGCCCAGAAAGTTACGATCTTAAGCCTTACGATCTTTAAAGAAGCATGGCCCTGTGGTTCTATCTGAATTCTCATAAGACTTAAGCGTGATTTGATTAACTATCACCCTTTTCACAATCACAGTAAAAAAACGGATCTATAAACTAAATCTGAGATGGGCAATTTTGAAATATTATGCTAAACGCAACTTAAATACACATTATTGAAAGTATACAAATGTTAATTTAAATCATAAAATGAGAATGATCTGTAATAACTTCATCTCAACCTTGAAAAATCATGACCCTTGCATGTGATAGAGAACTCATGGCAAAAAAGTGTAAGTGTTCTTGTTTAAAATGTCACTTAGAATGTTTTTAAATTAACCCTTTGATTGGTTCAAGAGGATGAAAAATGTGTAATATATTTATCCCAATCATCGAGTTCAGTAAGCGATTTTCACTACACGAGACGCTTTCAAAGCGCCTTTAAAAGCTTTCGAAAGATAAAATCACCACTCTCACTTAAAATGTTCAAAGCTTCGTTGCACATACAGAATATTTATCATTAAATTACTTTAGATGCACATCATTGGTTTTTTATGAGTATGGAGAATAAAGTTATGTGGTTACTATGGTTACAGAATATTATATTTTTTGGGCAGGTGAAGATAAAATTAAAGTACAGTATTTCATCAGTAAGGAACTATGCAGTGCAAATAGAAGAAGATTCACCCTTTTATAACTGTTAAAACGAATTTGAATCACCAGTCTCTTCGGAAGGCGTGGGCGCGTATCCCCATGCTGAACCACGCTGACACATGAGGCAAATAAAACATAACTGTAATAACTGTAACAACTTTTATGTAACCGTTTAAGTCACCAGTGTCTTTGGAGGCATGGGGTCATATCCCTATACTGCCACCAAGCCAATGGGGACACACGGGGCAAATAGTAGAAGATTGACGTTTTAATAACTGTGACAACTTTTATGTAACCGTTTAAGTCACCAGTGTCTTTGGAGGCATGGGGTCATATCCCTATACTGCCACCAAGCCAGAGGGGACACACGGGGCAAATAGTAGAAGATTGACGTTTTAATAACTGTGACAACTTTTATGTAACCGTTTAAGTCACCAGTGTCTTTGGAGGCATGGGGTCATATCCCTATACTGCCACCAAGCCAGAGGGGACACACGGGGCAAATAGTAGAAGTTTGACGTTTTAATAACTGTAACAAGTTTTACCTAACCATTTAAGTCACCAGTGTCATGGAAATATTGGGTCATATCCCTATGCTGACACATGGGGCAAATAGTTGAAGATTGGCGTTTTAAATAACTCTATCAACGTTTACGTAACTGTTAAAGTCACCAGTCCCTTCAAGGCATGGGTTCATATTCCACCACTACCACCATGCCAGTAAAGAACAAAATGAGGCAAATAGTACAAGAATAACCTTTTAATAACTGAAACAACTTTTACTTAACAGTCATGGAAATGTCTATAGCTCTGGTTTGAGTCATCAGTCTCTTTGGAGACGAGGGGGTAATTATTCCAACGCTGCCACCATGTCAGTGAGTAACCACACCATAAAAAGTAGATCAACCTTTAAGTAACTGGAACAACTTTTACGAAACAGTCATGGCAAATTCTAGGGCTCTGATTTGAGTCATGAGTCTCTTTGGAGGTGAGGGTTCAATTATTCTTTCGCTGCTGCCACGCCAGCGAGGAACTGCACAAGGCAAATATTGTAGAAGATTAACTGTTTAATAACCGTAGCAACTTTTTCGAACAGTCATGGCAAATTCTAAGGCTCTGATTTGAGTCACAAGTCTCTTTGGAGGCGAGGGTTCAATTATCCCTACCCTGCCATCACCCCAGTGAGGAATCGCACAAGGCAAATAGTAGAAGATTCACCTCTTAATTAATAACTGTAACAACTTTTTCAAAACAGTCATGGCAAATTCTAAGGCTCTGATTTATGTCACAAGTCTTGGAGGCATGGCTTCTTATCCCATGCTGCCACCATGCCAGTTAGGAACATATTATGTACTTAAAATACAAAACAAGGGAAGGATCTCCTGCAACGTGTATATAAGGGAAGTTACAATTGTTTACTTCTGATCATGGTCTACGGTGTAAGGGAGGTAATTATGTACTGGTATTTATTATAATTTAAAAGTAATGAATTATTCCTTAAAATATGTAAATCATTTATTTAATTGTATTCTAAATTGATTGCAATTATTTGGAGTTTAAGTGGTCTTTTAGCAGGAGACCAGTATTGTGATGGAGTAGCCATGCATTTAAATATAACATTATCTTGTATAATATCATATTTATGATAAAGCTAGCTATATGACTTTTTATTACTTTTCTAAAGAAAAGAATTCATAACACTCAAAAAAGAAAAAAGAAAAAGGAATGGCCGTACTATTCCTTATCGTTGCACTCAAAGAGATGCGACAGATAAGGGTCATAATTGGCTTAAATATGCTTTAAAATGTGCCAATTATGATAAAAAATCAAACATCTGTTTGTATCAGTGCAAATACAAATTGTTATAAGGGAGTATCATTACTAAAATCGATTCAGGACTGTTTTGGGAATAAATGTTTTGACCAAGAATCGGCTATACCAGTGTTGAATCACTTCAGCTCCTTCACAGTGATTCCCATTGATGAGTGCTGCTTGCTATAATTGCAAAGGGAAGGCACACTGTCTGGTGCTTCTTATCGAGTTCTGCTTTTAGGATCAAGCCTATTGCATATATACATGTAAAATACATGTACGTTTGCACTTCAATGTGCCAGTAGACTTTAACAATCGCCATCACACTTAATGGAATGAAACCAATGTGTACATTGCACTTTACAAAATTACATATGGATATACCATACACTTCAAGTAAAAATCTATCTGTAGCTCTGATGTGGTAAATTTGTCATATGTCCTCAGAGACCAGTAATGTTTATAGTCTGCAAAGATTAAAAAAGTCGGATATTAGATGTTGGAAAAGCAATTAATTTCAATTTATGAGCTAAACATCGGGCTGATTATTCAGAACTTTGTTAAAGTAAACAACATTGCAAACAGCATCGTCATTACCTTAAAAAAGTAAAAAATGTTTGAGAAATGCTCATGTTACCTGGTAAGCAGCACTTAATACACTGTCTAACTATAGAGCTAGCCATTATAGCGACATGGTAGAGTCTCCGCCTGCAGAGCCGGACAAAAACATCTGGTCCCTCGTTGGGCGCAAAATGTAACAGACTTCACGAATTGCTATGTGCACCTTTCAGGGTTCGAACCCACGACCTCTCACTCTGCAGGCAGACACTCTGCAGCATCACTATAAAAGCTAGCTCTATAGTGAGACAGTATATTAACTCCTGCTATATACAAATCAAATACCCGGTTACACTCATATATTTAATAAAAAGGCAAACCGCTGAAACAAACGTCGCAAATCTTGTTAGACTTACTGCTGATCCCAAATGTGTCTATGAAAGTTCCTAAGCAAAAAAGATTTAGATGTAGCAACGGTGACAGTAACAACATTGGGCCAATTGATCAGAGATTAGTTAAATTAAAAACAAAGTCATAACAACATTGTTGTTAACTTAAAAAAGTGAAATAATTGTTAAAATAAATGGTAATATATTTCAAATAATACAAGTTTAGCTGAAATAGTCATATCAAATAATATTAGGAACACTGAGATTACAGATGTCTCCATTAAACTTCCAGAGCAGTAGCAATTTGAAAGTTAACAACGATGACTTTAAATAACATTGTTAACTTTCACAAAGTTTCGAAACATGCGGCCCATTGGCAACAAAGATTGAAAAATAATTTAACATCTTAAGAAAAAATGTTGGTCCATCATTTCAAACTTAATCTCTGAATTCAGTAACAGAAAGTTTTATAGTCATATAACTTGGCTGTAATAGAATCCCATATAAAATTAACTTTCTATGAAGTTACATCCCTTTTCATTTTGTGTCAAGTAAGTTATCAAGTTAACTCCCTTGATGCACTTTTTGAAATACAAGGGAAGCAACTAGTATAAGATATGTAGCGACCCTTGATGGTCTTACTCAGTTCAAAACAAGGGAAGCAAATAGTAAATTATATTTTTAAGCTGTCTTGTAAGAGTTAATTTTCTTGAATATGGATGTTCTATGTAAACATGAATTTATTATACAAGTTGTATTTCATATGTTTTATAGTTAGAATTTACTAAAAGGGATGGTTTAGATTAATTGATACCAATTTTTCCACCATTTGTTAATGCTGATTATTTTATTATAAATATAATGTTTACATATCAAATTGGAGTTTATTTTGGGGGTAGAAAGAAGAAACCATACCCAGGATTCCATTAAGAATGGTTTCCCTTAACAAAGAGCAGAGAGAGGCCCCGGGTGTACTACAGTAAAACAACTAATAACAACTTATAACTGACTACAGTATACAAACTAAGAACCGACTTCAGTATACTATCTAAGAACTAGATACAACAAGTATTATAATTGACAAACAACTGAATATCGTATGTCAACAAAGAACAGAACATATTATACCAACTAAGAACTGATTTTATTATTCCAATGAATAACTGGTTACAGCTTACCAACGTAGAACTTATTACAGTATACCAACTAAGAAATGACTGTAGTATACCAACTTAGAACTGACTATAGTGTACCAACTAAGAACTGACTTTAGTATACCAACTAAGAAATGACTGTAGTATACCAACTTAGAACTGACTATAGTGTACCAACTAAGAACTGACTTTAGTATACCAACTAAGAACTGGCTTTAGTATACCAACTAAGAAGTGACTAAAGTATACCAACTAAGAACTAACTACAGTGTACCAACTAAGAACTAACTACAGTGTACCAACTAAGAACTAACTACAGTGTACCAACTAAGAACTAACTACAGTATACCAACTAAGAACTAACTACAGTGTACCAACTAAGAACTAACTACAGTATACCAACTAAGAACTAACTACAGTATACCAACTAAGAAATGACTGTAGTATACCAACTTAGAACTGACTATAGTGTACCAACTAAGAACTGACTTTAGTATACCAACTAAGAACTGACTTTAGTATACCAACTAATAACTGACTAAAGTATACCAACTTAGAACTAACTACAGTGTACCAACTAAGAACTAACTACAGTGTACCAACTAAGAACTAACTACAGTGTACCAACTAAGAACTAACTACAGTGTACCAACTAAGAACTAACTACAGTATACCAACTAAGAACTAACTACAGTGTACCAACTAAGAACTAACTACAGTGTACCAACTAAGAACTAACTACAGTATACCAACTAAGAACTAACTACAGTATACCAACTAAGAACTAACTACAGTATACCAACTAAGAAGTGACTAAAGTATACCAATTAAAAATAACTACAGTATACCAACTAAGAAGTGACTAAAGTATACCAACTAAGAACTAACTACAGTGTACCAACTAAGAAGTGACTAAAGTATACCAATTAAAAATAACTACAGTATACCTGAAATAAAACTGACAGTTGTATACCAACTAAGAATTGACAAAAATGTACCAAAAACTTTTACCTGACTTAACAATTGCACCAACTTAGAAATGACTTCATTATACCAGCTAAGAACTGACTATGATATACCAATACCAAACAAAAATAATTAAATGATTACCAGAATGCCTTAAAAAGGGCCTGAATCCAAAGTAAAACATTTTTTAACACCTATGTTTGCATGGTTGCTTGGCAATCATGGCAACTTGGGAGTCAAAATATATGAGCAATAGTCTCAGATGCATAGAAAAATGAAATTATGAATTTTTAAGAACATGTCTTAGCAAGCCACTTTGGCTTATTTAGATAAACTTGCTAATGTGGTAACTTTCTTTTCAAGATCAAAGTAACCCCCGGGTGCACTAATCTGAGTTAAGCTACTGTAATGCAATATTTGATACCATATTTAAGTGCTACCATATTAGTGACTATTCCACAATTTAGCATAGAATGCAGATTAGTATCTTAGTGTTCAAAGTCAAAGACAATACTTGTTTACAACAAGAGCTATTCTTTACATTAATCATTATAAGTCCAATATCCCAATAGTCTTAATATATTTGAAGAACCCATGTATCTAGTTAACCATTAATGAATGTGTCATTAGAGTTTTAAGATTAAATTGGAATATAATAATTATATCAAAGCTTTGAAATAAAACATTAGTTTGGATAGAGTTTTCCTTAAACATACAAATATTTCTGTTTAAAGACAGGTATGATACTTTTTGATTTTGTTATTTTTCATAATTTACATTATGTTTCCTCATAATATTGTTTGTTTCCCATTGTATTTGTGGTCCACTCTGTTAAATATATTGTAATTGTTATTTTATTGTTATTTATAGTTGATAATTTGTATTGAGTTCTTCAAGTGCTTGAATATGATTTCAATAAAATAATTGAGTATATTTTAATGCATTCATTTAACAAAAGTTTATTTATAATACTTGGATTTCATGCAACATGCCCAAACATTAAAAATCTTATCCAACCTGTCAAAGGCTTATTTAAACAAGAAAAGATAACTCTAATATTAAGCAGTCTGATTTTATTGGCAATATCGGTGGCGGCTTTGTCAAAGATTTCATTGAGTTTAGTTTAGAGGTCAATATGAATAGTTGACGCATTTAGGATATTTTACACCTTAAATCGGATACAATAAAAATCTAATGCCACCAGGATGAGCAAAACTGAGGAAAATAATGGTAAGATTGTTTCAAATTTTCAACAAAAATTTAAGCATTTTTATATTTCATACTGAAAGTAGAGATAAGTTCAATTGTTACTATATATAGACATATTGGATTTTGATTGACAGGTGGAAAGGAAGATATAAACATTACTGGTAGCTAAGGGTAGCCATTTGTAAACAATTTGCCACTGTATATGGTAACAGGCATAATGTTTGGTTAGGTTTACAATCAATATCGTTGAATTGTATGGGTTTACGATAATCAACTTCATTCCTTTTTTGGAAAGTTAATCGAGCAATAATTGCCGTAAATGGCAAGTGGGAAGACTCTGTAATCAATTAAGATAATTAATGTTATTAAAATATAAGATCTTTAATAAGCATTTCCTCCAAGAAAGGAATTACATTATGACTTATATTATGATATTTCATGATAATATGAATATCAGTTACACATTGACCAATTATATGATTAACGTTGAATTTTAAACAGTTGAAAGCCTCCCTTTCTTGTTTTGATAAATTATTTGAAGATCAAACTAAATCTGTCCTCATGATTTTGATTTAAAATCATGAGATTCAAAAACTATGTATGTATATATTTGATATACAAATATAAACACCGGCATTGTTACAGCTATTCGTAGGCCCAGTCATAAACAATCTTTATCTTCTGAAAATGTACGTTTATTTTGTCTTAAAAGAAATGGGCTAGATCGATCCAGTATAAGCTCTTAGCCATTATGGAATTATAAATGTTTTCTTTGAGGAACACGTCCTAGGATTGCTCTGGCGCCATCATGATTAGCCTGATGATTATGAACAGTTTCAAGTCTGTCTCAGTCAAACCTCAAGTGGCAAAACTGAAAATCTTTATTTCATTGTAAATTTCCTTCTACTGGAGTATTGATCATAAAATTTGATGAATTGTGTATTGTTTATACTACAAATTTAAAACAAGATGATTTGTTTCAAATATAGAAATGTGTTAGTCTTTGTTTGGATTCAGACTTGAGACTGTTTTTAAAATCATGACCCCAGGCCTTTAACCAGGACGGGTCAATGCCCACGCCTACTTCAACTACGGGACAAGGGAAAGGCTGAACCAGGAACCACCCGGGCATACCCCTGCTAAAATTGTCCAAGTGTACTTTTTATTTCAATATACAATGCAGGTCCATTTCGGACTAGATTTCCTGGGGAAACACCCCATAAGGGGCGCAATTCAAAAGGTTTCGCTCCCTTAATTGCCCATCCTGTTACATCAAATCCTGGATCCGCCTCTGACAACTGTCCGAATTGTCCGTTGAACACTGCGGTCAACAATCAGGCCTCAACACTTGAGGCTGAACTCACACCAGCCACACACACCTTTTTGTACACGGTATATATATAGCGGGGGCTTTTTAGGTAGGACTTGTGACTCAAAAGGTTCGAACTTGGTATGCATTCAAAATTTTGCATTTTTTCGGTACGAAGACATCATGATTACAAAGAAAAAGGGGTTAAAGGGTTACACCCTCATAGTAAATAAGCTTTATAAAAATGCCTTTCTTCACCTCCATTTACCAACCTTCAAACCTCCTCCCATATATATATAGACTAACAATAATTATACAACAAGAATTATTTTGTTTAAGAATCAGCTCATAAAAGACGCAATTAATAGGATGCTTAGTGTTTACGTTCATGTCTCTATTAATGGGATTGGCCAATGGATTCTGATTAATCATTTTGAAAGGTTCTGATGAAAATGAATGCAACATTAGTGATTTTATTAAGTGGGTTTTATAATTTTGCAGTGGTGTGCACATGCACATTGACTAGTACAGACATATTTTATGCCAACACTGAGAAAGTTACTGTTTATTTATGCTTTACTAAATACTAAACTTTGCTGCAGGCTCAGCAATACTATAATATTTAATTATTTCATGGAATGCTGCTGAGACAATCAGCGGCGGATCCAGGATTCAATGTTAGAGGGGCGTAACTTAGGGGTGTAACCTTTTGACTTGCGCCCCTCCCTCAGAACTGAGATTTAATCGGTTTATAGTGCTGGCAGCTAGGGGGTTAAGGCATACTGACCCCAAAGAAAATTTGAACAATTTCCAGGTGCATCATTTTGGGCATATTTTTTTTTTTTTCTCCTATATTGAAATATGAAGTAATAATGTAAATTTGGACCATTTGGGGGGGCCCCGGGGCCTACGCCTCAGGTTTGCCCCCCCCCCTAAAAAGTTAGTAACCTACCTACCTACCTACCCTATTTTTTGGGGGGTATATTGGGGGGACTTATCATAAAATAACTTAATAAATTAATTGTCACAAGAGTGAATGTCTAAATTTTCACTGCATTGAACTTTGTAAATATATATGATAAATATGCCTATACATGTACTTCATTATAATTGTAAAGCCCTGTATTTCTAAAATTAAGTCTAATTGATTAATGATTTCCTATGATTAAACTCTTATTGTAAACATGCCATTGAAAATGCTATTTAATCGCTTTGACCTCAAACTTAGTTAAAAGATTGCTCTTCGGTTAAGCGTGTAGTATATTTGAAAATTTAAGATTATAAACTTTGACAAAATATGTTTAGTTAAAAGATACTGGTCTGATAGGAAATATATTTGTAGATTATAGTGATAAGCTATAGGACTTAAAATTGCAAGAATATTTGCTAGAAAATATATAAAATTTAGTGTTTTAACATTCGGATAAATTATTTAAGGTTAATTGACATAAACTATGGTTTAATTCTGTATGAAATGTGTTTATAATAAAAGAAAATGTGCATTGATTATTACTTAGCAATCAGCAGGTTAAAAAAATGGACTAAAAATCTACACTCAATCTACAGTTTATAACTTTAGAGGTGATTTTACATAGTTATCTCCCTTGATTTTAAGGCAGCCATTAATTTATTCAGTCCAAAAAAAAAAGCTCAGTAAACTAAGTTATTAAGATATAATTATCATGGTGATATTTTTTGAAATTATAACAAATAACAGTTTTGCAATTTTAATACTAGAAAAAAATACAGTTTAAAAAAATAAAAACAAAACTTTTTTAGATACATTTAGAATCAGGCCCAAATTTCTCGAAACTTCTGAAGTCTCTTATAACATGATTAAACTAAGCACACTTTTTGTTTTGGTATCATTTGTGTAGTGTAAACTTCGTTATGGGTTTTAAGACTTCAATAAAGAATTAATTTTCTCTATCAAATTTACAATTAACCATTTTTCATTTTGGCTAATTGAAATAAGCTACTTAATTAAGCCTTTTAAGTTTAAGAAGTTTCGAGAAACTTGGGCCAGTTTGTAATTTAATGTCTGTGAACATGATACATTTTCTGTTTTGATCATTTGGAAAGGACTTGTGTTTGATTGAAGGCTGTTTTGTTATCAAGGTCATTGTGAAAAAATATAGAGCAATTTTTGTTTGCTTACATAGGTATATCATTTTTAATGACCGTACTGTATCGATAAACACTAGACCAGGTCATATATGCATAATTTAAGAAGACTATCAATCATGGAACCGAGGGAATAAATATTCAAGATGTTCTCGTCTGTTTAGTTACCCGAAGTCTTAACTAAAGTGGAAATACATGATTTAGTTGTAGACCAATATAATGGATTACTTTATAAGGACGTGAGTGATCCAGCATAAAACATGTTTATGAATAGAAATTGAGAAAATTTGGGGACTTACCCCGATAATTGACATAAAAAAAAACTGAATTCAAAAATTAAAGATAAATTGGCTTGTTTTTTTACCAAAACTTAGCATGGTAATAATTTGACAGTTTAACCGAAAAAAATAAAAGATTAAAATCTTGAAAAAGAGTGCAAGTCCATTCTGTATTGTAAAGAGAAGCAAATGTGATTTTGGAGCAAGGACCATGAACAATGGGCCGCAAGAAAAGAAAAAGCGCAGGTAGGCATGCCATAATTATTTAATTTGACCGAGTTATGTATTTTTGCAGCTGTATCGATATAGAATACAGTATAGAAAATTGAGTATATTGTTAAAGCAACTTAATTTGGGTGCATTATTGAAATTTTAAGTGCATTAAAAATTAAAATGTAAATCTTACAATGAACTGGTATCTAAACTTACTGCAGTATACCGTCAAGAAATTGAATACCCTAAACCGACTAAGATTACTGACTAAAGTATACTAATTAAGAATTTAATTATGGTATATCAACTTAAGACTGACTCAGCAGTATATCAATTAAGAACAGTCACTCAGCAGTATATCAATTAAGAACTGTCACTCTGCAGTATAGTATCAATTAAGAACAGTCACTCAGCAGTATATCAATTAAGAACTGTCACTCTGCAGTATATCAATTAAGAACTGTCACTCAGCAGTATATCAATAAAGAACTGTCACTCTGCAGTATATCAATTAAGAACTGTCACTCTGCAGTATATCAATTAAGAACTGTCACTCTGCAGTATATCAATTAAGAACTGTCACTCTGCAGTATATCAATTAAGAACTGTCACTCTGCAGTATATCAATTAAGAACTGTCACTCAGCAGTATATCAATTAAGAACTGTCACTCTGCAGTATATCAATTAAGAACTGTCACTCTGCAGTACATCAATTAAGAACTGTCACTCAGCAGTATATCAATTAAGAACAGTCACTCAGCAGTATATCAATTAAGAACTGTCACTCTGCAGTATATCAATTAAGAACTGTCACTCAGCAGTATATCAATTAAAAACTGTCACAGCAGTATAGTATCAATTAAGAACAGTCACTCAGCAGTATTTCAACTTAGAACTTAAATTACATATAGTACATCATGGAAATAGGAACTGACTACAATAAACAAACTAAAAGACTACTGTATTATGTAACCAACTAAAGAACTGACTGTATACTAACTTAGAACTGACTCCAATTTACCAACTTAGAACTGACTATGGTTTACCAACTTAGAAATGACTTCAATTAACCAACTTAGAACTGACCACGGTTTACCAACTTAATTAGAACTGACTTCAATTAACCAACTTAGAACTGAACACAGTTTACCAACTTACTTAGAAATGACTTCAATTAACCAACTTAGAACTGAACACAGTTTACCAACTTACTTAGAACTGACTCCAATTTACCAACTTAGAACTGACTATGGTTTACCAACTTAGAAATGACTCCAATTTACCAACTTAGAACTGACTATGGTTTACCAACTTAGAACTGACAATGGTTTACCAGCTTAGAACTGACTATGGTTTACCAACTTAGAACTTACTTCAATTAACCAACTTAGAACTGACCACGGTTTACCAACTTAATTAGAACTGACTCCAATTTACCAACTTAGAAATGACTATGGTTTACCAACTTAGAAATGACTCCAATTTACCAACTTAGAACTGACTATGGTTTATCAACTTAAATTTACTGACTATGGTTTACCAACTTAGAACTGACTATGGTTTACCAACTTAGAACTTACTTCAATTAACCAACTTAGAACTGACCACGGTTTACCAACTTAATTAGAACTGACTCCAATTTACCAACTTAGAACTGTCTATGGTTTACCAACTTAGAACTGACTCCAATTTACCAACTTAGAACTCACTATTGAATACCAACTTAGAACTGGCTCCAATCTACCAACTTAGATCTGACCACGGTTTACCAACTTAATTAGAACTGACTCCAATTTACCAACTTAGAACTGACTATGGTTTACCAATTAAAACTGACTCTAATTTACCAACTTGACTGACTATGGTTTACCAATTTAGAACTGACTACAGTGTACCAACTCAGAGCTGACTTTGGTGTACCAACTCAGAGCTGACTACAGTGTACCAACTCAGAGCTGACTACAGTGTACCAACTCAGAGCTGACTACAGTGTACCAACTCAGAGCTGACTTTAGTGTAACAACTCAGAGCTGACTACAGTGTACCAACTCAGAGCTGACTACAGTGTACCAAGTCAGAGCTGACTTTGGTGTACCAACTCAGAGCTGACTTTGGTGTACCAACTCAGAGCTGACTACAGTGTACCAACTCAGAGCTGACTACAGTGTACCAACTCAGAGCTGACTACAGTGTACCAACTCAGAGCTGACTACAGTGTACCAACTCAGAGCTGACTTTAGTGTAACAACGCAGAGCTGACTACAGTGTACTAACTCAGAGCTGACTACAGTGTACCAACTCAGAGCTGACTACAGTGTACCAACTCAGAGCTGACTTTAGTGTAACAACTCAGAGCTGACTACAGTGTACCAACTCAGAGCTGACTACAGTGTACCAACTCAGAGCTGACTTTGGTGTACCAACTCAGAGCTGACTTTGGTGTACCAACTCAGAGCTGCCTACAGTGTACCAACTCAGAGCTGACTACAGTGTACCAACTCAGAGCTGACTACAGTGTACCAACTCAGAGCTGACTTTGGTGTACCAACTCAGAGCTGACTTTGTGACAGTGTACCAACTCAGAGGTGACTTTGGTGTACCAACTCAGAGCTGACTACAGTGTACCAACTCAGAGCTGACTACATTGTACTAACTCAGAGCTGACTTTGGTGTACCAACTCAGAGCTGACTACAGTGTACCAACTTAGAGCTGACTTTGGTGTACCAACTCAGAGCTGACTTTGGTGTACCAACTCAGAGATGACTTTGGTGTACCAACTCAGAGCTGACTACAGTGTACCAACTCAGAGCTGACTTTGGTGTACCAACTCAGAGCTGACTTTGGTGTACCAACTCAGAGCTGACTACAGTGTACCAATTCAGAGCTGACTACAGTGTACCAACTCAGAGCTGACTACAGTGTACCAACTCAAAGCTGACTACAGTGTACCAACTAAGAACTCACTTGTAACAGTATACCAACTAAGAACTCACTTCAGTATACCAACTTAAACTGACTCAAGTTTAGCAACTAAGAACTGATTAACAGTATACCAACTTAAAACTAACTTAGCATACATTATACTTATTAAGAAAGGACTACATACTTGTATATCAACTAAGATCTGACTACAATATACCAAATACAACATACATTATACCTATTAAGAAAGGACTATACTAATGTATATCAACTAAGATCTGACTACAATATACCAAATACAACATACATTATACCTATTAAGAAAGGACTATACTTGTAAATATCAACTAAGATCTGACTACAATATACCAAATACAACATACATTATACCTATTAAGAAAGGACTATACTTGTATATCAACTAAGATCTGACTACAATATACCAAATAAGAACTGATTGTAGAACATAAACAAAAAATATGTGTACAAATTAGTTGTATCCGTAATCTAAGTCCTCCCCGGCGAAATAATGACCATGGTCGACCATGGTCCCCATGGTTTTTGACAGTTTTTGACGGTCAACCATGTTTTTTCATGGTTAACCATCAAGTACCGTGGGAAAATCATTGCCTGGACCACGGTCGACCATGGTCGACCATGGTCTACCATGGTACAAAAAAATATCACCATGGTATACCATGGTTTGACCATGGTCGACCATGGTCTACCATGGTACAAAAAAAGATCACCATGGTATACCATGGTTTTTGAAGGTCAACCATCAAGTACCGTGAAAACCCCCACAGTAGACCATGGTACAAAAGTTTTACTCCGAGAGTCACCATTTCAACCATGGTCTACCATGGTACACCAAGGTTGACCATGGTCAGCCACTGTGACAGTTTACCATAGTCTACCATCATCCTTTTTTATCTGATTCTTTACTTTGGATAAGTCTAAAAATGATTTGTTGATTTTGGTAAATAACAGAAATAGCAACTTAATAAATGTGGTCTTATTCTTTACTGATATTTAGTAAACACACAACTTGTCAACAACAGAAGTTGTGTTTCAGTATTAACCCTTTACCAGCTGTTCTGCTAATTTTAGACTCATCCACAACGAAAGCATCTGATGGAAAGGAAGAATATCTATTGGAAAGGAAGAATGCCAAATTTGAAAACCTTTGAAAACAATTTGTGGGAAATAGAGCATTTGCTCATTAATGAGCATCTATGCTCCATTCCTCTGTGAAATGATGTTCTTGTGTTTAATTACTGTTCAAGAACTATGCAAAACTGTACTAGAACAGTAACTGATCACTTTTAAGAACAGTTGTACTTGAACAGTTCAAGAATACTTTTTAAGAACAGTTCTTGAATTTTTTAAAGACTATTGTTGTTCTAATACTGTTCTATATTAAAGTCTTAAGTACAATATAAGAACAGTTCATGAATAGTGTTTGCACTTAAAATGTTCTTGAACTGTTCATAAAGACAAGTTGGCACATTTAAAGAATAGTTTATGAACTTTTATGTTCTTGAAATGTTCTTTTTAAACAATTTGGCACATCATAGGAACAGCTTATGAACATGGCAAGTTCTTAAAATGTTCTGCATATGTCTTTGAAAGGAAACTTGTACAAAAACAAGTAGTTGCATCAGCAACAGGCAGGAAGTTGAGGTAGCTGTGGTTACAACTGGCTGGTGCATTTAGTGTAACACATTTGGCCCAGTTATAACCCAAAGATTATAAATAAAAAATAACAAACGTCAAGAAAATTCCATATCAAAATAGCATGAACATTAAAATTAAATTTATTTTAATTAAAGCACCACATATATCATATGTATCATGTAAGGTGCCATGGATTGCTGGTCACATTGCCTGGATACAGTAATTTATATTTTTTATATATATTTTTTTAATAGATTTTTTTATTTATTTTTTGTCAAGATTTTGTCAAGTTATTAGTAACTTTTTTTCATGAAAAATGTGGAATATTTTTTAAAATGACATATATTCACTATCTTGTCAAAAAAAAAAAAAAAAAAAAAATATTTTATTTTATATAAAATTACTGTATCCAGGCAATGTGACGAGCACCTGTGGTCAACACTGGTTAATTAGTTGTTAAACCGGTTAAATATAATATTTACAAAATACTATAGCCATATTCTAACGTAGCTATATAACTATATTCTAACGGTTACGCATTTAAGACGAAACGCTCTTCACTGGCGGAGATAGTTTCGAACGCCCGCCATTTTTGTCGAAATATAATGCGCCAAATAAACTGATGTCTTGTTTCGTTTATTTAAGGTAAGTTCAAGCGATGTAAGGAGTATAATTCAGTAACGTTTATAACGATCTTTTACGCTAATATTATTGTTTAAAATAACATAGCAACATTTTGAAGTAATGAGCAAATATGTTTTGTTGTAATACATTTTCGCGACAAACATACGAAATACGTTTGTGTAGAAACACAGTTAAATGCTTGTTTTTGACTAGCGTTCAGCTAATACTTAATTTATATATATATTAAAGCAGCTTTTAAATTTGTTTCTTAACGTTGGTAAGCTATTTTTGTCGAGAAAAAGGATCAATTGTAATGGGCCGGCAGCGATGCAAAAGTGGGTGGGGAAGGTCAAAAACTAAAACCTTTAAAAAAGTTTTTATTGTTTTGAGGAACGATCTTTTAGGGGAGTGAAACATATATTTTTGGCGACATGTTAGTAGGGAGTTAACAAATTTTACAATAGAATATTAATATTTTTTATAAAAAAAACTTTCACATTTATTCTAAAAAGTCTGTTGACATTATCACTTTGTTTTCATGTCAAAATGCTCCAGACTACCTATTTAACAATGTTGTGAGTTCGTTATTATATCTTGTCAAATAAAAAATAAAAGTTCTTCAGGTTAATAATGAAAAGTAGTGGATGAGAGATCATTTCCGGGTTACAAATATGTTAATATCTTTTTAAATATAGCTGCAATCAAAACAAAGACATTGTTGATTTGACAGTTTCAATAACTTCGACTCAGTCACAAATATACTCTTTATGTTTAAAGACAATATAGCTTTTTGATTTGAAATCTGATAAAATCTTATATCATAAAATATGCTCAAATCCTAATTACAGCTTCTCATGTTGCAATGGATAAATGGGTATGAATCATGCTTGTTAAATATTGAACCTCAAAACTAAGAAGAAATTGATTTTTTTAACATTTTTAAATTTTGGTCCTTCAATGGACTTTTGCATCGCTGCCAACCCTTGACCTTTTAAATAACCACTATGCAAGCAAATTATGGTTAAGTGTCTGAAATGTTGTTTCGTCTATTTTAGCCAACCCAAAGGAGCTAACAAATAAATCATCAGTCCTCAAACGAATCAACCAGTGAAGGAGAAAAACATTCAAAGCCGTAAATTGTCAAATCCATCAGTGAGTAGACTATTTTTTAAAGCAAATGGTAAGATTTTCATTCTGGTTTTGAAAACAATATGGTTGGATGTGTGGAGTGGATTTTATATGTAACAGACAAACACTAATGAGAATCTTTAAAAAAAAATCAGACTCAATAAATTTGAGCTCTTTGGTTCGAAAGAATTAAATAAGCTATCATTAATTTATATACCTGCAACATTGAAATCTTAATTCGCACTGATTTGATAACCAACTGGCCGTTAGTTATTTGAAAATGTTGGCAGTACAAATAAATAAAAGAAATATTTTTCAGGTTGGAAGATGGATGTCAAAGTCTTAGACAACGAAAGGCTTCCAGAGTTAAGAAAAGACCACTTCAACAAAAACAATCATGCAAAGAATGACTGCAAAAAATCTTTTCGCAGATGCGTTTCATCATCAAGTGTATAAGGAAAAGGGACCTGGGTACAGAGACTAGATGTAAATGTCAAGGACTGAAATGAGCAATTCAATGGTTTCTTACTAATTGTGTTTATATGCGTCATAAGAAATTAAAACTGTTATAAATGGATGTGTAGTAATGATGAAATTATCACCTTGTGTCAAATGACATTAACTATTCATGAATTTAGTTCATGAATGACATTTTGGAAAAATAATGTTCATGAACTGTCAAGTTCATTTACTAAGCAGGAGTTCATGAACTTAGTGGAAGTTCATGAACATGATTTGTCCAAATTGTCATTCATGAATAGTTCATGTTATTCTCATCAAACGCTTGACGTCACTGACATGGATAAGTAATTTGCTGGACTAAAGAAGCTCGATACATGGAAAATGATAAATGCGAATCAATTAATACGCTGTCGTTCTAGAATCAAAATAACAACTGTATGACTAACTTTTATCAGTAAATACAAAACTGAGTTTGGCGCGCTGATGCAAAAAATTAAGTCATTAATAACTATGCATTTAAACTCCAGAATTACCTTTAAGAACCATTAATGTGCAGGTGCATACTTTTTGTTTCTTAAATACAATAACTTTATCAACTGTGTTAGTTTGAATTTTTTATCCATGTTTTTATGCACATTGGTTAAAAGTACATGTTTGAAAAATATAATGATATAATTAAGGAGAGATAACAGTTTTACTTGCGTCTATGCTGTAAGAGCGCAGTAGGGCATGTGAGCAAATTTCATAAAGCATGTTAGAGCATCTTGGGTCATTTGCTTTCTTACCCTACTGCGTTCATACAGCATAAGCGCAGTAAAATGTGAGCAATACTTGTAACTTTAATACATAATCATAAATGAAAAAAATGTTCATTGTGGTAAAACAGAAGCAGTTAAGAAAAGTAATCTACTTTTCATGAAGAATTGAAATTGGTTACCTAAAACTGGAGCTTATAAGAAAGTGTTTTCAATTTTCTTGTTGACTATTTCTTTCATAATAGTGGTTGACATTTTAAACAAGAAAGTTATAATGTAACAATTGTTCAAGATTTGTTCCTAAAACGTTATCGTTTAACAATTGTTATCACATCTAGTCAGGAATGTACTGGGTAGATTTCAAGATTTTAATCCATGCAAGAACATTTCTAGATCCGTACTTGATCTATTCTTAACGTGTACAAGAACCACTAGAAAATGATAAGAACATTTTAAGAAATGTGCATGAATTGTTCTTGAACTGTTCAAGAACTGTACTTTTACTACTATTTAAGAAATGTGCATGAATTGTTCTTGAACTGTTCAAGAACTGTACTTTTACTACTCTTTAAGTGTGCAGGAACAATTCAAGTTCTTGAAATGTAACAGTTTCAGTTTAAGAACTATATTGAAGACGCTCCAATATTTTACATAATGGACAGTTTGAGGCCTATATCATACTAAATATATATATATATATATATATACTATAATTTTGTTCTAGTCAAAGTTTGGCACAAGTTGTTAGCTATTGCAGAGAAATAAGACATTTTTTTTCCTTCTCATATACATGTAAATGGGATATCAACAGAATACAGTACTCGGCATGCTAAACTAGATGACGCCATAAACATATTTTAATCAATACAATTCCATTTCACTGATTTTGATCTTTGTTAAGTTTGTTGTCAATCCTATTTATGTGACCATGGTCTACCATGGTATGTGACCATATTCTACCATGGTATGTGACCATGGTCTACCATGGTATGTGACCATGGTAGTTCATGGTCTACCATGGTAGTTCATGGTCATATACCATGGTAGTTCATGGTCTACCATGGTAGTTCATGGTCATATACCATGGTAGTTCATGGTCTACCATGGTAGTTCATGGTCATATACCATGGTAGTTCATGATATATCATGGTAGTTCATGATATATCATGGTATACCATGTAACGTCAAATGGCCGCCCCACGGTTTATGACCATGGTCTACCATGGTGTGCTACCATGGTCTACCATGGTGTGCTACCATGGTCTACCATGGTATCAAACCATGGTAGACCATGGTCTACCATGGTCTACCATGGTGTGATACCGTGGGGCGGCCATTTGACGTAACATGGTAGTCCATGGTAGTCCATGGTCATATGACCATGAACTACCATGGTAGTCCATGGTAGTCCATGGTTATTGGCCATCATTTTCGCAGGGGCTATTGATTTCTTTATTATTAACACTCCTAATCAAACTCATTTCAAATATTTTTGCCTACATAATTAATCCATTAAGTCTTTTAAGTAAATTGTAGTGCATTTCTTTTCAGGGACAAACTTTAAGCTATTTACTTTGGTCTTTCGGTAAGCTTATGTAAATAATCATGTTTTTCATTTTGTTTAACAAATTTAGAAATTCATTCAAAACAAGCTTAATTGATATCTTACAATTTTGAGGAGCTTCCCAGTTCTTTTACTTAAAAAGCTGCCATTTAAAAACATTTTTAAATTGAACAAAGTTTAGTAATTTACACTCGGAGTTAGGATATCATGTGCGCTGAAGACTCTTTTGAAATTTTATGTTTATTCTATTCTTTAGGAATGGTGGAAAAATTACTTTCGTCCATGTTTATTATATTGAATATTCACTTGAAAATTGATTTCTAATTGGATGTTTTGTTTAATTTCAAACAAGGTTCTAACTGCAAATAATGATTTTATTTGTGAAAACTTGAAATTCAAGTCAAATGGAGGACATATCACAAGAGCTGAGACTCGTGTTTCATGATAATTTGGAATATATTTCGAATCATTTTAAAGTGTTCAGGAGGATAACAAACTTTAAATATTTGTGAAATGTTTTTCGATATTATTTTGTTTAGCTGTTTTCGCTTACATACCAATGGAATACAGTGCCCGGGACGTTTCAACGTTTTATCGCTGTTTATGTTAACATATTACTTAAATAATAATAACAAAAAGTGCATTTTTGATATGACGTACCAAGTAACAAAGTTTGAATTTACCTATTTTATATTGTAATCAATCGAAAGCCCCTATATGCTGGAGAAAATGTTTCTAGAAAAACGCAAAAAATCAGAAACTTTGTTAATGTACTCTCATTTCAGTAAACGTTGTAAAAGTGCGGAATATTTTTATCAAAGGAATTTTACACTACCAGATATAGGTAATTGATGTTTATGTCTATCAAATGTTTCCATTTCAAAACAAAAAAGTCAAAGAAATTTGACACAGCCTTAAGGCATTCATTTATCCGGCATTTAAACTTTATCCAGTTGGCCAGTTAAACTTGAAGACAGTTCAAATTATGAATTACAAATGTTGTTTTCAAAAGAGAAAATTTAATGTTATTTCTCAAAATGTATTACCATATTCAACTGTTTATTGCAAATATTGACCTTTATCAGGTAAAAAAAAATTTGGTTCTTAGAAAAGAATAAAAGTAAAGTGCAATCAGAATTTAAGATATTGCTTTGTTGTTGTTTAGTGTTTTGGTGTTTGTTCATTTAGCCTTTTTAGGTAAGTAAAATAACTTGATTTCAACACAACTTTAAAAAGATCATTGCCACCATAAAGTCTGTGTGTGTGAAGGTGTTCCTTTAAAGGGTCTATAGACACAAGATGAAACTTAATTGCAAGGAAAAAGAAAATTGTCCAAAACCTACATAAAATTGATATCGTTGTGTACAACGCATTGAATCTTACTTGTGATGTATCACATCGCTTATAACACATGTATTTTTCGCAGTCAACTAAATAATTAACTACTGATTAACTGGTACAGGAAATAAGTGTTAATGAATTACTTACTGGTAAATACTGAACTAACATCATAAGATATAGACCCTCAGCAATAGTTTTACCCTTCTCTTAGCTTAAACAAAAAATATATTTGAGTTCTCTCCCTTGCACTTACTGATCATCTTTATGTAAAGTGGTGACAATGTTACCCTCATAAATATTAGTTGGGTGTAACCTTTCAGCATAGTTTATTGTTGATTTGGAATAGGTTGTTGCATCCTGCAAAGGAACTGACTCCTACAGATATCATGTTTAGCTAAATAAAAAAAATTAAATGTGAAAATTTATACCGCGCATTTCGTTTAGCAGCTAGATTTATTATGCTGTTTAAATAAATATTCTATTTCTAACACCTTTTGTTAGAAATTGTTTCTAGGAATTGATTAGAATGTTTCTAGGAATTGATTTTCACAGTTAAATTCAAATACAAAGGATTCTTGTGAATAATTAATTGAGTGAAATTCTAGCAAGTTTAATTTTTTGCAAAGAAATAACAGGTTGCATAATAGGCCTTTTGAACACTTCTTTTATAAGCGATATTACCCAACCTACATGTAACAGATTGTTGTTGTCACGAAAAACAAACTGTTACTGTTACTGTTGTCAACAAACATGCTTTTGTTATACTAGCTGTTGTCAACAAAAATGATACCATTACTATTGTCAACAAACATGTTATTGTTTTTATTAATTAAAATAATTGTTTACATCATCCATAGAAATATGCATAAACATTAAAACATAGATCATTTTTTTCCAATGCAGTAAGTGTTCACAAATTTTGCCTCAATGTTGAATTTTCTGGGGCTGTATACACTAAGTGTCTTGAGCTGGGGATGTATTTACTTAACACCTTGAGCTTGGGCTGAATTCACTTAATGCCTTGAGCTCGGGCTGTATTCACTTAATGCCTTCAGCTGGGGCTGAACGCCTTCAGCTGGGGCTGAACGCCTTCAGCTGGGGCTGTATTCACTTAATGCCTGGATCTGGGGCTGTATTCACTTAACGCCTTGAGCTGGGGCTGTATTCACTTAATGTCTTGAGCTGGGGCTGTATTCACTTAATGCCTTGAGCTACGGCTGTATTCACTTAACGCCTTGAGCTGGGGCTGTATTCACTTAATGCTTTGATCTGGGGCTGTATTCACTTAACGCCTTGAGCTGGGGCTGTATTCACTTAACGTCTTGAGCTACGGCTGTATTCACTAATAACGCCTTGAGCTTGGGGATGTATTCACTTAACGCCTTGAGCTGGGGGCTGTATTCACTTAATGACTTAAGCTGGGGCTGTATTCACTTAACGTCTTGAGCTGGGGGCTGTATTCACTTAATGCCTTGAGCTGGGGCTGTATTCACTTAACGTCTTGAGCTACGGCTGTATTCACTTACGCCTTGAGCTGGGGATGTATTCATGTAAAGCCTTGAGCTGGGGTGGTATTCACTTAACGCCTTGAGCTGGGGCGGTATTCACTAAACGTATTGAGCTAAGGCTGTATTCTCTTAGCATCTTCAGCTAGGGCTGTATTGACCTAACATTTTGAGCTGGGGCTGTATTCACTCAACTTCTTGAGCTGGGACTGTATTCACTTAACCCCTTCAGCTGGGGCTGTATTCACTTAACGTCTTGATCTGGGACTGTATTCACTTAACCCCTTGAGCTGGGGCTGTATTCACTTCACGTCTTGAGCTGGGACTGTATTCACTTAACCCCTTGAGCTGGGGCTGTATTCACTTAACTCCTTGAGCTGGAGCTGTATTTACTTAATGCCTTGTGCTTGAGCTGTATTCACTTAACGCCTTGAGCTTGGGCTGTATTCACTTAATGCCTTGAGCTTGGGCTGTATTCACTTAACTCCTTGAGCTGGAGCTGTATTTACTTAATGCCTTGTGCTTGAGCTGTATTCACTTAACGCCTTGAGCTTGGGCTGTATTCACTTACCTTCTTGAGCTTGGACTTATTCACTTAACCCCTTCAGCTGGGGCTGTATTCACTTAACGTCTTGAGCTGGGACTGTATTCACTTAACCCCTTGAGCTGGGGCTGTATTCACTTCACGTCTTGAGCTGGGACTGTATTCACTTAACCCCTTGAGCTGGGGCTGTATTCACTTAACTCCTTGAGCTGGAGCTGTATTTACTTAATGCCTTGTGCTTGAGCTGTATTCACTTAACGCCTTGAGCTTGGGCTGTATTCACTTAACTCCTTGAGCTGGAGCTGTATTTACTTAATGCCTTGTGCTTGGGCTGTATTCACTTAACGCCTTGAGCTTGGGCTGTATTCACTTAACGCCTTGAGCTTGGGCTGTATTCACTTAACGCCTTGAGCTTGGGCTGTATTCACTTAATGTCTTGAGCTGGGACTGTATTCACTTAACGTCTTGAGCTTGGGCTGTATTCACTTAACGTCTTGAGCTGGGGCTGTATTCACTTAACGCCTAGAGCTGGATACTTAACTGGTGCATTATATCCTCTGCATTTTTTTATTTCTAACCTTGTAACCTATTAATGGTTAATTGTAAGTATGTACATAGAAAAATTAAATGGTTAAATGGTTTGATGCTATGCAGTTGCTTAACCATTTATTTTGTTGAAGAACATATTAACAATCTTAAAGTGTTTTAGTGTTTTACATGATATTGTGTAAACTAGCCACTAACTATATCTACCTCTTCATCTGATTAAAATGAAAAATGGTTGACTGCTGATTTACTGAAATATATGAGTTGGAGAACTTGGGAAATACTGCCTTCTTATTGGACAAAATATGATTTTAAAAAACTAATAAATGTTAATGAAATATATGTTTTAATATAAAATTTGATAACAAAATTTAGCTTATTGGAGCTTCAAATGAATGTCTTTTGAGAATGATAAGAAGCCAAGAGTGTTTTTCATTTAATTTTAAAATGAAATTGTTCACTCTGGCAAGTTAAAAACAATTATCCAGAGCAGAAATATGATATTAACGAGATCGGAGATAAAATGAAGGTCTGTTTAAACAAAACAAATCATTTTACTCCAAATGAGCATTATATGTTTTAACGTCAAAACGCAATGTAAGAAAAAAATGCTGATATCGTTTACTTGCGAAATCGATTGATTTTCACACTGCCAGTTAAAACAAGCGCGAAATGAATAGGTTCGTTTTGAAAGGATATTCTAATGTATTTACATTGAAGATGAAATATTTATTATAGAGCTATTATATCTCTGAAAGCATAGAAATTTGGAAAGCCGAGATTTGAATATAATGGGTGATCACAGAAAGCTTTATCGCAACTTGTCATTTCGGACGGTGTATAAACCGACGTGTGATATTCTTATAGAAGGATTTAAAATGCAGCGATATTTAGAGAATCGTGGAGTTTCGGCAATTATTAACGATATGGGTAATTACTGTAATTTTTGGATGTCAAGTTTGACATTTTAAGTTTTCAGTGTTTTTATGTAAATTTTAAATAATTTTTTCAGATCTGTTTAATTCTCATTCGCTACTTTTATTTACCAGTTTCGGACATTTTAGTTTTCGGTTATTTTGCAGAAACACTGACCTATTTATTCCGATGATTAAAAACATTTCAATTTTTACTCTTTTTGGTATTTAAATATACTGTTTTTGGCTATGAAGTTAAAAAGTTTTAGAACAATGGCAGATTTTTTTTTTTTTAAATTATTTATATATTTGAACAATTCAAATTTAAATTATTTTTTTCAGAAATACCATCTTTGACAAATTGGTCACTACTGCACTTTTGCAGTAACCCTAATTTATCTATTCAGACAATTTAGTTATTTCAAATTTAATTCTCATTGGTTTAATACCATTCATTCAATGCTACAATATACCTACTTAGATAAGATCTTTGTGCAGTATTACAGCACTTTGCCTGAGATTTATAATATGCACTTTGTATTGTATTGACACATTTTCAGAAGTATTTGCATAACATGCATGTAACAGCTTTAAGATCGTCAGATATGATTGTTTGAAATGGCAAACTGTATTTTAGAACAGAACAGAACAGAACTTGCTCTCTGTCAGCAGCAATTAGCTTTCGTAATACAATTCTGGATAAAAAACGCTTTGATAATTGCTTGCGGGATAAAAATGATGTTTTATGATTTTTGGATAATGCATATTTAGGTGCAGCAAGGAAATGCAAAAATTATTTTTTATTTGTGCAGAAAAATCATACAAAAACAAGAATCAATTCTTGCCTTGAAAAAAAGTGTATATGTTGATATCATGTATGATTTTAGCATCTTTGGATAACCCTGATACACACTAAGCTATGCTTCGTTGTGTACTGTGGGCAATTTGGCTACGAAAATCTTCTAATCATGAATAATTAATACGGCTGTTTCATTGGTTCTGCAAAGTACCAGATGCTTTATGGTTGAAAGATATTCTGGCGATCGATTGCTGGAGTTGAACTGGGTCTGCCTTCTCAGTACAATAATATTTGGCAGTAGTCAAGGCCACACGGCCACGGAGGCTACTGACACTGTAAAGTTATTGAACAATATTTGAGTGTAACATGCTAATTGATTTGAAGAAGAGTCGTCTCTCCTGCCTCATGCATATTCATTAAAACAAGATTTTGTAAGTCAAATGTCCCACGGTATGTATGAAGTGTAACGGAAGAAAGTACCATGGTTGCCGTCATGGATTTTAGTTGAAATGAAGATCAAATAGGAAAACAACATTAACATCATGTAATTATTTATTAATTTTAGTCGAATAAATAAATTCTTGAGACTACCTGAGTCTTGGACACTTTTTACGATTTTATTGTAAAGAAATTGACATTTTTTATTCTAAACTGAATTTTATTTTACACGAACATGTACGTTTTTGTGTAAGCCAGGATGTGGAATTACTAAAAATACCAATGCAAAGTTACTAAGAACGGTGGAATTATTAAAAAAAAAATCCAGTACAGTATAAAGGCTGAATAATTAAAAAAATAATAATTAACACAGTAGGGTGCTAATTTGAACTAAAGCGAGGAGGTTTGGTTCTTGTTCTTCAATCTAAAGACTCATACAATCCAAATACCATTTAACTTTGCATACCGCAGACAATGCGTACTTTGGTTTGGCTCAGTCACGAATTTTCTATGGTTAGAGAATACAGTTTTATGCTAAACTGTTCATCAAAGGTCACAGATCCATTTTGCCTCGAGGAAATCATGTATTAGGAATTACTAATATACTTCTGATGGTACAACGTGTATATGAGAAATGGAGCAATGAAATAGCGAATGCCGATTGATTGTATTAGAGTGAGCAACAGTTACTGGTCTAAGCAAAAATCCAACCATACGTTTCTTAATTACAATCGAAAATGGATAGCGACCAAGTTCACCATGTAACATAACACGAGGCGTGCTCTTTTTAACTCCGAGAATATGTTTTAGGAAATGTGTGTGTAACCTTTTCAATAAAAAAAAGTTCAAATAAATATCTTTTAGCAGAGTGCAAAGTAGAAAGATGGAATTATTAAGAAAAATTATATTATAACAGTTGCTAAAGTGCAATATAGCAAAACGGAATTATTCAAAAAAATATATATTAATTTTCACATTACCACCCTGTGAGTGATAAGTTATAAGATGAAGTGCAGAGTAGAAAGACGGAATAAATGGACTTTAATAGTTGAAGAAAATATTTGACATAGATTTTGTATTCATACTGTATGTCTCAATCGACTCACGTTTGAACATTGGCACATTGACAACTAATATCCGAATATGGTGAGAAGAAAAGTGATATTGTCATTTTTATGCATAGTAAATTATAGAACTTTGAAAGTGTTATATTACATTTTACGTACAAAAGTTACAATTTTACCTACTCTAAATTCTAAATCAAATGTGTGAAAGTGTTCAATACTTTTTCTTCAACTTTTAAAGTGCATTTATTCCGTCTTTCTGCTTTGCACTTCTCAGAGTGTTAATATTTTAATTATGAGCTTTGACATTTTTATGACTGCTGCCTTGACCAAACTGACAAAAATTGCTGAGTTTTTATTAGAGGTCATATTCACACATTTTGCAAAGAATTATAAAAAAACTCCAACTGGACAGAATGTTTTTGATTGAACTGTGCTTGTTATTCACAGGTTGTAAAAATTGCAATTCGTAGAATTAAGTTCACAGTAAAATAAGGTACGAAAAATGGATTAGCACGTTCTGCATACTTATGACCACGATACTAAATGTATTATATATATAAAAAAAATAACACAGTACAATGTGCAAAGTAGAAAAAAAAAGGAATATTTAAAAAATGTATATTTACACAGTCGGTTACCTTTGCATTGGTAACTGTGTTTACATTCTTTAGCAGGTTTATCGCCTGTTTGACAACTTTTTTTTTTTTCTTGGAATAATTGAGCCATTGTTTTTGTAAATATCTGGAAACCAGTGATATAAGACTGCTGACAAAAAATCAGATCACAATTTTTTATATTTACTGACGCAAATTCATGTTTATATCGATATTGCTAAAAGCTGTGACAAACGCTAAAAGAAAAATGTCCTGATGGGCATAAAACATCAATTTTCGTACGTAAATATGAAAAGTCTGATTTTTGTAAGCAGTCTTATATCACTTTTTTTTTGGACATTTACGCAAAAATTGGCTCATACCAAGACAAAAAATGAAAATAGTTGTCAAAACCGTTAATCTGTGAGAGTGCAAATTTAAAAGTTGAAGAAAATATTTGACATATATATACGGTATGACTCTCAATAGAATCGACTTTTGAACATTGGCACATTGACAACTTACCCGAATATGATGTTAAGAAAAGTGATATTGTCATTATATGCATATAGTATATAGAACTTTTAAAGTGTTATATTACATTTTACCTACAAAAGTATTGAACACTTTCGCACATTTGAAGTATCAATTGACTGAGCTTTGACATTTTTATAACTTGAAAAAAACCTTACATGAAATTGAATACTAGATTTTCACATCAAGAGTCATAGATAGATGTATCACAATTCGTGAACAGAATTAAATATTAAAGAACTACTATAGTATTAAGAATTTTGTTAAAACTCAACTACTCAGTTAGTGTGAGCACCCAGAAATCACTAAAATTGTAAATATTGTAAATGTATTGCAAAAATTTTATGTAATAGTTATTGGTTCTATTTATAAAACTTGGTAAGTTATATATAGTTGTATTTTATTTGGAATCCAGTTCTGGGACTTAAGTGTACAATATAATTAAGAAATAATGAACGTTTATTATTTCTCTCATGTCATTGCTTCTGCTGACATCATTTATATATACATAACTATTCTTAGAAAGGTTATATAACACCAATATTGTATGCAACACCTTTCTTGGTTAAGAATCAAACCCCCTGTGTGTCTATTTAAGCATAAAATTATCGTTGTATATTGAAGGGGATATACACATCATCATCAGGGGCAGTTCTAGGCTTTTATGCTAGAGTCTAATGCGTCCCTTCCTGAGCCCCGTATCGGGGGCCCCCGTCTTGATCAGCTAGTGATCATCTCAGTAAAAAGCTTTATCATATATTTGACATAGATCTATAACATCTATTTTCAGGGGTAGATGCAGACAATCCCTCTGAGATCAACGACGACACAAGCGGGGCTGATTCGGGAAAACGGGGTCGAGCACGGAAATCTCCCGGGACAACAAAACCCACAAAACTGCCATCCTGTAGTTTGCCAACAAATATGACGCCTACGTTCTTTATAGGAGGTGGCAATGGAGTCTCACTGTAAGTTGCGTTATCCAAGTTTAAAGCTGCACTCTTACAGATTGACTGTTTCAACAACTTCTATTATTTTTATGTCCTGGAGTTAGCCAATTTTCGAGTAAATATCCGAGAACCAGTGATATAAGACTGCTGAAGAAAAAACAGATTGCAGTTTTCATATTTCTGAGTTTTTTTGTCAGCATTCTTATATCACTGGTTTTCATGCATTTTAGTAAAAACTGGCTCATTCCAAGACAAAAAATTAAAAAAAGTTGTCAAAATGTGAGAGTGCAGCTTTAAGGGCCTTCCACAGCGCAAAAGTTGGATTATAATTTTATTGTTTTAATCTTTTTATTTCATTTTGACCTGCAACATTTAGCAAGTATGGCTTCAAATCAAAGAGAGTATTACTATTAATTTACTATCTATATACCTGTCATAACTACTGTCAATCAGAGCAGCGCAGCAATATTAACCTTCTGTATGCATAACAGTGCGGTTACCTACAATTATTAAAATAGCTATACTTTCAAGCACATGCTTCCATTTATTGCTCTCTTATTTCTCTATACAGGTCAGTGTAAAGGATTATTAAACATTTATCTTTACACACCCGTGACCAAGTTTGCTATATTTTTTTCCAGAGTGGAGGCCCCATTGGTAAATATCGGCTGGAAACGAACCACGGATAAGTATGACGAGCGATTCCGGCTGAAGTGGGTGGAATGCAAGAGTAAAATCAACTATGGTGGTTTCAAAGAAGGTAGGTTCTGTATAAAGCTTATATATTCTACTATGTTGTTCTGAGTCAGAAAGACATAACATTTAAAACAGCCTCAATTGAAGAGCACCATTTGGAACTCCTTGGCCATTTTCCATTGAAAACAACATCTGATCTATAGGGACAGTTTACAATGTCAGAAATCTTAACTTTTAACTAAACTACAAGTAGATCCTGTAGTAATTTTAATTTAGCAGTTAAATTTAATGACTTTACTATATAAGGAATCTTAATTATTTATGAAATTATACACTTCAATCAATTTAAACTTAAATATAATAAATACATGTTAATAATCACTACAATAAATTAATACTCTTATTTAAGATTTTACAAACTACTTCTACTGATGTACTGGCATACACCTGAGGCTGTTTTTGATGGAAAATGGTCGAGGAGTTAAACATGTCTGTAACACTGAAAACTAAAGGGCAGCATAAACCTTGTTACACAACATAAGAGAGACACATTTAAAAAAAAATATTTGCCTTCAATTTTAGCTTACCACTAAGTCTTCTAACCATGAAAACAGGCTTTAAAAAATATGATGAGTCAGGTTAGGTATAAAAGGGAGACTACCATATTTTAGAAGAGATAAAGGGAGGCAACCTTTATTAATAATTTATAGAGTTTCCATTGCTTGTAAACATATTTTATAAATTGGACTAATCTTATTAACAGCTAAGTTGGTCTCATGAACAACCTCATTGAATACGAACCAGTTACATTTAGCAATAAAGTGAGACTACCTTATTTAAGCACAGTTAAAGGGAAGCAACTTAACTTCAACATACATGCCATATTTCTGAGAGGCTTCCCAGGGAATTTTGGTCTGCATTCCAGGCGATTTTGATATACTACACCAGGGGACTTTTACGCAGCGAGATTTTGTGCAATATCTACATTTATGATATAAGAATAAATACAGAAACACAAGTTGTAATTACAATAATTGTTGGACTTAGTCATCATAGACCTTCATGGAATTTTTTCCCACTCATAATATTATTTAAATTCCAGGGGATATGGATCCCCTGGCAGGGGACCATGGGATGGGTCTGAATTCAGGGGGATTTCCTCCCGCCATGGGATATGGCATGTATGCTTTAGTTTTATAAAATTTCTCTTTTCAGGTGAACAGATAGTAAACCACTTACCTAATTCTCACCTTCTAACCAACAAACTCGGCCTATTGAACAGTCTTAAGGAATACGAGCGAGTGACATTAAGTACAAAAGGGCGACTACCCAGATTACGCATGTCCGATTTTCACCCAGAGTCGTATAAACTGGACGAGAAGTCAGATCGTGAATTGTTTCTTGAGGTTTATAAAGGTTGGTATGCATATTTAATGAAAGTTGAAATAAATAAGACATATGTATTTGACTATTTGTACAGCTTTCTTTCAGCTAATCTAGGATCATGTCTGTTGGTGAAGGGGATTCCCCTCTACTTTGAGCTGGTTGGTGTTGACCATGTAGAGAAGATTCAACTCTACTGTAAGCTTCCCCTCTTCTCAAAGCTAGTTGGTATCAACCAAGTGAAGGGGATTCCCCTCTATTCAAAGCTAGTTGGTATCAACCAAGTGAAGGGGATTTCCCTCTACTCAAAGCTAGTTGGTATCAACCAAGTGAAGGGGATTCCCCTCTACTCAAAGCTAGTTGGTATCAACCAAGTGAAGGTGATTCCCCTTTTTTGTAAGCTGGTTGGTATCAACCAAGTGAAGGGGATTCCCCTCTACTGTAAACTAGTTGGTATCAACCAAGCGAAGGAGATTCCCCTCTACTGTAAGCTGGTTGGTATCAACTGAGTGAAGGGGATTCCCCTCTACTCAAAGCTAGTTGGTATCGACCAAGTGAAGGGGATTCCCGTCTACTCTGAGCTAGTTGGTATCAACCAAGACTTAGTGAAGGGGATTCCCCTCTACTCTGAGCTGGTTTGTATCAATTTAAGTGAAGGGGATTCCCCTCTACTCTGAGCTAGTTGGTATCAACCAAGTGAAGGGGATTCTCCTCTACTCTGAGCTGGTTTGTATCAACTCAAGTGAAGGGGATTCACCTCTTCTCTTAGCTAGTTGGTATCAACCAAGTGAAGGGGATTCCCCACTTCTCTGAGCTAGTTGGTATCAACCAAGTGAAGGGGATTCTCCTCTACTGTAAACTAGTTGGTATCGACCAAGTGAAGGAGATTTCCCTCTACTCAAAGCCAGTTGGTATCGACCAAGTGAAGGAGATTTCCCTCTACTCAAAGCTAGTTGGTATCGACCAAGTGAAGGAGATTTCCCTCCACTCAAAGCCAGTTGGTATCGACCAAGTGAAGGAGATTTCCCTCTACTGTAAGCTGGTTGGTATCGACCAAGTGAAGGAGATTTTCCTCTACTCAAAGCCAGTTGGTATCGACCAAGTGAAGGAGATTTCCCTCTACTCAAAGCCAGTTGGTATCGACCAAGTGAAGGAGATTTTCCTCTACTCAAAGCCAGTTGGTATCGACCAAGTGAAGGAGATTTCCCTCTACTCAAAGCCAGTTGGTATCGACCAAGTGAAGGAGATTTCCCTCTACTCAAAGCCAGTTGGTATCGACCAAGTGAAGGAGATTTTCCTCTACTCAAAGCCAGTTGGTATCGACCAAGTGAAGGAGATTTCCCTCTACTGTAAGCTGGTTGGTATCGACCAAGTGAAGGAGATTTCCCTCTACTCAAAGCCAGTTGGTATCGACCAAGTGAAGGAGATTTCCCTCTACTAAAAGCCAGTTGGTATCGACCAAGTGAAGGAGATTTCCCTCTACTCTGAGCTAGTTGGTATCAACAAAGTGAAGGGGAATCCCCTCTTCTGTAAGCTGGTTGGTTTCAACCAAGTGAAGGGGATTCCCATCTACTGTAAGCTGGTTGGTATCAACCAAAATGATGGGGGATTCCCCTCATGAATACTCTTTAAAGAACACACCATACAGAAAAAGTTTCTTCCTTTTTCAGGCCGTGAGATCTGGCCCCAATTTCTTGAAACTTCTTAAGCCCCTTATAACAGGATTAAGCCAATCTCACTTTTGTTGTTCTATAAAATGTGTTATATTTACTTCTTCAAGAATTTTTAGAAATTTAATATGTAGGAATAATCTGTATGATTATCAGAATAAACCATTTTTCATTTATCTAAACTAATTTTCAGTACATTGTATGTATTTTGGCTATTTGAAATAAGCGACTTAGGCCTGTTAAGCTTAAGATGTTTCGAGAAATTGGGCCTGATTAAAGTGAGTTGGTTACATTGAACCAAGGGTAGGAGATTTCCCTCATACATCCCTTTAAAGCAATAATACTCTTTGAAGAGCAGGTACAGAAAAAACTAATAATCACCATTAAAATTATCTTTTCCTTTCCACAGGCCATGAGGTTTGGTTAAAGCTTGTTGGTTACAATGAACCATGGGAAGGAAAAAGAAGTCATAGAAGTCATCGATCATGCTACTCTTGGAAGAGTAGGTTATAACAAAACTTCCACAATGAGTAACACCATTTTGTTTTCTATTGACAGACAATGAGATCTGGATCTGTAAGCCCGTAGGTATGAACCAAGGGAAGGGGATTTTCCTCATAAGGTCCCGAGAAGCCATCACGCAATTGTTAGAAGAAAGGGACCAGAAAAAACAGCAACCCCAGAAGCCTGGCAGGCCACTTATGAACCGGATTGTGCAAAGGTGAGTAGATACGCTCTTTAGACTTGTAGTTATTCTATGTCTTTATTTTAGAATAATTTTTTTAAATGTTATCTTGAAATTGTTCTTAGAGACGAAGCAATAAAAAATTGAGCCTCAAAAACCTGGGCAGCCGCTACTATGTGTGCGGATAAAGACACATAATATTGGCTGTCCAACTATTCGCTTGTCTTAATTTAGTTGAATATTTGATTCAGATGTCATCTGCAAAACTTTGAAAATTTACATCCCCGAACACTTGATTAAGTTAAATAAGTCGTTTTAATTGTTCGATGTTGGCACACGTCAACTGAAACGCTGGCGTTGGTGAACTTAGCTGTTAAATATTGTTAGAAGTTGGTTAAGCTTTTGGTGTAGAATGTTCACCTATGCTAGCCTCTTGCATTACCATGGGGTTCATTGCGTCAGGTACCAGTTGGCTTCTGTTGGACAAGCATTCAGCTTAGTTCACCATTGCCAGAGCCTCTGTACAACCTCTGTACTGTGAACTTAATTAACATTGGTCCAAAAGTTGTTGTGTGAACAAAGCTTTAGAAAGGGCAAGTAAGGAGTATAAATAATTATTATAATAATAAACTTCAATTCTACGTTATGAATTTTCAGGTACATATTAAACCCCCTTCTACTAGATGGCAGGAAATTTGACGTGAGAGCGTATATGTTGGTCGCGTCAACCACTCCGTTCCTAATTCTCTACCACAAAGGCTATGTACGGCTTTCATGTGCCAAGTACGACCAGGATGATATGAACCTTGGAACTCACCTTACCAACCAGGTAACATATACAGCTAAATGTATGAAAAGGTTAACTCCTTGGATTGGTTAAAGTTAGTCAAAATGTTTATTGATTGGTTAATATTTATCTTATAATCTCTGTTGACCAATCAAATAACTCACATGTGCAAACTAACCAAAAGATAACCTGCTGAAAAGTTATCCAGTTTTATAAAATTGGCTCAGGGTGTTTAATTTATTGCAATTAATTTTCATAAAAGTAAAAACTTTTGTTTGTAACATGAAATCCATGCACGCTATGCTTAAAGGCGCACAATATAGGTTGATGAAAAAAACTTCTTTTTTTCATTTTAATGCATTTACATGGTAAACTCATTTGACTTAAACGATCAAACAAATTACAGTCGAAACTCGATGGCTCGATATTCTAGGGACCGGCCAAAGTACTTCGAGCCTCGAGAATATCGAGCCAAGCGGGATTGCTTACAGAATGTTATTTTTTCATTTGTTACATAAAGTCTTATTTACCTCGTTTGTTATTGGCTACGCTATCTCCGCAAGAGAAGGAAGAGTATTTATTGGGCATAGTTACACACCCTAAATTTCGTAATATGACTTATTCGATTATCAGAAAATATCATTTTATTTTTTATTTATAATAAAAATACATTTATGCGAAAACAAGCAATTGTAAACAGTGGTAAAAATACATTTATGCGAAAACAAGCAATTGTAAACAGTGGGTAACACAAACACAGCTTAAAAGTTATATCAAAATGCATAGTAATTTAGGGATGGATAACAAGTAGAGACATAACTTAAAGTGATGGCATGTTTATTCAAACTGTTAAACCATTTTAATTCGATAATAATTATAATATCAGTCAAGCAATTTTAATCGATTAGCGCCTTGTGCTAAATGAAGCCAATCAAACAAATGATAAGGCGTGAGATTCTTAACTGAACCCGCGAAAATGACATCGACCCAAGCAACCAAATCAAAGTGTGAAATTCTTGTTTGGGACCGCGAAAACGACTTCCAGCGTGGAGAAATATCGACCCTCAAGATATCGAGCCATCCGATCGAAATTTATATGAACAAAGAGTAAATAAAAATCGGTCCTTTTAATTTGGTTCGAGCAAACGAGGATATCGAGCCATGAGATATCGAGCCAACGAGTTTCGACTGTATGTGATAGGACCCAAGGGTTATTTGAATCCACTTATAACTGTCTTGACCAAAGTGTAAACCAATGTCAAATTTATTCCTACAGTTTGTTCAGAAGAAGGATCCAAATTATAAGCAGCTGAAGGAGGACACTGCATGGACGATGGACAAGTTCAATGACTATGTGAACTCTGATATACGCCCAGACTGCCCCGTAGAGATCGAAGAAAACTGGGTTTACAATACATTCACGGTTGGTTTTAACTCTATGTTCTTTACAAAGAATTGTAAAGAAAATTTATTAACTAATGCTAGGTCACTCATGTAATGTCAGGTATGATGTTGCAAGGGTGCGGTCTTGTGCTGTGAGGGAAACTTGAGAACTGGTAAAATGCCCACATAAATGGTTTGGTTACAACAAACCAAACTCCAATATGTGCCTTGGCTTGGGATCGAACAAAGGTCACCTTGGCGAAAATCAAGTGCCCCAAATACTGTGCTAACGGACAACCATTACAGTTAGCAATATGCAAGTTGAAAAGCGAATAATAAATAATAATTTGGTCTACGTGATTAACATGTAATAAAGCTACATGCAAGCCATGTTGAAAGTCACATAAAACAGATCATCTAATTTAAATTAAGAAATAAAACTTTTAATTCAGTAAGTGATCTTTAAACAAAATCTTTAATTTAAATTTTCCAATTAAAATATATTGGCTGTATGCTTGTATATATGACGCTTGGACAATTCTTGTTCTTCTTGTGAAAATACAATTTTCTGTAATTTCAGAAACAAATGCAGAAGATAATGATTCACTGTTTCAACAGTGTTAAACACAAGCTGCAATCGAGGGTCGGATTCTTCGACCTGTTTGGTCTTGATTTTATGATCGACACAGATATGAGGGTAAACTATCTGCTATTATTCATTTCATAATGTTATGATCTTCTTTCATATTGATGTTTTATCATGTTAAGATCTTATATCATAATAAACTGTTAAGATCTTATAATAATATTTTATATAACAATGTTTAGACAAATATTTCATAATAAATTGTTAGGACCTTATAACAATATTTGATGTAATAATGTTAAGATCATATCTCATTTTATTAAGATCTTATTTGATAGCTTTGTTTCATAATGCTAAGATTTAATTAATAATATTAAGGTTTTATTTCAAAACGTTAAGATCTTATTCCATAATGAATGTTTAAGATCTTATTTTATAATGTTGTTTCATAATGTTCAGATGTTATTTAATGATATTAAGATCTTATTTTATAATGATAAAATCTTATTTTATAATGATAATTATTAAAATTTTATTTTATAATGAATTTTTGAGATCTCATTTCATAATGTTGTTTCATCATGTTAATTTTGAAACATAACAGTATTAATGTAATGAAATATTATGATGTTATGAAATATTCTTATAATGTTTAAATCTTATATCATAATGCAAAGGTCATTTATGATGGTTTTGGAATTGTATTTTATAGATTTAGAACACCAAACTAAAGAATGTGAACGTAACATCACTTTGGATATAATTATGTAGATGATATTTTGGCACCTTTATTTAGCAGCCTTAGTATATACTGAACTTTCAATATAATATTATTTTCAATTTTCCTAAAGATTTAATCATCTTTTTTGTATTTACAAAGGAATATAAAAATACTGACCTTGTTGGCTGCATTTAAGGTTAAAAACTTATAATTCTACCAATTTTACTAATTCCAGGGTAAAAATTAATAATTTTATATTTTTCTTATTTCAGAATCTGATTTTTTTTAGAAAATATCAAATTGGGAAGAGAACTTTGGATACTCAAGCTCACAGATGGCAGGAGTGAAATTCTGTACTAATACCAAATGATAAATACCTATTTGGACTAATTCTTTAAAAAAAAATGGTTTGTAATGGACCAACCCAGGGGTCCATTTCATCAAAGAATGTTAGTCATACCTGCAACAATCTTAAATCTGTATACATGTTACAAATGGCAATCATTTGATTCGTTTTAGGACCATAACTCTGTTTTTAATAATTGTTGAGTTCGGTCCCTTTTATTGACTAAAAAAACAACAACAACATACAGACAATGGCGTCTGCTTCATGGCACTATTGTTCAGAGATATTGTTGACAGAGATATGACGTGACACTCAGAACCAAAAAACATGTTTTACAAAATTGTTTTGTTTCTAATTTAATCCTTTAGTTGGATCATCTACGATATTTGAATTACTGCCTTCTTAGCGTGTATGAGGTTGGGCCACTACAGACCGGTATCCCCCACTGCCCAAGAAATCTTTTTTTTGAAGGATGGTCTAAATTTATATCATTTTCTTTTTCTTTCAGGTGTTTCTACTAGAAATTAACGTGAACCCATCATTGTCGCGTAAATGCCGAGCGCAAAAAGAAATACTGCCCGGTCTTATTGCCGAAAGCCTCTGTATGTTAAAAACATGTAGACGATATTTGTTAGCTCTTAAGTTTATTTTCAACCACACTTTTTATCGACAAATGCATAAAAGTTATTGTTGTTGTAAGAAAAAATGACTTTTCATGCTTGAGAAAAAGTGTCGTTGAAAATATGCCATGTGTGATCAAATACTTTTGAGTTTATGACTTCTCTAGCTGATTTCTCTTGGCTTGATTTCCCTGAATTCTGATTGGCTAGTATTGAACTTTGTGACAGGCTTTATAACATTACCTCGCATGATATTTAGCTCGCACGTTGTTTAAAGAAATAAGTGGACACATTGTAACCACCTTTGTGTCATCGCCCTTGGCAGCATTGTCATGCAAATAATTTACCTAGTTGGCCATAACTTAAGTTATGGCCCTTGATAGAATCAACTAGTAAAAATTTGGCAAAAATGTTGGAAATATTTGCATGAAACTTTGTTCCCATGCTACCAGTTTCACTGTACACATGTGTAGCAATTTTTTAGGCCCACAACTCTTGATTTAATTCTTGAAAAGTTATGCCCCTTTTAAAATTAAAAACAACAACAAGTGATTGCCTTCGCTCCTGGGATGGTATCCAATATGCGACTAGGTTAATCTTAAGAGTCATACATCATTGACTTCATTCACTCTATTGGTCAGTTATTAATAACAAGCAATCAGTTTAGCTACATCCTCCTTTAAGATCCAATTAAGACCAATTTGAGTAACCAGCTCAGGGCACTATTTTTGGTCTATGAATGTATCAGAACAACTGAAATGTAAAATAAACTGGAAATTCAAATATACACATATAATACAAACATAGCTCTTCTGTTTGATCAAGCAAGGCTGTTTTCACTGTTAAATACCAGCAATATTGATGATGGCAATGGGAATATTCTGAATATTTCTGGTATTTACTTGTCCTAAGTATGGTTGTGTTGCGTTATCTTTATTTTGTGATTGCATGATGCAGATAAATCATAAAAATCAGTAGAATTTGCAGGCTTGTGCATGCACATAATATGATGAACTGTTAACAATAAAGCCTATTTTCAGTAGAAATAGTATTTTTTGATGGTTTTGCTTGAAATCTGTCATGCATTCGCAATGGTTTAACCCCATCTTGACGTTGAAAAATGGACTCTGGAATTGACAGCATTATATAACGTCAAAATTTTTGCTATTTAATATAAACAGTTTAATAAAGTAACAGTTTAATAAAACTCTTTTCAAAAAATGACAAAGCTCGAAAAAAGGCTTGCGATAAATCTTTTCCTAAACTTGTTTCTTTATTTTCTGGGTAATAATTGGCAACTCGGGATGTAAGAGTAGTGTTAATAAACATGCCACTTATAGGCTGTTTACACTCGACTTCATAGCGGAATTAAGTTCATGTTTATTCTACTTTCCTTTTAACATTTTGTGGTCTAGAAAAAAGCCACTCGCAGAATTTTGCGAGCTTGAATTAAAGTCACTCGCAATTTCCAAATGTCGCTCGCATTTTGCGAGTATGCAAGTCTAAATTCGAACCCTGATAGTTACTTAATTTTTCAAATGACTTTTGTTTTAAATATTAGATAATGCATTGAGTCCATTATTCAAGCCAATTCTCCTAACCCAAGCAGGATAACATGAATGTTTTGAACATTTTTAAAACTTTTTCTCAGGTAAATTTTTTACTTTTTAAAACTGACAGCATTTTCATGTTACCTTGCTGACAAGTTTGGTGCCATTAGGACAAATTAACACGTAGGTACTTACATAAAAAAGAACAAAGATGGATTTGAAAAATTTATATTTTCTGCAGGTGCATTTAATCGAGGTTAACACGAATCCTGCTCTTCATTGTAACTGCGAAGCGTTAAAGGACGTTATTCCTGGCGTCGTCGAAGAAACGCTCTGTATGTAACAAAATAGGAGAAAAAAATCATCACTTTTATTTATTTTGAATATTACAAAAGTTGTTGTGTATGAGATTCAGGTGTACTTTTTGTCTGTAGTTAAATTTTCTTCAAAGGTACTCGCTCATGCTTTTGGACCTAAATTGGTTTTCCAAGTAATGCATCTGAATAGTTAATCATTATTTTAATTACTCTATGATATGGAAATTACAGAAAGAAATGTAAAAAGTTGTAATATAAACAAGACTTTTGAATAAGTGGGGTGTGTAAAGTAAAATAAATATATGTTAATCAACGTCTATATAAATATAAACTACAAGGCCACCGGGACTTTTACAAAATGGTAGATATTTTGACCTCTTAACAATACATTGATATCATCATGTGACAATGTCAATCAACCAATCACGGAACAATATACATGTTATTAAGTGTTAATAAGCGTTGTTAACGCTTAAGAAAATTGTGATCTTTAGAGACAATTTATCAGCAAATATCAACATTTGCTGAAAGGTTCCAGCTTTTGGTATCTTAGTTTTAACACCCCTATTTGCAACACTTTCGTTATATCAAAAAAAGTGCAATTTTCGTAAACATGAGCGAGTACCTTTAAATGAAAAAAAAAATTGTGTCCGTGTGTCTGTGTGTGTTTGTGTGCTTATGCAAATATGTTGAAAAGATACTTCAATCTAAATATTTTCGATATTTAACCATGAAATATGTAGAAAATGGTCATAAACGAATAATTATTATTATCTGGATTTTTTTTCTTCAAAATTCATATTACTCTATTTTCCATCTTTCATCTACTGATCTAAACAGTGTGTTACAACTAGTCTGTGCATGTGTGATATTTGAATAATACATTCATTTCAATGTATAATTAATATTTAAAATCATATTTACTTATTTCAAACAAATTCAAAATACTTCATCTTTTAACTATATTTTGCTTAAAGTTTGTTTGGTACTCAAAGTTCTTGACATGTTCTTTATGTGTTCACAGAACATTTTAAGAACAATTCAAGAACACTTAAGTTATTGACATGTTCTTCATGTGTTCATGGACATTTTAAGAACAATTCAAGAACTTATTATGTTCTTGACTTGTTCTTAAATTGTTCATAAAATAGTTCAAGAACTGTTCAAGAACTTAAGTTCTTGAATTTCTATTAAGATCTGTTCAAGCACAGTTCAAGAACTGTTCCCATCTGTTCAAGAACTGTCAAGAACTGTTCTTGAAAACAGGAACTGCTTTTCGCATGGGTGGTGATGTTTTAACTTGAATCAACAGTTTTATTTTAATAATTGTTCATTTTCCAAAACACTTACCTGCAAATAATATATTGAATCAGACAATAATTATTTTAGATTAATGTGCATGTACTGTAGTTTTTGAAGAAAAACAACTTTGAATTTGTTCTTGACATTAAACTTTTTTTCTAATTGTTTATTAATGAAAATGTTTTACTGCAAATAATAATTCAAATTACAAAATATTTTTTTGATAATATGCATTGTACATTAAAACCACTTTGAACTTACCCTTAACATACAACTTTTATTTTCTTTATTAACAGATGTTTCAATCGAGTGCTTTGAGAAGAGTCGGAAGAACCAGACGCTGATGCCGCTGCAGAGCCTGAAAAACTTCACAATCCTTTACTGCGGGACACGCCCGAACACCATCGTACCACGACAGAGTAGGAGTGTCTCACCTGTGAAAGACATTAATCCAAACACGGCCGAGAAACCCAGGCTCTCAATGGCTGGGTCTAGGTCAATTCCGCGAGCTTCAACACAAAGCACACCTTTGTCGAACCAAAGACGAAGCTCAGACCGCACTGACGCGAATCAGTCATCATCAATATCGGCAAAGAGTGGGACTAATTCAGCTAGTGTCAAAACTGGAGCGGTAAGCAAAACGAGACAGAAAAGCATTGTTGACGCTGATAGTATAAAGTCAAAAGAAGCGGATAATAAAGCTTCGGGAAACAAGTCAGATGTTGGTGAAAAAGATGCTGATAAAAACCATCCGGAGAAGGTTGCTAGTGACAATAAAGATGATGACACAAGTTCAGTTAAATCTTCAACGAAAGTTAGAACTAGCACAGTTGTTATTGATACCCTTTCAAAAACGACAGATTCCTTAAATCAAGCAACAACTGCATTAAGTCGGTTAAGTATGTCGTTAAATCAAGTTGGTCTAGCAGACTCGCTGTTGGATGAAGTTAGGTTAAAAATGACTCATGCAGAATCCCAAAGTAGCCCGCCAACGAAACCAAACTCGGCTCGCCCTGAATCATCTAGGGAGCGGGAAAATTTAGAGAGAGGAAACTAATTTTGTGTTTTTAATATTGTTTGTGTGTAGCTGCCAGAATGACTCACTGAAATTAAACCTACTCAATTTATCTACCGTTGAGTAAACAAATTATTGTTTTGCAATAGTTCTCATTTTTTTTTAAGCAAAGTCATCAATAGGTCATAAAAAATATATATATTGAATCTACCAACTCTCTTTTAACCCTTTGCATGCTGGGTAAATTGTCGTCTGCTCAAAAATGTCATCTGGTTTATTCTAAATTTCTTTCAATTTACTTAAAACTTTGGGGATATATTGACTGAGTGGCAAACAGCTTGGAACCTGACCAGACGCCGAGTTACTCGGCGTCTGGTCTGGTTCCAAGCTGTTTGCAAAGCCTTTAAAATCGCCATCAGCAGCCTAAGGGTTAATTAAAATGACTCTTTAAAGTGTGTTAACTTTTTTGTTCAGGGTTTTAGGCTAGCAAATTGTAAAGTTCTGTGATATTATCTATTCTGAAATTTGCTTAAAAAACAAGACCCAGTCTGTGGCTTGTCAGTTCACATTCAGGCCATACTATTACTGGGCGTATCATACTTTTTATTTTTAGTAATTTTAATTCATGGATGTTAGGCGATATATTCTATAAAAAAAAATCATAATTATTATTCAACTACATTTCTTGATGTTATGATGTTCTTTCATGCGCTCATTAATAAGATGTCCAAATTGTACACATTCATCAGTTCACATTAAAAAAATGTTTCATTCTGTCTCCAAAAGTGTTAACTTGCATTTTACAACCTAAACCAGTTCTCAAACAAATTGTTTAACATTTGTTTCTGCACAATATAACTGTGATTGTAACCGTTCACACAATTGAGATACTGTAAAGAAAATGATTACATTTTTAAGTAATTCTAAAGTATTAACTGACTACATTTTAAAATAAATGTTAAGTAATTGATTACATTCAAAAGTATTTCTTAAGTAATCGATTACATTTTAAAGATATTGTTAAGTAACTGATTACATTTTAAAGTAATTCTAAAGTAACTGATTACATATAAAAGTAATTCTAAAGTCACTGATTATATTGTGAACTATTTCCTAAGTAAATGATTACATTGTTAAGTAATTGTAATTTAATTGATTATGTTTTAAAGTATTGCGTGTCTGCTTTTTTCTTCATGGCTATTTTTTTAATTCTATGTTGTGATGCTTCAATAATTGATGTTAACAATTAAAACAAAATAGTATTATAATTTGTTTTAAACAATTCTTATGGAAGGATAACTCTAAAAAAATAAAACAAACATGCAATGTTTTGAAAGTTAGTTTTTCATAATAAATGGTTGTTAAAAAAGTTAAATTTAAATGAATTCATATATTTGTAAGTTTTCATTGAGAAAATCACCAACGTAATTCAACATATAATTTGATAATATGTTGAATACAGAAAATTGAAAAAAATACATTTCTATGCACTATCTGTGATTTTTAAGCCTTATGTTTTTTCTCAGGTCCAGTTTGTATAAGGATTTATTATATTCTTTGTGATATTTTATCTTTTATTTGTCAAAAAAGGTATATTTTTCTAAGGGTCACCTTACCAGTACATGATTTAGCCAATATGTTTGTGTATCAATTAAACAAAATTGTAATAATAACAATCCTGTTTGAACTTAAGTTTAGTTAACTTACTTTTCAATTTTTCATACATTTTGAAAGCAGTAAAGCAGTGAATGAATATTAAACAAGAAGTTAAACCCTAATTTACAAGTTGTTAACTCATAATTTGTGGGCAATTAAAAAACTCTTAGTTCACAAGCAGTTTAGAATTCATAGATTAAAAGCAAAATGATCATAGTTTACAAGCAAAATGATCAAAATTTACAAGCAGAATGATCATAGTTTACAAACAAAATGATCATAGTTTACAAGCAGTAAACTCACAATTTACAAGCAGGTTGTAAGCAGTTAACTTCTAGTTTACAAGTGTACTGCGACCTTATTTAAAAAAAAATGAATGGAACAGCTTTTTATTATTCTCAAACGACTTAATAAGTAGATAAGCATATTGGCTGAAAAGGTGAGTGATATTCTTTTAATGATATACCTACTAGTATTAATTGTATGTTATTTTTGAATGCATTGTGCCAGAAATTGTGATATGAAATTTTGTTATATTGTTTCTTTGGTTGAAAAATAGATCTTCATTCTGACCTGTTGTTTTGCTTTTTGCCCTTACTTAAAAGTGTATGATTAACTCAAGATATGGCTGGGGCATTGACAATGCATTATTGATACAAAATTACGTTGATGTTCAGATATATTGATACATACGTTGTGTATGGTTGCCAAAATCACGTTGTATAAATGTAAAAAAACTCCACATTTATAACGTTATGGCATAATGTTAAGGCAACGTAAGCGGTAAAGTTGCCGCAATGTTAATTGTTTGATGGGTATTGGGTTACACCCTTGGCATGGCAAGTTTATGGATAAACATTTGGTTACACATTGCCATTGTACATTTATTAATACACATTGGGCTACAGCCTTGGCAAGTCCAGTTTATGGCTAAATATTGGCATTATACATGGGTTTACCCCGTTGGCAAGTACAGTTTATGGATGAACATTGGTTTAACATCTTGGCATGTCTGGCTTAGGGAAAAACATTGGCTTATCACCTTGTCGTGGTCTGTTCATTCATTAAAACTGGCGTACCACCTTGTCATGGTCAGTTAATTCATGAAGATTTGCGTACCACCTTGTTGTGGTCAGTTAATTTATAAAGAATGGCGTACCACCTTGTCGTGGTCAGTTAATTTATAAAGAATGGCGTACCACCTTGTTTTGGTCAGTTAATTTATAAAGAATGGCGTACCACCTTGTCGTGGTCAGTTAATTTATAAAGAATGGCGTACCACCTTGTCGTGGTCAGTTAATTTATAAAGAATGGCGTACCACCTTGTTGTGGTCAGTTAATTTATAAAGAATGGCGTACCACCTTGTTGTGGTCAGTTAATTTATAAAGAATGGCGTACCACCTTGTTATGGTCAGTTAATTCATAAAGAATGGCGTACCACCTTGTCGTGGTCAGTTAATTCATAAAGAATGGCGTACCACCTTGTCGTGGTCAGTTAATTCATGAAGATTTGTGTACCACCTTGTCGTGGTCAGTTAATTCATAAAGATTGGCGTACCACCTTGTCGTGGTCAGTTAATTTATAAAGATTGGCGTACCACCGTCAGTAAATTCAAAAGGATTGGCGTACCACCTTGTTGCGGTCAGTTAATTTATAAAGATTGGCGTACCACCTTGTCGCGTTCAGTTAATTCATAAAGAATGGCGTACCACCTTGTCGTGGTCAGTTAATTCATAAATATTGGCGTACCACCTTGTCGTGGTCAGTTAATTCATAAAGATTGGCGTACCACCTTTTTGTGGTCAGTTAATTCATAAAGAATGGCGTACCACCTTGTCGAGGTCAGTTAATTCATAAAGATTGGGGTACCACCTTGTCGCGTTCAGTTTATTCATAAAGAATGGCGTACCACCTTGTCGTGGTCAGTTTATTCATAAAGATTGGCGTACCACCTTGTCATGGTCAGTTAATTCATAAAGAATGGCGTACCACCTTGTCGTGGTCAGTTAATTCATAAAGAATGGCGTACCACCTTGTTATGGTCAGTTAATTCATAAAGAATGGCGTACCACCTTGTCATGGTCAGTTAATTCATAAAGAATGGCGTACCACCTTGTCGTGGTCAGTTAATTCATAAAGAATGGCGTACCACCTTGTCGTGGTCAGTTAATTCATAAAGATTGGCGTACCACCTTGTCATGGTCAGTTAATTCATAAAGATTGGCGTACCACCTTGTCGCGTTCTGTTAATTCATAAAGAATGGCATACCACCTTGTCATGGTCAATTAATTCATGAAGATTTGCGTACTACCTTGTTGTGGTCAGTTAATTTATAAAGATTAGCGTACCACCTTGTTATGGTCAGTTAATTCATAAAGAATGGCGTACCACCTTGTCATGGTCAGTTAATTCATAAAGAATGGCGTACCACCTTGTCGTGGTCAGTTAATTCATAAAGAATGGCGTACCACCTTGTCGTGGTCAGTTAATTCATAAAGATTGGCGTACCACCTTGTCATGGTCAGTTAATTCATAAAGATTGGCGTACCACCTTGTCGCGTTCTGTTAATTCATAAAGAATGGCATACCACCTTGTCATGGTCAATTAATTCATGAAGATTTGCGTACTACCTTGTTGTGGTCAGTTAATTTATAAAGATTAGCGTACCACCTTGTCGCGTTCAGTTAATTCATAAAGAATGGCGTACCACCTTGTCGTGGTCAGTTATTTCATGAAGATTTGTGTACCACCTTGTCGTGGTCAGTTAATTCATAAAGAATGGCATACCACCTTGTCGTGGTCAGTTAATTTATAAAGATTGGCGTACCACCATCAGTAAATTCAAAAGGATTGGCGTACCACCTTGTTGCGGTCAGTTAATTTATAAAGATTGGTGTACCACCTTGTCGCGTTCAGTTAATTCATAAAGAATGGCGTACCACCTTGTCGCGGTCAGTTAATTCATAAAGAATGGCGTACCACCTTGTCGCGGTCAGTTAATTCATAAAGAATGGCGTACCACCTTGTCGCGGTCAGTTAATTCATAAAGATTGGCGTACCACCTTGTCGCGGTCAGTTAATTCATAAAGATTGGCGTACCACCTTGTCGCGGTCAGTTAATTCATAAAGAATGGCGTACCACCTTGTCGTGGTCAGTTAATTCATAAAGATTGGCGTACCACCTTGTCGCGGTCAGTTAATTCATAAAGAATGGCGTACCACCTTGTCGCGGTCAGTTAATTCATAAAGATTGGCGTACCACCTTGTCGCGTTCAGTTAATTCATAAAGAATGGCGTACCACCTTGTCGTGGTCAGTTAATTCATAAAGATTTGTGTACCACCTTGTTGTGGTCAGTTAATTCATAAAGATTTGTGTACCACCTTGTCGTGGTCAGTTAATTCATAAAGATTTGTGTACCACGTTGTTGCGGTCAGAGGTACGGACTAAAACGCATAGAACATAGAGATAGAGTCACGCAGAGAACAAATGTGAAGAAGGGTTTTCGACTTTGCATACAACGTGCACATGTACATACACAAAGGTGTTGAAAATGCATACACTAAAGAATAAGAACACAAATGTTGACATTGAAGTTTAAGTGTATAAAGTCATAAAGAATTATTATTTTTATGACTTATATCAAGAAAAACACTTGCCAAATTAAATCATTGATTTTGATTGATTTCACGAGTAAAACACTTATTTAAAATTGTGTTGATTTCGTCTGCAAAATTTTACATGTATATCTATCAGGGCCAAAAACCTATGCCCTACCGTTATCTAAGTATAGTGCACAACATTAAAAGCGCATCAAAATAGGGTATAATGCTTATTATAAATACTAATATTAACGAAAGGATAATTTATCTACTGGTAACTTAATTGCAATATAATTGGACTCTCAGTTGTCATAACTGTGTGCATTTTGCAGCCTAGGGAGGTCATAAGAGGCTCATTCAGAGTTGGACCAGTGATACCAGGGTTCATGATGGGTGCATTTAAATATCCTTTTACACCCATGTGAAAGCCCTTAGAAGGGATATGATGATGCATTCCTTTGCCCCTCTTGTGGTGATAAGATACTATAAAGTTCAGTTCAGGGGTACAAATTGGGTTAACGCGTTGGTATGGTCAGTTTATGGATAAAAAACATTGGGTTAACACGTTGGTACGGTCAGTTCAATGATAAACATTGGGTTAACGCGTTGGTACGGCCAGTGAAGCTCGGAGGGGGAGGGGGTATCTGTTTGTGGTGTAACTTTATTTAATTCTTGCATATATTTTGGTCAATCTGTATTTGAAAATGTCGAATAAAATTTATGTTGTAGTTTGTAATAAAATATACCCGTTAAGCGTGTTACGGATAATTATACTTTTTTAATGTATCATGTCCTCTGACAAGCAATTTATTCAAACAAGTATATTAAGTTAATTATTGAATTTATTGACTTATTATACAAAGAAAACGTTAATATCATAAATAAAGCACATTTATCAACAATAATCACATATGTCAACGAAATAAACTATGCACGTCTTAGCCACTGAGCAGTGTTAAGAGATACATGTAACTGTAGACATGGTAGATTGCGCATCAGACACGGCTAAACTGTTAATATGGTAGATACACATCCCACTTGGTTTAACTGTAGACTTGGTAGATGTGCATCAGACTCCGCTGAAATGCAGGCCTGGTAGAAGACGTATCAGACCCGGCTAAACGATATACATGGTAGATGCACATCCGACTCGGCTAAACTGTAGACATGTTAGATGCGCATCCGAATCGGCTAAACTCATCCAATTCATCTAATCTGTAGACAGGATTAATGTGCATCCGATTCGGATAAACTGTTCACATGGTAGATGTGCATCCGATTCGGCTAAACTATAGACATGGTAGATGCGCATAAAACACGGCTAAACTATAGACATAGTAGATGCGCGTCAGACTCGGCTAAACTGTAGGCATTGTAGATGCACATCTGACTCCCATGAAGGTTATGTGCCTATAAAGAGGTCAGTGGAATTGGATAACACGGATCTGATCATTTGACATCCCAACAAACAGACGCTCACTGACGTCACAATATGCGGCGCTGTACGGGCGCGCCAGACGTAGTTTGCCGTCCTGTAAAGTTTGTTCTTTCGTGCAGTATGACGTCATTTGTACGACGTTGTTTGAGCCCCAGCCGCAGGCGTAAACCGACCCGGCCTTATCCGTAGTAAGTCCACGTAAGCCTAGTAGACATTCGTCCTTAAAGACAGCCTTAATTTTTCCGTTAACGTCCATTAACGTAACGGAATTCTGGCCCGTGTCCGCGACGTATATACACCGTGAGTCGGGGCTAAGCGAAATATACCAGGGTACACCGAAACTTTGTGTAAAGGAGTGTATAGTCTCCCCTCGTAGATTTAAAACGTATACGCAACCAGGATTATTATACGTAACGTATAACTTCTCGTCAGCGTAGGAAATACCGTAGCAGTTTCGATTAACTTCTAGTAGTGTGTTCCTTATGATAATGCCATTTTCTTGAACGTTTAAAACTTCAATTGACGTCATATTCGGCAACGTGACAGCGACCTTGAGCCCGTCGATTTTCGCGACGTCCCAAGGCTCCGACGGACAGTTGTACTGTCCTTCGATCTTATTTTCAGGAATATTGATAAGTTTCACCGCCTTGTTCATACTATCTACCGCTAAAAGCCGGTCTGTACAAAGAAGCTCTAGCCCAGAAATGTTTGACGTCACTTGATCGACGTCAGTTTTGACGTTCAGTGATTCTGCAGTGGCGGCGACCTTGACGCTCGATTCTTTGATTACTAGTTCACCAAATTCCTTAATATAATCTTTAATATCTTTGATTCTCTGTTCAGGGAGAAATTCATACCGTCTGATTATGTTCTTTTCTAGCATTCTCTCTGTTTCTTCTTTTAAATATTTGACGTCAGTTTGATTTCTTTTCAACAAAAGGAATAACTTACAATACTGTTTTCCTGTTCGTTTTTCACTAATCTCTGTTCCATACGTATCAACAATCGCTGAGGTTTTACTAAGCTTTTCTTTGACACTGCTGACGTTCTTTCTATCATCTTCTTTCAGTTCTGTTATATCTTTCGTTACAACTTTTTCAAGTTTGTCGAAGTAAGTATCAAGTTTTACCCTTAAGTCTCTAACTCTTCCCAATGCCATTTTCTCATTAATATCAATAGCTCGGTCCAGGGAAGTCAATCTTGAGTGCCCAACTTTAATGAAATCCTTCAGTTCGCTTATACCATTTTCCAGAGCGATGACCTCATTTTCAAAGATGACGTCATCAACGATATCCGGTACGTAATCGACATTTAAGCACGTGCGATGACGCGTTGTCATACACACGGAGCATCCGAGTTCTTCGTGCGTTCGACAGTAATATTCAACAATTTTGTGCTCGTGTTTTATACACTGTTCCGTGCAGACGTCCTTCGCCGCGTTAACACTCGTGACGTCACGAGGCATATATTCTTTGTCCAATAGAATATGATGACGGGTGACGGTGGGGCGGCGGTGAACTTTAAAACATCCCGCGCACAGATATTCCCGACAGTCCTTGCAGTAGCCGTCGGCGGGAATTTCCTCTCCGTCGGCGCGACAAGGGTCACAGTAAAGTGCAATATCCGTCGGAAAAGAAATGGCAACATCTGTGTCTTCTTTTACTTCCTGTTTCAATTCACTATCATCTACCACTTGAACATCCATGATAACTATTGAATGATATCACTTCTTCTAACAAACGTGACCATCTCGCACAGAGTTTGTCTCTATCCTTTGGTATAAAGGTCCGTAAAAGCATTTAAGCCCGTACTTACATGCTATTTAAATCGTTTAAGAAAGTTTGCTATAACATCTTTTCAGGTGAAAAAGACACATGTAAAATGTGATGACCTAGGTTAAATCTACATGGACTATATATATATATATCTCGAACATTATAATACGCGTGAATAACTAGCTGCTATGCACTGAATGGTAGTAAACTGTAAACTGGCTTAAGCGTATTTGTATTACAGTATCAATTTATGTCCTGCATGGAAGCGTATGTCGTATATACTGATGATGTGAGCATTTAGTCTTATCGACTTGTTTCACGTCGACTTGGTGATTTCAACAAAAATGTTAAAGCCATGTCGACTATTTCACTTTTTAACTGGATACTGGTTGACATTTTGTTTTGTCGACCAATAATGTCACAATAGTTAACATACTATAGCATGTTAACTTGTTTTGACGATGAATTCCACTGAATTAGTTAAAATGTTGATTTAGTTCTGACAATACGTAGTGTTATATCTGGTCATGCCCACAATGTTGAAATCGACACGGCTAGATTATCACATTATCAGTATAAACGACATACGCTTCCATATTCTTTTTTTCCAGTTTTATTGTTCGATCAAATCAATCAAAATATTTAATTCCTCCAGCCCGGAGATGTGCATAGCATACATTCAGAAGTAAGGTAAAAGCATTTTTAGCAAATGTAAGCATTATTGTTATTTAAAAAAATATTAACAATAATTAAACTGTGAATTATAATTATAATCGTATGTCTATATTGCGCCGATCAACCAAATATCTATACCATCAAAGAGTACTTTCAGTCCTCCATTTCGTTAATAAGAGTGGTATAGGTATCCGCCTCTCGTACGAGAGGTAGTGTTTACGTGCCCCGCCAGATGTACTTTCTCACGGCTTCGCAAAAAGGCCACAACACTGGGTTTCAGATTGTCTGCCAAGAAAAAGGACTTGAGTGTCAGTGTGTGTCTGTGTGAATACCACGTGATAAATTACATGTACGTCATACATGCTACGTCGGAAAACAACATTTTGCTTAAAATGAAGACTTAAAACAAAGATAGCTTTTCTTTTACTAGTTCACCATTTTAAATGAAACAAAGGGCAGTCTATGCCGCTTAAAGAACCCCACCTCGGTTTTATTACCGGAGTTTGATAAGGTGATAAGTTGCATCAAACACTTCAACAAACCTGTTTCCAATATAATGTTTGATGGCCGGCACATCAAATTGGTTCTAGCTATACGCCCCTTATGTCAAAGCAAGAGCGTACGTTGTCGATGTAAGAAAGGACGCTGTCGATGCAAGAAAGCATACACTGATTCAAAATCTTGCATGTTTTTTATATTTTTTAAACGTTTAATTGTTCATAGAATGTGTTGATAAAAATATTTGGTCAATATTTCAAAGAAAAAAACTGATTATATATTTTGACTTTTTGAGGCTATGTGGTAAAATTAGTTCAGAGTGAGATTGAGATTTGAAATAAGTATTTTATATCAATCTAATAAATGTGTATTTATATTTTTTGAAAGTAGTTTAAATGTCCGTTTAGAAAGTTAGTATTGATACAATAGCACTTTCACGTGTAAAACAATAACGAAAAACTGAAAATGAAAGTATTTCAAATTATCTTTATTCATAAACATATTTAACAATAAAACAAGTTCAGATTGTCACTAACACATTATAACAGAAAATAAATAACTCTGTAAACGTTAACAGTTTCGGAAGAGAGAGAAAGAAGGGGTGGAAGACAGTGAAAAATAAAATGATATAAGGAACAATACAATAACATATTCTTACACACAAAAAATCAGTATGTATACGGTGATCATTTAAGATGCACTGATTTGTTCAATCAAAGTGCCGTTCAATTTCTAGTCGTAGAACTGGCTTTCTCATCCGTTTGTTCATCATACGGAGTCATGGTAGATTTGAATGACCTCCACCAGCACAAGTTGCAAAAGTTCATACAGTTATAGTCCAATCAGAACGTCAGTCGAACCGTTTCGACCTATAAGGAAGCAATTTAGAGCGTACCGCTTGGTCATAACGAACTTGACACGATGTTTTGTCCAAGACCCGGTTATAATGTCACTCTCCTAAACTGGTCAATCCGGCCCGAGTCCGAAGGAACTCACTACACGTGAAATAAACAAGCATGTCGCTTGATGTACGCCGACCAGTCATAAGCCAGCATGGTGGAATTCCTTGAGTTTTCCATCGGTAGTTTGTGGCGTTGTATGTCACATTCTGTCATTCTGCCAATCATAATGCCGCAACTTTACTACTTATGACATTTGACGTGAATGAATGACCAATCAGAATGCCAGTCTGACGGTACCCCCGGTTTGTCCCAAACGTGACCTGTGACGCGGTTTGTCGCCTGCTGCCCAGGACTTCGATTTGACCCGGAAGTGTCGTAAGTCATTTTTGTGCTCTTGATGCAACATGGGAACATATCTCTGGGGGAAGCACTGGTTCTGAAATAGCACAATAGCCACGTTAGTTCACGGATGAAATTGTTTTATATTCTAGCAAAACAAAAACTTATACATTTACATCACGACTCTTAAAGTCAGGATTTTTCCAGCGTGCTAAACATATCATTGCCTATTCTTATCAACATGTCAAACATATTACATACCTGGTTTTGTTGGTAAAACGCCTTGTATCCGCCTTCCAAGAGGTAAACCTCTGGAAAGTTCAGCCGTGGGTAAGAATCCTTGTTCAAGTCACGGTCCAATGATCTAAGATGGCGGTACATCTTTGGGCCTCGTTCTGATGAGAACTCGCAGTGGAAAATGATCACGTGATTATTTTCTGATGACGTCACAGTCTCGTTGAGAAAGTTCTGGACGGCGTCCTTCGTGTAGAGATTAATGGCTCCCCGAATATGGCCTCCCTCGAACTCGTACGGGTACCTGGCGTCTATGACAGTCACGTGATCTATGTGGTGGTTGTATATGCCGTTCAGAACCGCAGACATCTGGAAGTTAGATATTGATTTTATGAGAATATTTCACGTCTTTATTCAGTGCATTTTAAATTAAGAATTATGACTTCATTCCAATTTATTTAAAGACAATTACATAAACGATGATACGAACTAGTACACTTTAAACGCTGTTGTGCGTAAAGTTTTTGACTGCGTTTTCAGATGCGTTGAAAAAGTAATATGATTTTAGCGTTCTCATGCAGTTTAAGTCTCCATTGAAAGTTCAGTAAACGAAATTAAACATTAAAATAGTCTTACCGTTTGGGGTGTAATGGCCTTGAGATCTTTGTGTTTGCCAGCCACTATCGGCAACGCATTATCACGTGACCCGTCGGCCACGAGATCAGAATTCGTCGACAGCCGCTCTACAGCCCGGATGACATCACTCATAGAAGAATAGTCCTCGGTTATGTTGACATCAGCACTTTGGGATGACTTGGGTGTGTATTCAGCGGTTCTGCGTCTTTTTCGGTTGTGCGAAACGTCAATGACGTCTGTCGAAACAATTTCAATGTTTTTCGAGAATATTGTCTCCACTTCTATTTCGTCTGTAGTTATTTCTTCATCAAAGAAAAGCTTCTTTCTGGAAGTTAAAAAGTGCCCCTTTAGCAACGAAAACATGGTTATTTTGTTTTTAATTATTATGCTGAAAGGTTAGCATAACGACGAGATTCTTGCACTGCATTTAAGAAGATATCAATATTTAATGACGATTTTGTCAATAATCTTTCAGTATTGAATGTCAGTTTCTACAGGATTGAATACAAGTTTGTAAGAGTGTTGTGTTTCGCACGTTGTGTCCTGTCATGTCTGAAGTATGAGAACCCGGACTTTTAAAAAAAAAGAAGTTTTACTATATGAAAATTAAAATACTTGTACAAATGTACTTACGTCGATGCATAACGGCGGGCCAACGGCGATACGGAACAAAAATCCAAAATCTGAGGAGGCATGTTGAAAAGGTAGTTTAGTTGAAGCTGCATACACGAACAAGATTGTCGAAGATCTGATGAAAATTCTGAAGATCGGCGGTTTTATACGGTATATGTCAATATGTTAAGATAGTTCAGACGTCCAATCAAGCACGATGATTGGAGCGGCGAACGCTCTGAGTCGCTCAAGTCAACGCACTGATGGACGCTAAAAACCTCAACGCGGTGCAATTAGCCGCTCATCAAGCAATTAAGGTTATCCATTGACAATCTGATGAGTGATCATTGTTTGACAATATTGTTTGTCAGATTGTGACGAAACGTTTACGTGTTATTGAACCCAGAGCAATATTCATGGCGATGTTTAAGATGAAAGAGACTTTTAATGAGATAACATTAGTAGAATGTGAGATTGTATAAATGAGAACTTTATGGTCGCTAGAAGACATGCAAACAGAAAACAAAAAAAAATAACTGAAATATTTTGATAGTTAAATGCCCTAAATAGTTGTCTTTGTTGTATAGGAAAAATAGTAGACAAGCGAAAACAATTCCAATGTGAACAAAGTCTCAGATAACTCCCAAACAGAGAGCAGAAAAAGCATTGAAACATTTGCAACAAAAACCAATAATTGTGCCCGTTTTGATAAGCCCCAAGAAAGTGCATTTCTGAATTTCTTTTAAATCTTAGGTCGTTTAATATTAAAGGCCGCTAGGCCGCTAACTTCACGCCGCTAGGCCGCTAGATCGCTAGATCGACTTCTTTGAAAAAAATGTTGTAAATCGTTTCAGAGTGATGATTGGTGCATATAAACAGCAAATATATCAGTTTGTTAGCAGAGCAGACATGTTTGCATGCTATAAAATAGAAAAATGTTTGATAAACCTTTTTGAAAAAAATTGTTGAAAATCGCTTGAAATTGATATTTCGTGCACAAAAACATTTAATTTATCATTGTTTAGAAGAAAAAGCATATATTCCTACTTTGAAATAAGATACCATATTAGGCCGCTAGGCCGCTAACTTCACGCCGCTAGGCCGCTAGGCCGCTAGATCGCTTGATCGACTTCTTTGAAAAAAATGTTGAAAATCGTTTCAGAGTGATGATTGGTGCATATAAACAGCAAATATATCAGTTTGTTAGCAGAGCAGGCATGTTTGCATGCTATAAAATAGAAAAATGTTTGATAAACTTTTTTGAAAAAATTGTTGAAAATCGCTTGAAATTGATATTTCGTGCACAAAAACATTTAATTTATCATTGTTTAGAAGAAAAAGCATATATTCCTACTTTGAAATAAGATACTATATTTGGCCGCTAGGCCGCTAGGCCGCTAACTTCACGCCGCTAGGCCGCTAGGCCGCTAACTTCACGCCGCTAGGCCGCTAGGCCGCTAACTTCACGCCGCTAGGCCGCTAGGCCGCTAACTTCACGCCGCTAGGCCGCTAGGCCGCTAACTTCACGTACATCTTATTTTTTGTCATTTCATTTACTAAATTGGACCTTTTTCCAGAACTATTTAATATCTTTTTGCATTACAATGTGGAAAAATAAACGCTTTTTGGTACTGGGAATCGTGAACGCACAGTCAAGTTAAACGTATCATGAGCGACAGAGTCCAGGTAAAAGTATCATGAACGACAAAGCTCAGGTAAACGTATCACGAATGGAAGGGCCCATGTAATCGTATCACGAACGGAAGGGCCCAGGTAATCGTTTCACGAACGGAAGGGCACAGGTAATCGTTTCACGAACGGAAGGGCCCTGGTAAACGAATACGAACGGAAGGGCCCTGGTAAACGTATTACGAACTGAAAGGGCCTAGGTAATCGTATCACGAACGGAAGCGTCCTGGTAAACGTATTACGAACGGGAGGGCCCTGGTAAACGTATTACGAACGGAATGGCCCAGGTAATCGTATCACGAACGGAAGCGCCCAGGTAAACGTATTACGAACGGAAGGGCCCAGGTAAACGTATCACGAACTGAAGGGCCCAGGTAATCGTATCACGAACGGAAGGGCCAGGTAATCGTAGAAGGGCCCAGGTAATCGTATCACGAACGGAAGGGCCCAGGTAAACGTATTATGAACGGAAGGGCCCAGGTAATCGTATCACGAACGGAAGGGCCCTGGTAAACGTATTACGAACGGAAGGGCCTAGGTAATCGTATCACGAACGGAAGGGCCCTGGTAAACGTATTACGAACGGAAGGGCCTAGGTAATCGTATCACGAACGGAAGGGCCCAGGTAAACGTATTATGAACGGAAGGGCCCAGGTAATCGTATCACGAACGGAAGGGCCCAGGTAAACGTATTATGAACGGAAGGGCCCAGGTAATCGTATCACGAACGGAAGGGCCCTGGTAAACGTATTACGAACGGAAGGGCCTAGGTAATCGTATCACGAACGGAAGGGCCCTGGTAAACGTATTACGAACGGAAGGGCGTAGGTAAACGTATTACGAATGGAAGGGCCTAGGTTAACGTATCACGAACGGAAGTGCCCAGGTAAACGTATCACGAATGGAAAGGCCCTGGTAAACGTATTACGAACGGAAGGGCCCATGTAAACGTATCTTGGACTGCAGAGCCTAGAAGAACTATTTTTTGAACGATGGAGTGCAGCTTAATAAATGCTAAATGGCAAAGCTCAGATTAACGTCTCCAATGAATGTTATAAGTATGACCTATTATCAGGAATGACCCAAAATTTTGGGCTAATTACTGAAGATGATTGAGTAAGGACAATCTGGGCACTGTTTTTCACTGTAATTTGATCTGACTTATTTAATTATAAAATGTATGATTCCACGGACCTATAACTCTATATTTATTGATAAAAAATAAAATATTGTATTGACGTCGGCTTGGATTAATATTCATCTAAATGAGATGAGCAATTGTTATATAATGTTTGTTCTCATACTAATTCCAGACATTTTTGAATTACGAGAAGTTTGTCGTGGTTTTTATCAAACAAGAAATAAAATGATTATAATTTGGCTGTGCCTTGAGTCATCACAGATTTTCAGACACGATCAGTAATCTCTTTCATATGCACCGTCGCCATGAATATTGCTCTGGGTTCAATACCATGTGAAAGTTTTATCACAATCTGACAAACGTTATTGTCAAACAATAATCACTCATCCGATTGTCAATGTCTAATTGGTTGATGAAAGGTCTTATTCGGCTGCCTTTGAGATGATTCAGTGGCGTCTGAACAGTCTTGGCCATTCAAATATTGAGCACAGTAACATAACAACAACAACAAATAACAAGTACAAAAGTTGCTGCAAGATGCAGCAATTGGATTATAGCGCGGGCCAACTATTGGTTATGCAAGTCTGTATGTAGGGTCAGAGCGAAGTAAATAAAGTGAGGGCAAACATTGATTGTAGATGTCAGTGAAATGAAGTTACTTAAAAGATGACAGAATTGGGCTGTTGTTTTGAAATGGAAATAAAACTTGAACACAATAACAATTGTACAACTGATGGTATATCTATGACAGAAACCATAATTGTATCAAATAACTTTATTCATGAACTGTATCAATATACGCACATTTATAAAATACAACATGGCCACAGTGGTGGTTTTCTTTTGGAGTGGCTGATATGATAGCTGAAATGTTAAATATGCCAACATGATTTGGTAAAGTCTGGGCAAAGTTCAAATGGTTGAGAATTTGAAGTACTTCGGTGAAATGTTGACTTTAAACAGGAGTAGCACCAAAGGTTTATCCAAAAAACTAATTAAGGACATCTGCTTAAAACAATGTTTACTTTGGCTAATAATCCGCGAAACAAGTTGACCGTTATAATTAAGTGTTACGAAGCCATTGTTTCTAACTGAAAAACACACAAAACTGTTTGCTTATGTAACAGATTTTAACTAGGGATGCAAACGAATATTCGAATATTCGATCGAACGTTTGGTATTCGAATGCCAAAATCAGTATTCGAATATTCGATGTTTTTGTTGAAATAATAAATTAATAAACTTTTTGCCTACAACTGTCATCTTCGTCTGTCTTGTTTTTACAACGATGGACCCGTAATGCCAGAGGTGTAAACATATGACACTATACACGCGCCATATCGGATATATCGTCGGGAACTATAAACAGTCCCCGTAATTTTGCATTTACTGGCTGTTAGACAAGTGACATCAAACACATTCCAATTATTTTGGGAACATTTTAGATCGGCCTTTATACCAATGTGTTGTCTTTCCCTGCAAATCAAGCTTGGCGATATGCGCAAATCGCCTTGATGATTCGAAGGACATGTGCTAGTTATTTGCTTTAAACTGTTTTTCATGTTTCGTTACAACGCTCTTGCGTTGAAAAGTAGTTGTATGGTTTAACGTTTAAGGATATATGTCCTGTATTGTTGTAAAATACATCAGTCAAAATCGACGTGCGGCCATGGTTGGTGTCGTTTTCTATAAAAATATTTCGTAAAAATCAATCCCAGAACGAGGCTGCAAGTACCACGTTGGCGCATATCGTCATTTAACCGGGAAAAACGAAATTCCCGATCTTATTTTGCATTGTTTACAAAAGTGAACGCAGAGGAATTGATATAGTTTATTTTTTTGTTTAAAATATAATTATGGCTTTTTCTTGGGATATATTCTGAAAATGGGGAAATTCAGAGGCTGATTTGTGGAACAATAAGTGTCCGTCGCGTGTACCGAAAACGACAAAGAAGGGTAACAGGGCCCTAGCTATTACGTTATTGAATACTAGTTTTCTACAATTCTTAAAGGATCATTCTTAAAGGATCATTTTGGTATTCAAATATTCGAATATTCGATCGAAAGAATTACCGAATATTCGAATATCAATTTTGCCATTCGTTTGCATCCCTAATTTTAACACAATTAAAAAAATACTTTTAACATAAACTAAAAGAAGTTGGTTATACATGAGCTCAAAGAAAGAAGTCTGATCATCATTATTATTGTCATTTTCCTTGTTCTGTGGCGTAGATGATTTATAGGCATGCAGGATGTTTTAAACAAAGGAAACAAGTTTAGCATATACTGACACTTATAGGTAATAAACATTATGTAATCATCATGCATTATGCACTTTTAAGGCATAAGATATAAGAATGATGAGCAGAATGTGATGCAGGTTGATAGTGGTATGACTAGGAAGTTGATCACTTAATGTGTATGGAAATATAACTAGAGATTGCTTTTTTGAAAAAGCGCTTGTCTCCCCTATTGTGTGGTCGTAGCTGAGAAAAAATAAATGATGGACATGAAATTTGTAACTTTGGACTGGAGACAAACCAACAGTGAAGTTTGGTTTATTCGATTATATTAAATAGTGAAGAGAAGAAAGTGTTGTTGATTAATCATGGAAAATGTAAACGAAGTTTGCATTGTATGAAGTTCCTGGGCGCAAGCGTTATTCAATTATTGATCGGAAACCATTTTTCAGCTCACAGTCATCGTGACCATGACCTTTTACCTACTGATCACAACATCAATAGGGATCATCTACATAACCAACTTGCATACCAAGTATTAAGTTCTTGGGTGCAAGTGTTCTTTAGTTACTGAGCGGTAACCATTTCTTCAACTCAAGGTCATGGCAACCTTGACCTTTGACCTACTGATCTCAAAATCAATAGGGGTCATCTACTAGTCATGACCGACTAGCGTACCAAGAATGAAGTTCCTGGGTACAAGCGTTCTTAAGTTATTGAGCAGAAACCATTTTTAAGCTTAAGGTCACCGCCAACGTATCATTTTTTACCTGAAGGTAACCTTGACCTTTGACCTTTTGATCTGAAAATCAATAGGGGTCATCTCATAGTCATGAACAACTAGCTTACCAAGTATGAAGTTCCTGAAACCAAAGGATCTTTAGTTATTGAGCGGAAACTTTTTCTTCACTTCAAGGTCATGGCAACCTTGACCTTTGACCTAGTGATCTCAAAATCAATATGGGTCATCTTCTAGTCATGACCAACTAGCATACCAAGTATGAAATTCCTGGTTGCAAGCGTTCTCTAGTTATTGAGCGGAAACAGTTTCTTCACCTCAAGGTCACGGTGACCTTGACCATTGACCTACTGATCTCAAAATCAATAGGAGTCATCTACTAGTCATGAACAACTATGAAGTTCCTGGGTACAAGCTTTCTTTAGTTATTGAGCAGAAACCATTTTTAAGCTTAAGGTCACTGCCAACATAACATTTTTTACCTGAAGGTAACCTTGACCTTTGACCTTTTGATCTCAAAATCAATAGGAGTCATCTAATAGTCATGAACAACTAGCATACCAAGTATGAAGTTCCTGGACCCAAAGGATCTTTAGTTATTGAGTGGAAACCGTTTCTTCACCTCAAGGTCACGTTGACCCTGATCTTTGACCTAGTGACCCCAAATTCAATAGGGGTCATCTACTAGTCATGACCAACTAGCATACCAAGTATGAAGTTCCTGGGTCTAAGAGTTCTATAGTTATTGGGCGGAAACGAAGTGTGACGTACTGACTGACTGACTGACAGACTGATGGACTGACTGACGGACAGGGCAAAAACAATATGTCTCCCCATGAATGGGGGAGACATAAAGATATTACACGCAAATGATTTTTACATGGAAGGTCACCACGACCTTGACTATTGACCTTGTTACCCCCAAAACAATTGGGATCATCTAGACATCATGACCAACCTCACTTCAAAGTTTGGTGAACCTAGATCAAAGCATTCTCCTGATATTGCACGGAAATATTTTTTTACATTAGAGGTCACAGCGACGTTGACCTTTGACCTTGTGACCCCCCAAAATATAGGAGTTTTCTAAACCTCATGATCAACCTCCCTACCAAGTTTGGTGAACCTAGGTCAAACCATTCTCAAGATATTGAGCGGAAATGTTTTTTACATTGGGGGTCGCCGCGACCTTGACCTTTGACCTAGTGACCCCAAAAACAATAGGGATCTTCTACACCTCATGACCAACCTCCCTACCAAGTTTGGTGAACCTAGGTCAAACCGTTCTCAAGATTTTGAGCAGAAATGTTTTTTATATTGGGGGTCGCCGCGACCTTGACCTTTGACCTAGTGACCCCAAAAACAATAGGGATCCTCTACACCTCACGACCAACCTCCCTACCAAGTTTGGTGATTCTAGGTCATGCGGTTTTCCAGTTATCGATCGGAAACGAAGTGTGACGTACGGACTGACGGACTGACGGACTACCGGACTACCGGACTGACGGACAGGGCAAAAACAATATGTCTCCCCCAGAGAGGGGGAGACATAAATAGTCGAGCTAAAAAACACAAATGTGATAATATATTTATAACATGTGTTTTCTCTTCAAAAACAGTGAAACAAGGTTATGAAATCACCACAAAATATATGTATCACTTTATCGAAAATACTTAAGGCTTGCTATTTCATCTATGTTATGAATCAAGACTCATTTTCCTTTTTTTAGCCAAAATAACCTTGACATTGATCTTACCTACACTACACACAATATGTATAACTTTAACAAATACTCTTTTATTATGTTCAAATATTCAAGAATATTTTAGGTTACTGATCATACAACTTGTATTTCTATATTCTTGACCAGTGTTTGTGTACAATTTTGATCAGATTCAACATACCGGTCATGTTGCGAGAAAAACAAATTGCCTTGTGTTGACTTGATGTAGTGTCAGCTAAAGCATTGAGGCAGGTTGTTTCGTTAAGAATCAATTGGTCCTTTCACACTTGCAATGACAAGTTTTTCATTTTCAAACTTCCTCTAGTGTTTATAGGGAAGAGCACTGTGAGGTAGAAGTGAAGTGCAGGATCGTCACCGATTGTTTTCAGTTCAGGTATTGTGATGAGGAGTAACTCAACTGTTGAAGATCAAGTTGGAACAGTTTCCGCATTTCATACCTACTGCTGCGTCCTCAGCTGTGCAAAAGTAGGCCACTTGTGTAAGGGACTGGCTCTAACATAGAGGACATTTGTCAAGGTCCATTTACTTGTTGCCACACTCTAAAAAGATATGAAAGGAGTTTGTTATGATATCATGATAAGTGAATGTAGCACTGAAGACCTAATAACATGAAACATGAGAAATAAAATAACTCTAAACATTAAACTGAGGTGAAGTTGTTAGGTTTCAAGGTTGATTTCATAAGCTTTATTCGAAATGTGAATTGACAGGTAATTTGCAATTTGATGTCAATTCTGAATCAGGTTATAAAAATCAAAGATTGATGCATGAATTGCATAATAATAATTAAGATTAAGTATTTATATACAAGTAATGATTTCATTCATTTATTCAGCTATTGAGTTAAGCAATTTTGTTAGAAAAAGTGAAAAAATGTTATTAATTTTAGGAAGGCTTGTTTATAGGTCATGTATTTTGTGCGAAATAAATATCAAAATGATGTCTAAAAAAGATTATATTGTGAAATAATGTAAGCTTGTAGAGTTAATATTTTTTAAACATTATATGAAATTGTGAATAATTGTAAATACATTCAATTATTTATTGAAATGCATTGAAACATCCATATGTTTTTGTTTTATTAAAGGTTGAATGTTAATACCAAAAGCAATGCTATTTAAAGTTGCAGTTAAAAACTTTAAAGCAAAAGATTTGCCTACCTTTAGTTGGTTTACATAACAACACAAAATGCAGAAGGTTTGGGATTTCATTTTCAATATGAATGCTGGCTTTTGTTCTGAAACCATAAAGTTAACAGGAAACTAAGAAAGAGAACAAACCTGGTTTTGGGCAGTGGGGCAGCACTGATATTTGTGGGCTGAAGAATACTCATTTCTTGGAACTCCTCAGTCCTGGCCCATTATTGTTGGTGGCCATTTTTTGCAGTTTTCATCTTGAAGATGAGGCCCTATCTGTTCAATATTTACAACTCTTGTGGTAGAAACTGGAATGTAGGATGATAAATATAAATGTACATTTTATTGAGACATGTTTATTATTTTAAACTAATGCACCAGTCAATTGTAGTCCAAATAATTGTACGTTAACGGATTTTTTTTATATGATTTTTGATATGGCAAATCCTCCACGTACAAATTGTTTAGTATCAAAAGTGGGTAGTTGTTCCGATCAGGATTCCGGGTTAAAGCATATAGCATCTATAAAATATTATAAAATCAAGAAATATTACCAGATAATGTTATTTTATATTAGTTCCGTACACAAAAAATAAATATCCAACTTATAATTATGAGTTTGACGGCTTTTCTTCATTTCATTCGGTCAAAACATAACGATATATACATGAAGGGCACCTGCAAGGCTTCAGGGCACAGTTTTAAATCGCTCGGAACATTTCGGCCATGGCCGAGTTGTTATGATTGTATAACGAGGTCTATCTCGAAGCTTTGTCGGAGGAGGCCGAGTTATTACGATTGTATTGAGTTGTTTCCCTTCGCATAATTGTTGTCTGTGTCAGACAACTTTCGATTTATTGGAAAGGTTAACAACTTCTTTTAATGCATTAAATGCTTGTTTAGTGCAAAATAACATTTCACATTTCACTTGCATGGTAAAATATGAGTATAACTCTTTTTGATCAATTTCAACCATAAAATACTTCACTTAAAACAATTTCAATATTTTTAAAACACCCCTGTTTTTTGCACATTCCCGTTTAGACGTTAGGGATTGTAAGAATCCCGTATAACACGTCTATAATTTTAGACTACAGTCAATTGTAACCACGACCCCAAGGTCCGGGGGTATACCGGGGATAGCCGGGGAAATGGACCATGTTTTTAACTTTCAGGTGGCCCTGCATTGCCGGGTGAATGGGATGGTTATGTCTTCGCTTTAAATAAAGCAGGGAATGGGCCTTACCTAGGGTCCCTGTGGTGCGGGGGCCGGGGGCATTTGGCGAGATTAAACCATCTGTTCATCCTCGCAGGACGGGATTTTAGCCAATGTTGGCTGAAACTATGGTCAGGGTCCTCGCTATTCCCCTGACCGGGGGGGGGGGGCGTGGTTTCAATTGACTGATGCATTAGTCTAAAATAATAACTGGTGCATAATGAAAACGATGCAAAAATTTAATGACTACAAACAAATCACCTTAAACTCGTTACATACAGACTGACATGCAAACTTTGCGTATGCATTACAAAGAAGGGCTTGAAATATCATCCCTACCATTGTGACTCATTGAGTTAGACGCGTTAATGTCCAAATCGAACGTTTTTGTTGCGGTATTTCACTTCGAATCACCCTCTCGCAATTTTGACCTTGACCACACACTCGCCTATGTCTGAAATGCAAGAAGCGTTTTCATTGGACGGCTATCATTCCTGGTTTTAATGACGCAATTTGGAAAAGCCTTTAATGTTGTCCAAAATGAAAGAAGGAATACCGCAAAAAAAACGTTCTACTGTTTAAATCGAAAGACACAAAACCTGCTTTTAAAATGATAAATATAAAATAACAATAGTTTTTCAGTTCACTATGTAAAAAGAAAATGAAAATACCTTTCCCCAACCGCCAGCGTGTTGACCTCGATATCCCTAGTCTACTGGACGCTTGCATCTGACCCGTACGTGTCATAACCGGGTATCAGAAAATAGACTGGTTCACCGATTTTCTAAGATTATTGTAATATACATTCTGCGCATTCGTGGTTTATTCTTTTATGTAAAAATATTTAAATAAAAAAGAAAAGTTTTCTCAACAACTGTGCATTTATGATATTTTTTCTCTAAAAGAGTTATTTAAAAAAATCTCTGGTTTTAATTTGCCTTATATTTTCTAAGCTTCACATATTAGAAGATTACCAATCTTCTATTGCAAAATCGAACAGGAACCAGTCTAATGACGAACTGCTTCGGAATTATCCGAGAGCGGACGGTAAGAAACGGCGCATGCGCGATCAAAAAAATGAAAACGCCGCATGCGCAAGCCCATTGCACCAGGGACACTGCTAAAACAATCAATATATGCGCCGGGCGCCGATGCGCCCGCGCAATAATAAACCAGCAACACTCGAAATATTATAGAAGCTGCCGTTGTTTCATTAGTTTTCGGTCAACTAATGGATTTTTCAGAAGGTTCCATTAAAAGATAAAAGATTGTTTTGTTAAGAACTTAGTCGCCAATAGTCGTCCAAATGTTATTTTGGTTTGTCTTTGAAATAAAAAAGGCGAAAAAAAATCAGAATTAACTATCTTATTTTTAACATTCAGTATCGCCGTCTGAATTCAAAACATCATGCGCCAAATTATTGATGTGTTGTGTGGTTTTAATAAATTTAGTAATGCTTTAGAAAGATAGCAATAACACACATTTTCAAAATAAGCGAAATATACATATAACCGATTCCGTCAACATAATTGATGAACAGATTCTAGTTTAATCGCTTACTATTAAAATATCATTTAGATTAATGATGTGAATACCATTTTCTTCTAGTTTGCCCTAAACACAGAGAACTGCGAAAAAAGTATTTAAGCAATTTTTACTGCAGATGGCCAACATTAACAAAATTCGAAAACCTTATGATAACTACATCGCCAAAATTACTTCTAAATGTATCAAAGTTTGTATAATTTTCATTTTGCGACAGAAGTGGAAATTAAATGTTCACTCTTCTTCCGTGTAAAAGTTTGTGTTCTTGTGTACTTGTACCACTGTATTTCATTGTATGTTATTTTTGGTATGGCTATGATGTTGCCACAACATTAATGCTAATAAAACTTATGTTATTTTATGTTATATTAAGCGGTTCGCGAATGAACGCTGGCTAATATAGAGCCATATCGCGCTAAACACTAAGCTACATTAATATCGGCACAGGGTTGTTCAGAAGACCAAACATAAACAATAACTATTACTGATATTATTATTACTTTCTAGTTGGTGCATATCCGCCGATTTAAGTTGTACCCACTAATTGCATGCATTATATTCAAGTTTTTAAAGTAGTTTGTGGGCTCGTTTAGCAAGGCGACATTGACAGTTAGTATTGAACAATCGCACCTTTAAATATATTTAAAACTGATGACAATCTTAAATATAATCTTTATTCATAAACATATATAACAATAACACATGTCACTAACAAAAATAAGCACAAATTACTTATACGCAATATATAAATAACTCTGTAAACTTTAACAGTTTTGGAAGAGGTAGCAAGTAAAATGTGAAAGAAAATAACAATACAATGTACATAAAATAATTATTTGCATAATGTGATTTACATACGTATCTAACATATCAGGTTCCGTAGTGTAGTGGTTATCACGTCTGCTTAACACGCAGAAGGTCCTGGGTTCGAGCCCCAGCGGAACCAGTGGTTTTTTTTACAATCACTTATTTATTTGTTCTGAAGTTTACTGATCTGTCTCCCGGCGGTGTTTATGATGTCTAACCTGTGACGTATATTGTCGTATTCATTCTGCTGGTGAAGAGGCATGCCTTAAGTATTCTGTGATGTCACGACATATAACATTAATGAATGACCAATCAGAAAGCGAGTCGGAAGGTTCTCCCGGTTTTATCCATACGTGACCTGTGACGCGGTTTATCACCTGCTGCCCAGGACTTGGACTTGACCCGGAAGTGACGTAAGTCTTTTGCGTGCTCCTCGTGCAACATGGGGACATACCGCTGGGGGAAGCAATGGTTCTGCAATAACAAAATGGTGACATTATTTTACGCATGAAATGGTTTAACTACAGAACAAATAATGATACAAAATTAAATCACTCTTCTTTAAATCACTCTGGAATATATATATATGTCCGTTTAACATCACATTTCCCATTCTTATCAACATGTCAAACATAAATTACCTCGTACTGCTGGTAAAACGCCTTGTATCCGCCTTCCAAGAGGTAAACCTCTGGAAAGTTCAGTTGCGGGTAAAAATCTTTGTTTAAGTCACGGTCCAGTGATCTAAGATGGCGGTACATCTTAGGACCACGTTCTGATGAGAACTCGCAGTGGAAAACGATCACGTGATTCTTATCTGATGACGTCACAGTCTCCTTCAGAAAGTTCTGGACGGCGTCTTTGGTGTAGAGATTAATGGCACCCCGGATGTGGCCTCCATCGAACTCGTACGGGTATCTGCAGTCTATGACGGTCATGTGATCAATATGGTGGTCGTACTCGCCGTTTAGTACCGCTGTCATCTGAAAAGGTATAGCATTGTTTTATGAGGATATCCAAGACACCTTTACTCATTACATTTTTTTCATGATACTTAAACAAATATATACAATATAATATATTGAAAACGCTGGGTTGGATAAAGAAGTTGGCAATACTTATATGTGCACGAAAGACAGTAATTCAGTTTGGGTGAACATTTAAAGTACAAACGCCCTGAACAATTCAGTACACGATATTAAACATTAAAATAATCTTACCGTTTCAGATGCAATGGCCTTGAGGTCTTTATGTTTGCCCGCAATTGTCGGCAGAGCGTTATCACGTGACCCGTCGGCCACGAGGTCAGAGTTCGTCGACAACCGCTCAACAGCCCGAATGACGTCACTCACGGGAGAATCGGCTACCATGACGTCATGATGTTGCGATGACGTTGGTGTGTTTTCAGATGTTCTGCGTCTTTTTCGTTCCTGTTGAGCGGCGGTGACGTCTGATGAACATTCTTCGAAGTTCTTGGTGAATAGTTTCTCAACTTGAGTTTCATTTTCGGCAGTAGTGTTTCCTTCATCAAATAACAGCTTCTTTCTATAATTAAAGAATTGTCCCTTTAGCAACGGAAACATAATGACTTTAATTAATTACTACACTGGGAAATTCACAAAAAGACACAATTTTGTTTAAGTCCTTGCACTGTATTTTTTTACCATGGATTAAACGTTAACGACCGTGTCTAACAAACTCGGTGTAAGCATAGAACCCCAGATGTATTTAAAAATATATCAATATTTAATGCCGATTTTGCCAATAATCTGGCAGTATTGAATGCCAGTTTGTATAAGATTGAATAAAACTTTGATAGAGTGCTGTGTTTCGCAAGTTATGTCCTGTCATGTCTGAAGTACGAAATCCCGGATTTTAATGAGGGTTTTACTCAGTAAAAACTAAAAGATGTATGCAAATGTACTTACTTTAATACATACCGGAGGGCCAAAGGCGATACGGAACAAAAATCCAAACTCTGAGGAGGCATGTTGAAATAAAGCAGTAAAGTTGAAGCTGTATACACGAACAAGATTGGAAAGGATCTGATGAAGCTCTGGAGATCGCCTGGTTTTTATATGTCAAATGTGTGCAGATAGTTCAGCTCAAGCTGTGGTCTCTAAGAGTCGCTCAAGTCAACACTGTGATGGCCGCTGAACACCTCAAATGAATTCCAATTAGCCGCTCAGGTCAACATTAAAATGTTCTCAAACGCGGTCCAATTAGCCGCTCATCAAACAATTAGTGTTAACCATTGACAATCTGATGAGTGATTATTGCTGGACAATATTGTTTGTCTGATTGTGATGAAAGTTTAATAAGGTATTGGACCAAGAGCAATATTCATGGCGATGTTTAAGATGAAAGAGACTTTTAATGAGATAACATTAGTAGAATATTAGATTGTATCCATATAAACTTTATTGTCATTAGAAGACATGCAGACAGAAACCAATATTATCTTTCAAAGCAATAGTAGTTTTATGAAGTGGGTAGAAAAGGTCATTTTTTGAAACGTTTATAAATGATATATTACGACCGGCAATATATGTTGTCAAATGGGGTTTGTTTGTTTTTAACCAAAAAAATAAAAGATCTTTTTGCTACTAATTGTGCTAAAATCAAAAGCTTGATATCATATCGTAGAAATTTGAATTAAGTGTTTTGTTTTGTAATTTTATTAATAATATTTTTGCTGTTTTGGTATTTTACAGGACGAAATATCACATAAATACTTAAGTCATATCTCAATCTCAGTCTCAACTCATATTACTGCATAGAATCAAAAGGTATTAAAACCCTTATATGTTGTTCACACCTTTAAAATTGCTTTCTCGTATAGACTATGTTCATTAATCACTTTGGTCAAGATTCCTAAGATTTTTTCTACAGCAATAAATGCAATTGAGTACAACTCAATGTTGTTTGAAAAATACTCAAACATAGTGTTTGCTGTAGAATTAGAGTTGACCTGAGTATTTTTATGATATTGGGGCCAGGAGTTTAATTTGCAAAGACTGTTTAAAAAGTATTTTACATCCAAAAATGTTTAAAGGGTATTGTTTGAATAATGTGTTTGAAATTTGGGGATAAAGACTCACGACAAATATTACAGGTGAACGTATCATGAACGACAGAGCCTAGATAAACGCATCACGCACGGAAGCGCCCAGGTAAACGTATCACGAACGACAGAGCCTAGATAAACGGTTATCGTATCTTGGACGCCATAGTCCAGATGAACTCTGAACGATGCAGCGCAGGTTAATAAATGATGGCAAAGCTCATATTAACGTATCATGAAAGACATAATTCGGGGAAACCTCTAAGCTAAGGCTATAATTATTTGGTGTTATATATTAACTTGTCTCCAATGTTTGCTATAAGTATGTCCATATCATTAGGAATGACCCAAGCTATGGGCTGAATACTAAAGATGGTTAAGTAAGGACCATCTGGGCACTGTTTTTCACTGTAATTTGATTGGACTTATTTAATTATAAAATTTATGAATCCACGGACCTATAACTCTTATATTTATTGATAAAAAAATGTTGAGTCTCATACTAATTCCAGACATTTTTGAATTACGAGATGTTTGTCGTGGTTTTATCATACAAGAAATAAAATTAATAATTTTTGACTCTGACTTGAATTATCTCAGATTTTCAGACACGATTAGTTATGTCAATAGTAATCTTTTTCATCTGCACCGTCGCCATGAATATTGCTCTGGGTTCTATACCATGTAAAAGTTTCATCACAATCTGACAAACATTATTGTCAAACAATAATCACTCATCCGATTGTCAATGTCTAATTGGTTGATGAAAGGTCTAATTGGGCTGCATTTGAGATGATTCAGTGGCGTCTGAACAGTCTTGGCCTTTCAAATATTGAGCACAGGAACATAACAACAACAACAACAACAACTAATAAACCAGCAACACTAGAAATAGTATAGAAGCTGTCATTGTTTCTTCAGTTTTCAGTCAACTATTGGATTTTTTATAAGGTTCCATTCGTCGATAAAAGATTGTCTTGTTAAGAACTTAGTCGCAAATCGTCGTCCAAACGTTTTTTGGTTTGTCATTGAAATAAAACTGCGAAAAACTCAGAATTCACTATCGTATTTTTTACATTCGGTATCGCCGTCTTAATTCAAAACATTATGCGCCAAATAAATGATGTGTTGTGTGATATTAGCAAATTTACCAATGCTTTAGAATGATAGCAATAACACACATTTACCCGTCTGTTTTTCGTGTTATTTTTTCGCAATTTAAAAGAAGCCAAACTGAAATATACATATATTAACTGATTACGTCAATATAATTGCTGGACGGATTCTAAATGAATCGCTTATTATCAAAATTACATTTAGTCTTTAATGTGAATTATACTATAATTTTATAATTCAAGAGTTTACTGGCGAATCGGCATGTTTGCCTTTGGCCATTTACAAACTATCTACTTATGGCCAAAACACAAAAGTATAATAATAAAGCAATCATGTGATGACCTAACATATCTATTTACAAAGGCAATAATCTATTAATATATACGAAACTATAACCAATAGAAGCAGCTTAACTTCTAGCGTTTCTTGTCTTAATTTCATAGCACTATATATAAAGTTCTGTAAAAATAAATCCCTCTTTACTGACATCAAATATTTAAATTTAGCCATTTTTGGCCAATTAAATTTAATACGATATTTTTGTCTAAGATCTGAATAGGCTGTACAACAAAGTAGAAAATGATATTCAGACTCCAAAATGTCATGTGAACAAAGTTTACATTTTCTGTTTTCTCTGTTAATATAAGTATATCGACCAGTCTCTATTTCCAGTGAATGAGATGATACTAGTAGTCTAAATCTTGATACCTGTCATATGACAAACTTTTTATTAACAACAAAATGTACACGGTTGAAACTATCCGTACTTCGGGCTTTAGCTAGGATCTTGGCCAATCACAACTATCTTTTTTAGTTTGGAATGTCCAAGGCATCAAAGCAAAACTTGACGATTCAGATTTTTTAAACTTTGTGTCTAATTACGACCTACTATTACTTACTGAGACTTGGAACTCTAAAATAACTAATGTATCCATTGAAGGTTTTGATTACTTTAACTGCCCAAGACCTAAATTTAATTCAAAAGCTAAGCGCCACAGTGGTGGTGTTATTGTTTATATTAAAGAATGCTACAAAAATTACATTGAACTAATCGAACTATGTGATAAAGGTTATATTTGGTTTAAATGTAAAAAAGAATTGATAAAATCAATCCGTGATGCTTACTTTTGTGTATGTTACATTCCTCCGCATGATTCTTATGTTTATAGAAATGTTAACTCCACATTGTTTGAATTTGATTTTTTCGATCAGCTTAACTCATGTATTCGTAAATACACGATTCTCGGCGATGTGTATTTGACAGGTGACCTAAATTCACGCACGGGTGAGCTCCCGGACTATATACCTGAAATACACCTTGACCGATATATTGATTTACCAGGGTATAGTCAGAATGCAAATAACCTACCACATAGACGTAATAATGATAAAATATGCAATCAATTTGGCACACGACTTTTATCACTTTGTAAAGAGAATGATCTTTGTATTCTCAATGGCCGTTTAGAGGCAGGTAACTGTACTTTTCACGGATCGTGGCGAAATAAACCAACTTCAAGTCTTGTGGATTATATTATCTGCAATCACAATAGTTATGAAATTATAAATAAAATGTATGTTATGGACCTGACAGAATTCTCGGATCACTGTCCAGTTTATTTTTCTTTAAATTGCACTGAACTTGAAATAAATGATACTTGTCATGAATATGACAAAATTGTGTGGGATACTTCCCGAAGAAACATTTTCTTGCAATCACTTACAAATAAGTCTGAGCTGTTTGATAATATAAATACAAAATTATTATCCAATCAATCCTCGATTGACGATTGTCTGCAAAACTTTTCAAATCTGATGTATGACATCTCTTTAAATTGTTTCGGGAAGACTTTTCGTAGCCGCAAATCTACCGGAAACAGAAATACCAAAAAAGCGTCTTGGTTTGATGAAAGCTGTAAAAGCGCGAAACGTGATTTCTTGACTGCGAAACGCACTTATGATCATAATCATACTGATGTTAATAAATTACAGTTTTTAAACGCTAGGAGTAAATTTTCTAAAACAAAACGCAAAGCTAAACATATATTTTATGGGGCAGAAAAGAAAAAGATATCATCTTTAAGTAAAACAGCACCTCGTAAATTTTGGAAATACATCAAAAAGTTCAGCAATTCTGCTAAGTCATCCACTAATGCATCTGAAAATTCGTTTTTTGATCATTTTTCAAACATTTCAAATGAAGCTGAGGGTCAATTTAACATTAGAGACCATAATATATCGAGAGACGAAACTCTCTCCATTGATTTTCTCGACTGCGAAATATCAATAGAAGAAATTGTCAAAACCATAAAGTCGCTGAAGCGGCACAAAGCCTGTGATTTTGATAGAAACGTTGCGGATTTTTTCATTGACAGTAACGATTTTATTTCGCCTTATCTTTGTACTCTGTTTAACTATATATATGATAATTGTGTTTATCCTAAATGCTGGACTAAAGGCGTAATTGTCCCTATTTTTAAAAAGGGAGACAATACTAATCCGGCAAATTATAGAGGCATTACTCTAGTAAATGTTACTGCCAAAATATATTCACTAATATTAAGAAATCGAATTAACAAATGGTGTGAAAATAACAATAAATATTATGATGGTCAATTTGGTTTTAGAGATGGTCACTCTACAGCTGATGCAATTTTCCTTCTTCACGCTTCTATACAAAAAGTCCTTAACAAAGGTTCCAAACTGTGGTGCGCATTCATAGATTACCAAAGAGCTTTTGACACAGTTAATAGAGATGCATTATGGGTAAAATTGATTAAATCAGGTATCAGCTGTAAAATGATCAACATGATCAAGTGTATATATAGCGACATCCAATCCTGTATAAAAATAGCTAGAGACAATAGCTATTCTCAAATGTTTGATGTTACAATCGGTTTGAAACAGGGGGAGCCTTTATCTCCCCTTTTATTTATATTATTTATAAATGATATATATGAAAATATTGATTTCAACTCACTCTGTACTAAAGACCTTGAACTGTTATCTATGTATATGATACTATTTGCTGATGATATTGTGCTTTTTACTACTGATGCAGCCAGTCTCCAAGCTCAAATTAACTCTATTTTTCATTACTCTATCAAATGGGGTTTGAAAATTAATGTTAACAAAACAAAAGTTTGTATATTTGAAAAAAGGAAGCAATATAGAAATATTGAGTTCTTTATAAATAATGAGACTATTGAAGTTGTTGATAATTTTACGTACTTAGGTATTAATTTTATGTATTCAGGCAATATGTCTAGTGCTGTTAAGATATTACATGATCAAGCTCTTAGGGCATATAATAGTCTCCTGATTTTGTTCGATCGAGTCAAATTAGATGTCAAGACCAAGTTATCGTTGTTCAATACTATGATTGTGCCTATTCTTGTATACGGGTCAGAAGTCTGGGGAGTTTATAATTTTAAAGAAGTTGATAAACTGCAAGTTCGATTTTTAAAGCATTTACTTTGTGTAAAAAAACAGACTCCTAACTATGCTGTATACGGTGAATTTGGGGAAATACCATTATCTGTCGTTTGCAAGGAAAGGGCAATCAAATTCTGGTTAAAGATTATGAAAAATGGTGACTCTCCGATGAATTATATGTATCTCGATCAGTGTAATAATATTAATGGCCCATGCTGGGCGACTAAGATGAAATCTATTATAAACCATTTAGGATTAAATTTTCTTACTGATAATTTTGATGTAAATGCCGAATACTTTCCTTTGTTAAAAGCTAGACTCCGTGACCAGTTTATCCAAGATTGGCGTGGATCGATAAATAGCATGACTAAATTAGAAACATATTGCTCACTGAAAACAAATTTTGAATACGAAGAATATCTTGATAGAATTGAAAACGATAATTTACGCAAACATTTTTCTTCCATGAGATTGTCTGCTCACAAGTTAGAAATTGAAGTCGGCAGATACACCGGTATTGCAAGAGAAAACAGACTTTGCAAATGCTGTAACGCTAATGTTATAGAAAATGAATACCATTTTGTATTATGCTGTAGTAAATTTAGACTCTTACGCTTAAAATATCTAGGAAATATATCATGGCCAAATTTAAATATGTTTAAACGACTAATGTTAAGCAAAAGACAAACTAAGATAGCAATCTACATTAAAGAAGCCATGAATTTAAGAAATACTTTCCTTGTACAATAGTAATCCTCCTTATGTTAACTTTTGTTAATTTCTGCTTTTTCCTTCTAAGTGTTTAACAATTTATATTTTCATATTTAATTACATGATGTATATTTATTATTATTCCGTTACTTTTTATAGTTGATTTATGTTTTTGCCATATTTATGTTGTTAATGGCCAAAGGCTATTCTATGCCGATCTGCCAATAAATTTTGAAACTTGAAACTTGATAATAAGCGGTTCGCGAATGAGCACGGCTAATATAGAGTCATTTCGCGCTAAACACTAAGCTACATTTATATCGGCACAGGTTTGTTCAGAACACCGTAACTACTACTGATAGTGATATTACTTTCTAGTTGGTGCATTCCCGCACATCTAAGTTGTTACATTCCCCACTTATTGCATGCATGCTATTCAAGTTTTTAAAGTAGTTTGTTGGCTTGTTTAGCAAGGTGACATTCACAGTTAGTAGTGACACCATAGCTCCTTAAAGTATATTTAAAAGTGATGACAAACTTAAAATATCATCTTTATTCATAAACATATATAACAATAAAACATGTCACTAACAAAACAAAGCACAAAGAACTTACACATAATAAATAAATTATTCTGTATAATTTAACAGTTTCGGAATAGAAAGCAAGAAAGAAAGTGAAAGAAAAACAATACATATACAGTATCATTTCCATTATGCATTATGTACTTTTTTTATAAATGCTATGGATTTTTTTCGATAGAAGTGCCGTTAAATCACTTATCTCAGAACTGGCGTAGTTCATCATATTTTGTCCAAGACACGGTCTAAATGCTTCTCCGTGACCAGTGCCACAGATTGTCGCCCTCTTCTAGCTGACAAATTTGACAGCCAATCGTAGCGCATTGAGCCGTCTAATCTGTGACGTTATTTGTCGTATGCATTCTGCTGGTGAAGACGACAGATGTCAACGCATCAACGTATAATGTGCTTTACATACATATCATATCATATCCGGTTCCGTAGTGTAGTGGTTATCACGTCTGCTTTACACGCAGAAGGTCCTGGGTTCGAGCCCCAGCGGAACCAGTGGTTTTTTTTACAATCACCTATTTATTTGTAAAAAATACAGTTCTGAAGTTTACTGATCTGTCTCCCGGCGATGTTTATGATGTCTAATCTGTGACGTATATTGTCGTATCCATTCTGCTAGTGAAGAGGCATGCCTTGAGTATTCTGTGACGTCACTACACACGACATATAACGTTAATGAATGACCAATCAGAAAGCGAGTCGGAAGGTTCTCCCCGTTTTATCCACACGTGACCTGTGACGCGGTTTATCACCTGCTGCCCAGGACTTGGACTTGACCCGGAAGTGACGTAAGTCTTTTGCGTGCTCCTCGTGCAACATGGGGACATACCGCTGGGGGAAGCAATGGTTCTGCAATAACAGAATGGTCACATTATTTTACGCATGAAATGATTTAACAACAGAACAAATAATGATACACACTTAAATCACGCTTCCTTAAATCACCCTTAAATATATCTGACCGTTTAACACCACATTGCTCATTCTTATCAACAAGTTAAACATACATTACCTCGTACTGCTGGTAAAACGCCTTGTATCCGCCCTCCAAGAGGTAAACCTCTGGAAAGTTCAGTCGCGGGTACGAATCCTGGTTCAAGTCACGATCCAGTGATCTAAGATGGCGGTACATCTTTGGACCTCGTTCTGATGAGAACTCGCAGTGGAAAACGATCACGTGATTCTTATCTGATGACGTCCTAGTCTCGTTGAGAAAGTTCTGGACGGCGTCCTTCGTGTAGAGATTAATGGCACCCCTGATATGACCTCCATCGAACTCGTACGGGTATCTGCAGTCTATGACAGTCACGTGATCAATATGGTGGTCGTAGTCGCCGTTTAGTACCGCAGTCATCTGGAAGATTAAAGCATTGTTTAATGAGGATATCCAGGACACCTTTACTCATTACACTATTTCATGATACTAAAACGAACATATAAAATATGATACATTGATTATGAAATTGATTATACTAATGTGTGCACGAACAAAAGTTATTCAGTTTGGGCGAAAATTTAAAGTACCAACGCCCTTAACAATTCAGTACACGATATTAAACATAACAATAATCTTACCGTTTCAGATGCAATGGCCTTGAGGTCTTTGTGTTTGCCCGCAATTGTCGGCAGAGCGTTATTACGTGACCCGTCGGCCACGAGGTCAGAATGTGTCGACAACCGTTCAACAGCCCGAATAACGTCACTCACGGATGAATCGGCTACGATGACGTAATCATGTTTCGGTGACGTGGGTGTGTTTTCAGCTGTTCTGCGTCTTTTTCGTTCCTGTTGAGCGGTGGTGACGTCTGACGAACATTCTTCGAAGTTCTTGGTGAATAATTTCTCAACTTGATTTTCATTTTCGGCAGTAGTGTTTCCTTCATCAAATAACAGCTTCTTTCTATAATTAAAGAATTGTCCCTTTAGCAACGGAAACATAGTGACTTTAATAAAATACTACACTGAAAAATTCACAAAAAGACTCAATTTTATTTAAGTCTTTGTACTGCTTTTTTGACCATAGATAATATGTTAACGACCGTGTCTAACGAACTCGGTGTAAGCATAGAACCTCAGATGTATTTAAAAATATATAAATATTTAATGCCGATTTTGCCAATAATCTGGCAGTATTGAATGCCAGTTTGTATAAGATTGAATAAAACTTTGATAGAGTGCTGTGTTTCGCAAGTTATGTCTTGTCATGTCTGAAGTACGAAATCCCGTATTTTAATGAGAGTTTTAATCAGTAAAATCTAAATGATGTATGCAAATGTATTTACTTTAATACATACCGGAGGGCCAAAGGCGATACGGAACAAAAATCCAAACTGTGAGGAGGCATGTTGAAATAAAGCAGTAAAGTTGAAGCTGTATACACGAACAAGATTGGAAAGGATCTAATGAAGCTCTGGAGATCGCCAAGTTTTTATATGTCAAATGTGTGCAGATATTTCAGCCGTTCACTAAGGGGTGGACTATTTGAATCGCTCAGGTCAACACTGTGATGGCCGCTGAACACCTCAAATGAATTCCAATTAGCGGCCCATCAAACAATTAGTGTTAACCATTGACAATCTGATGAGTGATTATTGCTGGACAATATTGTTTGTCTGATTGTGATGAAAGTTTAATAAGGTATTGGACCAAGAGCAATATTCATGGCGATGTTTAAGATGAAAGAGACTTTTAATGAGATAAGATTAGTAGAATATTAGATTGTATCGATATAAACTTTATTGTCATTAGAAGACATGCAGACAGAAACCAGAAAAAGATGATATGCATAGTCTTTTGCTAATATTATCTTTCAAAGTAATAGTAGTTTTATGAAGTGGGTAGAAAAGGTCATTTTTTGAAACGTTTATAAATGATATATTACGACCGGCAATATATGTTTTCAAATGGGGTTTGTTTGTTTTTAAACAAAAAAATAAACGATATTTTTTGCTACTAATTGTGCTAAAATCAAAAGCTTGATATCATATCGTAGAAATTTGAATTAAGTGTTTTGTTTTGTAATTTTATTAATAATATTTTTGCTGTTTTGGTATTTTACAGGACGAAATAGCACATAAATACTTAAGTCATATCTCAATCTCAGTCTCAACTCATTTTACTGCATAGAATCAAAAGGTATTAAAACCCTTATATGTTGTTCACACCTTTAAAATTGCTTTCTCGTATTGACTATGTTCATTGATCACTTTGGTCAAGATTCCTAAGATTTTTTCTACAGCATTAAATGCAATTGAGTACAACTCAATGTTGTTTGAAAAATACTCAAACTTAGTCTTTGCTGTAGAATTAGATTTGACCTTAGTATTTTTATGATATTGGAGCCAGGAGTTTAATTTGCAAAGACTGTTCAAAAAGTATTTAACATCCAAAAAATGTTTAAAGGGTATTGTTTGAATAATGTGTTTGAAATTTGAGGATAAAGACTCACGACAAATATTACAGGTGAACGTATCATGAACGACAGAGCCTAGATAAACGCAACACGCACGGAAGTGCCCAGGTAAACGTATCACGAACGACAGAGCCTAGATAAACTCATCACGAACGGAAGTGCCCAGGTAAACGTATCATGAACGACAGAGCCTAGATAAACGCATCACGAACGACAGAACCTAGATAAACGCATCACGCACGGAAGTGCCCAAGTAAACGTATCATAAACCACAGAGCCTAGATAAACGTATCATGAAATGAAGTGCCCAGGTAAACGTATCATGAACGACAGAGCATAGATAAACGCATCACGAATGACAGAGCCTAGATAAACGCACCATGAACGACAGTACCTAGATAAACGCATCATTAACGAAAAAGCCTAGATAAACGTATCATGAACGGAAGCGCCAAGGTAAACGTATCATGAACGACAGAGCCTAGATAAACGCATCACGAACGACAGAGCCTAGATAAACGCATGATGAACGACAGAGCCTAGATAAACGCATTATGCACGACAGAGCCTAGATAAACGCATCGTGAACGACAGAGCCTAGATAGACGCATCACGAACGGAAGCGCCCAGGTAAACGTATCACGAACGGAAGCGCTCAGGTAAACGTATCACGAACGAAAGCGCCAAGGTAAACGTATCATGAACGACAGAGCCATATAAACGTTTCACGAACGGAAGCGCCCAGGTAAACGTGTCACGAACGGAAGCGCCCAGGTAAACGCATCACGCACGGAAACGCCCAGGTAAACTGTCATGCACGACAGAGCCTAGATAAACGCATCATGAACGACAGAGCCTAGATAAACGCATCATGAACGACAGAGCCTAGATTAACGCATCATAAACGACAGAGCCTAGATAAAAGCATCATGAACGACAGAGCCTAGATAAACGCATCATGAACGACAGAGCCTAGATAAACGCATCATGAACGACAGAGCCTAAATAAACGCACCACCAACGACAGAGCCTAGTTAAAAGCATCATGAACGACAGAGCCTAGATAAAAGCATCATGAACGACAGAGCCTAGATAAACGCATCATGAACGACAGAGCCTAGATAAACGCATCACGAACGGAAGTGCTCAGGTAAACGTATCACGAACGGAAGCGCCCAGGTAAACGTATCAAGCACGGAAGCGCCAAGGTAAACGTATCATGCACGACAGAGCCTAGATAAACGCATCACGAACGGAAGCGCCCAGGTAAACGTATAACGAACGGAAGCACCCAGGTAAACGAGTAAACGTATCACGAACGTTATCGCCCAGTTAAACGTATTACCAACGGAAGCACCCAGGTCAACGTATCACAAACGGAAGGGCCCAGGTAAACGTTTCACGAAAGGAAGGGCCCTGTTTAACTTTTTACGAAAGGAAGGGCCCTGTTTAACTTATCACGGACGGAAGGGCCCAGATAAGCGTCTTACAAACGGAAGAGCCCAGGTAACGTATCTCGAACGGAAGGGCCCAGGTAAACGTATTACGAACGGAAGAGCCCAGGTAAACGCATCACGAACGGAAGGGCCCAGGCTATCGTATTTTGGACGCCATAGTCCAGATGGACTCTGAACGATGCAGCGCAGGTTAATAAATGATGGCAAAGCTCATACTAACGTATCATGAAAGACATAATTCGGGGAAACCTCTTAGCTAAGGCTATAATTATTTGGTGTTATATATTAACTTGTCTCCAATGTTTGCTATAAGTATGTCCATATTATTAGGAATGACCCAAGTTATGGGCTGATTACTGAAGATGGTTGAGTAAGGACCATCTGGGCACTGTTTTTCACTGTAATTTGATCGGACTTATTTAATTATAAAATTTATGAATCCACGGACCTATAACTCTTATATTTATTGATAAAAAATATCAAGCATTGGTGTCGGCTTGGACTAATATTCATATTAATGAGATCCGCCATTTTATTATAATGTTTAGTCTCATACTAATTCCAGACATTTTTGAATTACGAGAAGTTTGTCGTGGTTTTATCATACAAGAAATAAAATTAATAATTTTTGACTCTGACTTGAATTATCTCAGATTTTCAGACACGATTAGTTATGTCAATAGTAATCTTTTTCATCTGCACCGTCGCCATGAATATTGCTCTGGGTTCTATACCATGTAAAAGTTTCATCACAATCTGGCAAACATTATTGTCAAACAATAATCACTCATCTGATTGTCAATGTCTAATTGGTTGATGAAAGGTCTAATTGGGCTGCATTTGAGATGATTCAGTGGCGTCTGAACAGTCTTGGCCTTTCAAATATTGAGCACAGGAACATAACAACAACTAATAAACCAGCAACACTAGAAATAGTATAGAAGCTGCCGTTGTTTCTCCAGTTTCAGTCAACTAATGGATTTTTATAAGGTTCCATTCGTCGATAAAAGATTGTCTTGTTAAGAACTTAGTCGCCAATCGTCGTCCAAACGTTTTTTGGTTTGTCATTGAAATAAAAATGCGAAAAACTCAGAATTCATTATCGTATTTTTTTACATTCGGTATCGCCGTCTTAATTCAAAACATTATGCGCCAAATAAATGATGTGTTGTGTGATATTAGCAAATTTAGCAATGCTTTAAAATGATACAAATAACACACATTTACCCGTCTGTTTTTCGTGTTATTTTTTCGCAATTTAAAAGAAGCCAAACTGAAATATACATATATTAACTGATTACGTCAATATAATTGCTGGACGGATTCTAAATGAATCGCTTATTATCAAAATTACATTTAGTCTTTAATGTGAATTATACTATAATTTTATAATTCAAGAGTTTATTGGCGAATCGGCATGCTCGCCTTTGGCCATTTACAAACTATCTACTTATGGCCAAAACACAAAAGTATAATAATAAAGCAATCATGTGATGACCTTACATATTTATTTACAAAGGCAATAATCTATTAATATATACGAAAATATAACCAGTAGAAGCAGCTTAATTTCAAAGCACCATATATAAACTAAGTTCTGTAAAAATAAATCCCTCTTTACTGACATCAAATATTTAAATTTAGCCATATTTGGCCAATTAAATTTAATACGATATTTTTGTCTAAGGTCTGAATAGGCTGTACAACAAAGTAGAAAATGATATTCAGACTCCAAAATGTCATGTGAACAAAGTTTACATTTTCTGTTTTCTCTGTTAATATAAGTATATCGACCAGTCTCTATTTCCAGTGAATGAGATGATACTCGTAGTCCAAATCTTGATAATAAGCGGTTCGCGAATGAGCACTGGCTAATATAGAGTCATTTCGCGCTAAACACTAAGCTACATTTATATCGGCACAGGTTTGTTCAGAAGACCCAACATAAACAGTAACTACTACTGATAGTGATATTACTTTCTAGTTGGTGCATTCCCGCACATCTAAGTTGGTACATTCCCCACTTATTGCATGCATGCTATTCAAGTTTTTAAAGTAGTTTGTTGGCTTGTTTAGCAAGGTGACATTCACAGTTAGAATTGATACCATAGCTCCTTAAAGTATATTTAAAAAGTGATGACAAACTTAAAATATAATCTTTATTCATAAACATATATAACAATAAAACATGTCACTAACAAAACAAAGCACAAAGAACTTACACATAATAAATAAATTATTCTGTATAATTTAACAGTTTCGGAATAGAAAGCAAGAAAGAAAGTGAAAGAAAAACAATACATATACAGTATCATTTCCATTATGCATTATGTACTTTTTTTATAAATGCTATGGATTTTTTTCGATAGAAGTGCCGTTAAATCACTTATCTCAGAACTGGCGTAGTTCATCATAATTTGTCCAAGACCCGGTCTAAATGCTTCTCCGTGACCAGTGCCACAGATTGTCGCCCTCTTCTAGCTGACAAATTTGACAGCTAATCGTAGCTCATTGAGCCGTCTAATCTGTGACGTAAGTTGTCGTATGCATTCTGCTGGTGAAGAGGCATGCCTTGAGTATTCTGTGACGTCACTACACACGACATATAACGTTAATGAATGACCAATCAGAAAGCGAGTCGGAAGGTTCTCCCGGTTTTATCCACACGTGACCTGTGACGCGGTTTATCACCTGCTGCCCAGGACTTGGACTTGACCCGGAAGTGACGTAAGTCTTTTGCGTGCTCCTCGTGAAGCATGGGTACATACCGCTGGGGGAAGCAATGGTTCTGCAATAACAGAATGGTCACATTATTTTACGCATGAAATGGTTTAACAACAGAACAAATAAAGATACACACTTAAATCACGCTTCTTTAAATCACCCTTAAATATATCTGACCGTTTAACACCACATTGCTCATTCCTATTAACAAGTTAAACATACATTACCTCGTACTGCTGGTAAAACGCCTTGTATCCGCCCTCCAAGAGGTAAACCTCTGGAAAGTTCAGTCGCGGGTAAGAGTCCTGGTTCAAGTCACGGTCCAGTGATCTAAGATGGCGGTACATCTTTGGACCTCGTTCTGATGAGAACTCGCAGTGGAAAACGATCACGTGATTCTTATCTGATGACGTCACAGTCTCGTTCAGAAAGTTCTGGACGGCGTCCTTTGTGTAGAGATTAATGGCACCCCTGATATGACCTCCATCGAACTCGTACGGGTATCTGCAGTCTATAACAGTCACGTGATCAATATGGTGGTCGTAGTCGCCGTTTAGTACCGCAGTCATCTGAAAGATTAAAGCATTGTTTAATGAGGATATCCATGACACCTTTACTCATTACACTATTTCATGATACTAAAACGAACATATAAAATATGATACATTTTAAACGCGGGTATTGATAATGAAATTGATTATACTAATGTGTGCACGAAAAAAGTTATTCAGTTTGGGTGAAAATTTAAAGTACCAACGCCCTGAACAATTCAGTACACGATATTAAACATAACAATAATCTTACCGTTTCAGATGCAATGGCCTTGAGGTCTTTGTGTTTGCCCGCAATTGTCGGAAGAGCGTTATTACGTGACCCGTCGGCCACGAGGTCAGAATGTGTCGACAACCGTTCAACAGCCCGAATGACGTCACTAACGGGTGAATCGGCTACGATGACGTCATCATGTTGCGGTGACGTGGGTGTGTTTTCAGCTGTTCTGCGTCTTTTTCGTTCCTGTTGAGCGGCGGTGGCGCCTGACGAACATTCTTCGAAGTTCTTGGTGAATAATTTCTCAACTTGATTTTCATTTTCGGCAGTAGTGTTTCCTTCATCAAATAACAGCTTCTTTCTATAATTAAAGAATTGTCCCTTTAGCAACGGAAACATGGTGACTTTAATAAAATACTACACTGAAAAATTCACAAAAAGACTCAATTTTATTTAAGTCCTTGTACTGCTTTTTTGACCATAGATAAAATGTTAACGACCGTGTCTAACAAACTCGGTGTAAGCATAGAACCTCAGATGTATCTAAAAATATATAAATATTTAATGCCGATTTTGCCAATAATCTGGCAGTATTGTATGCCAGTTTGTATAAGATTGAATAAAACTTTGATAGAGTGCTGTGTTTCGCAAGTTATGTCCTGTCATGTCTGAAGTACGAAATCCCGGATTTTAATGAGAGTTTTAATCAGTAAAATCTAAATGATGTATGCAAATGTACTTAATTTAATACATACCGGAGGGCCAAAGGCGATACGGAACAAAAATCTAAACTCTGAGGAGGCATGTTGAAATAAAGCAGTAAAGTTGAAGCTGTATACACGAACAAGATTGGAAAGGATCTGATGAAGTTCTGGAGATCGCCTAGTTTTTATATGTCAAATGAATGCAGATAGTTCAGCCGTTCACTCAAGCGGTGGACTCTTTGAGTCGCTCAGGTCAACACTGTGATGGCCGCTGAACACCTCAAATGAATTCCAATTAGCAGCCCACCAAACAATTAGTGTTAACCATTGACAATCTGATGAGTGATTATTGCTGGACAATATTGTTAGTCAGATTGTGATGAAACTTTTACAAGGTATTGGACCAAGAGCAATATTCATGGCGATGTTTAAGATGAAAGAGACTTTTAATGAGATAACATTAGTAGAATATTAGATTGTATCGATATAAACTTCATTGTCATTAGAAGACATGCAGACAGAAACCTGAAAATGACAATATGTATTGTCTTTTGCTAATATTATCTTTCAAAGCAATAGTAGTTTTATGAAGTGTGTAGAAAAGGTCATTTTTGAAACGTTTATAAATGATATATTACGGCCAGCTATATGTGTTTTCAAATGGGTTTTTGTTGTTCATTTTTAAATCCAGAAAATATACGATATTTTTGTACTACTAACTGTGCTACATGTGCAGCTTCTGTTGTTGCTTACATAACAACTACTGCTACTAAAACTGATGCACTCTATATATTCAGCATTTACTTTAAATAGAAGGACTACGATGCAAAAGACATATAGTGTATGAACAAATACCGCGGTAAAACACATCATTTTGTGCAAAGACCGGTTAAATACCCTTCCACCGAACTGTATTTTATAATGTTTAACATTATGGTTATAAACGTTTTAAATTCGAATACAATGAAACATTATAAAGCTGATGTTATGTAAGTGTTAAGCTAGCAAATAATGGAACCAAAAGTTTAATATCATATCGTAGAATTTTGAATTAAGTTTTTTGTTTGTAATATTATTACTTATATTTTTGCTGTTTTTGTTTTTCATGACCAAATATAACATACATACTTAAGTCATATCTCAATCTCAACTCCTTTTACTGCATAGCATCTAAAGCTATTGATCACGTGATCTAGGCGCGAACACTCGAATTTTGAATGTGAAAATAATTTTGGAATTAATTAAAAATAAAAGCTTTATAAGATTAGTTGAGTTGTGGATTTAATGTATTTTAGTGCATGGAACACATTCACAATGAAATATAATGACTAAATCTAAAAATAAAAAGAGAAAAGATAGAAATAGTAGTGACAATGAAACCAATATCCGGAAAATATGTAAACAAAGAGGCCCGTCCGGAGATTCGGACACTGGAATTACATCTGTAAGTGATATTCTAAACAGGACTAATTCTGTGCTTTACGGTGATGAGAATTTAGACGGTAGTGTATTTTTGAGCACAGTTAGTGGAGTTACAAAGGTCAGTACAGCCATGGCAGAAAGCAGCAGTGAACCTACAAACCGGGACTTGTTGAATGTGTTGAATGCCGTGAATGGTAGGCTTGAAACCGTAGAAAAAAGTAAGGGGCCATTGAATCCTTAGAAAAAAGAATGGCATCTTTTGAGGTCGACATAAAAAAGTTGTGGGTAGCGCTGGATGACCGGGTGAAGAAAATTGACGCGAGAGTAATACGTCTCGAAGACAAGGTGGAGGGGGTCGATATGCACGCGGCTGTCCTGACAGAGCGGATGCAGAATCTGGAAAAGGAGAGAGATACTCTGCGTGACGACGTATCATATCTGCAGTCTCAATCTATGAGAAACAACTTGGTTTTCACCGGGGTGCCCGAGGATAACACCGACGGGAACGAGCAAGCGGAAGCGACAGAGCGGAAGCTGCGTCGGCATCTCCAGGACGCCTTCAAGATCGCCCGTGAGGTAGCGGACATTATTCGTTTTGAGAGGGTTCACCGGTCACCAGGTTCCCCAGTTGCGGGCAAGACCAGGAATATTATTGCAAAGTTTTCTTTTTTCAAAGACCGGGAAATGGTTCGTAAATCATGGAAACAGCTTGATGGGACCCAGTTTCGGGTTTTTGAACAATTCCCCCCGGATGTCATTCAGAAGAGAAGGAAGCTGGTTCCCCAGATGAAAGAGGCGAGGCGGCTGGGTAAGAGGGCTTACCTAGCCTACGACACCCTCTACATCGACGGAACTGCTGTGAGGGCATAGGGGCACGACGGCGGTGAGGTGTCCATCCTGTCGTGGAACATCAATGGTTTAACTGATTGTAAAAAGAGCAATACTGATTTTACTGATTTGATTAGTTCATTTGATATTTGTTTTTTATATGAAACTTGGACAAATTCATCTAGTAACGTTAATTTAAGCGGTTATAGTTCGTTTAATTTCTACAGAAAATTTCAACACAAAAACGCTCGTAGAAATAGCGGTGGTATCGTTATTTACTTTAAAGACCATCTAGCAAACGGCATTCAAATTGTAAAAAACCATTATGATAGCATTATCTGGCTAAAACTAGATCGTAATTTCTTTAATACTGAAGAGGATGTATATATTTGTGCATCTTATATATGGGGCGAAGGTTCGCCAGTTTACAATACATTTAACGTAGATCTATTTGAAATTCTAGAAAATGACATCACATATTTTTCTGAATTTGGTAAAATATTTTTATCTGGTGATTTTAATAGCCGTGTAGGCAACAAATGCGATTTTATTACACATGATAATGTTAATACTTTTTTTGACGACCTAGACTATGTCCCTGATTATGCCTCTGTTAGGGCCTCTGTTGAAAATGTACATAATAGTCATGGGATTAAATTGCTAGATCTTTGTAAATCAACTTGTATTCGCATTTTAAACGGTAGAATTGGTGACAGTTGTAAACATACTTTTTATTCTCATAACGGATCTTCCGTAATTGATTACTTATTGACCCATGAATGTAACTTTTCATTGATATCCAACTTTACTATTGGCGATTTCAATGAATGGAGCGACCACGTTTTCATTATATTGTAATAATTTTTCGAATAGTTACGATACATACACTGATGTTAGATTTAAATGGGATAATACTCTACGTGAACAATTTCGCAATGGGATTATTACAAAATTACCTGTGTTCGATGATATTGTTGATTGTATAAACTGTTCAAATAGATTGTCAATTAATGATGTTTTAGATAGATTTACGGCTACAATCCGCAGTGTCGCGGACCCGTTATTTTCTAAACGTTGTACTTACAGTAACAAACCATTGTTTGATATTGATAGTTGTACGAAAAATGCAGATTGGTTTGATAATGAATGTGTTAATGCACGGCGATTATACCAAGAAGCTTTGCATATTTTTAATTCGATTAAAACCGACATTAATAGAGCTAGTCTCTGTGCACAAAAGAAGTCTTTACTTCGTAAAAAGAAAAGCTTTGCTTATCGTCAAAAAATGAAGGATATTGAGAATTTAAGAAAAAATAAACCTAGAGAATTTTGGAAATTTTTTAAATCAAAAAATAAAGTTAATAATTGTAATATCCCTTTGGAAGATTTTAAAACATTTTTTAAAAATCTTAGCAACAATACGTTTGATTGCAATAACGACGAGGCTGAACAGTTTTGTTCAAGTAATGATTTTGATGAAGATAACTCTACATTTCCAGAGTTAGACCAACCTATTTCTATTATTGAAGTACGTAACGCAATAATGCATTTAAAACGAAATAAATCGGCTGGTAGCGACTGTATATTAAATGAGTACTTTATTGAATGCGCTGACATATTAACAAGCCACTTTTGTGATGTATTTAATAGCATTTTAGCGTCTGTTTTTTTTCCAGAAAAGTGGACAGAAGGTGTCATCATTCCACTCCATAAAAAAGGTTCTGTTAATGATGTCAATAATTATAGAGGAATTACACTTGTTAGTTGTTTTTCAAAAGTATTTACAACAATTCTAAATAAGCGCATCGAGTCATTTTGTGAGGCTAATGCCACTATTTCGGATGCACAATTCGGATTTCGAAAAGGTTGCTCAACAGTTGACGCAATTTATATTTTAATGTCTATTGTGCAAAAATATATCAATGATAATAAAAGATTATATGTTATTTATGTCGACATGTTGAAGTGTTTTGATAGTATTTATCGCAATGCTCTGTGGCTTAAGTTGTATAAATCTGGTATAAAAGGTAAATTACTTAGAATAGTGAAAGATATGTATGAAAATGTTAAATCTTGTGTGAAATCATGTACATCTTACTCTGAATACTTTAGTTATGCCGTTGGCCTGCGCCAGGGGGAGGTTATGTCCCCGATTCTTTTTTCCCTGTTTGTAGAGGACTTAGAACTATATATGCAAGATAGCATCACTTCCGGTTTAAGTATTGATGACATTGTTTTAATTATGTTGCTATTTGCTGACGATATGGCCATTTTAGGGAAATCGCCCGAGGAAGTCCAAAACCATTTAAACACTCTTTACTCGTATTGCAAAGCATGGGGGTTAAATGTAAATACATCAAAGACAAACATAATGGTTTTCCGTAAACGGGGTGGAATACGTCGTAATGAGCATTGGACATATAATGGCCATACTATCGATGTTGTTGATAACTTTAATTATTTAGGTACTGTGATAAACTACACTGGAAGTTTTACATTGAATCAAGAGCATTTGGTTGGAAAAGCTCTTAAGGCCATGAATACTTTATTATGTAAATGCAAAGAATACGACCTTAAACCTAAAATATTTTGTCAACTATTTGATTCTTTTGTTGGCTCAATATTGAATTATGCCTGTGAAATATGGGGTTTTAGTAAGTCAAAAGAAATAGAACGTATACATTTAAAATTTTGTAAGCGATTGTTACACGTTAAAATAAACACATGTAATGCTACAGTGTATGGAGAACTAGGTAGATACCCTTTATACATTAATCGATATGTAAGAATTATTAGTTACTGGTTTAAGATTTGCAACAGTAATAACATTATAATAAAGTCCGTGTATAAACAGGCTATTGATGACTGTAATAAGGGTTATATAAACTGGGTTTCTAAGGTAAAAAAAACTGTTAAATGATTATGGTTTTGCATACGTATTTGATAACCCAAATATTGCGCATGTTAATGTATTTATAAACGAATTTAAATGTAGAATTATAGATACATTTAAACAAGAATGGTATGGTAATATTAGTAACAGTTCTGTTTTGGATATGTATAGAATTTTCAAAACTTCCTTTGATTATGAAATATATTTAGATTTAGTTCCAAAGAATTTACGTTTATACTTTGTTAGATTGAGAGTTTCTGCACACCCTTTAAGAATACAAACAGGACGTTATGCACGTTACAATATACCTCGTAACGAAAGATATTGTTTATGTTGTAATAGTAGGGACATAGAGGATGAATATCACCTCATATGTATTTGTCCATGCTATCGTCAGTTACGTGTAACTTATATAAAACGATGCTATTATGTTAATCCATCTGTGTTCAAATTCCATCAATTATTGGTATCATGTGATAAAAAGGAAGTTATGAATGTTTGTAAATATATTAAAGAATCATTTATTATACGCAACTCACTTATAAATAAATTAACTTGATATAGTAGTTATGAAACATTCTCTCACTGCCAAAGTTAACATAATAATTATTTGGTATCCAATTTACATAATAATTTTGCTTATATTTTATTTTATTATATTATGTTTGTAAGTTTAGATACGTGACATGTTTATATGTATAACTATATGTATTAAGACGATGTACACATGTATAAGTCGAATAAACTGTCTGTTCTGTTCTGTTCTGTTCTGCTATTGAAACTCGTATATGTTTTCACACCTTTTTAAAATTGCATTATTTTATAGACTATGTTTATTAATCACTTTGGTCAAGATTCCTAGGATTTTTTTCTACAGCATAAAATGCAATTGAGTTCAACTCAATGTTGTTTGAAAATTACTCAAGCATATTCTTTGCTGTAGAATAAGTTATCTTGGTAACATTTACAAAATGTGTTTATCAACACATTCTATGAGGAAATGTTCTTTTAATAAAAAGTAAAAACACAAGAATGTATTATATACGATGCTTTTCAACGGTAAAACGATTTGAGACTCAAATTGAGATTTGAGTATTTTTATGATATGGGGGCCAGGTATTTGTATTGAAAACGCAAAGACTATTCAATCGTCACTAGACCATCTCAAACTTGGCCCAATTAGCGGCCCATCAAACAGTTAGTGTTTGCCATCGCCACTCTGATGAGTGACTATTAATTAACAATATTGTTTGTCAGATGGTGATAAAACTTTTAAATGTTAAAGAACCTAGAGCAGTTTTCATGTCGATGGTACAGATGAAATAGATTCCTTTTGAAATTACATTATTGAAATAACAGATCAAGTCAAAGTGAATGCTTTATTTACTCTAATTCATTAAAACATGAGGTATTGCTCACAAATCGAAATGGTCATGACAGACATCATGATTAAATTACATATTCATATACCATAAAAGCATTTTTTCTGCTAAAATAATTTCCGCTAAGGAAAGTCTGCATTTCACAAAAACAGTTATTCCTGGACTATAACCATACTCCATAACAATATCATTATAATCATACTCCGAACCATTATCATTATAACATACCGGTACTTTATTTCGACCATAGATGATACATATGTAATAATACAGATAATCATTACGTCAAAAGTATTTTACATCCAAAAAATGCTTAAAGGGCACTGTTTGAATAATGAGATGAATGAATGAAACCATCAGTGGCGTTTCCATACCTACGGTATTATATATTTGGAAAACAAGAACTCAAATGGCGGGAACTATTGTATATGATAACGAATACTATCAAATCGATTGAATATTTATTTAAAATAATCAATCATAAAATTAGCAGCTATGTTTTAACCCGAAGAAAGTGCCCAGGGGTTCTAAGCAAATGGCTGGGGGTCAATAACTGACGCTTTGAATGTCTAGAAGTTGATATAAACCGTCATCAGTCACAGGGCAGTGTTGTGATTGTATATATTTTAATAAAATACCAAAACTTGTTTGTGAAACATAAAACGTTGATGCTTTTAAGAGTTAAGGGTTTGTCCGAGCCCATAATCAGCATTTAAAAATTGGTTTGTCCCGTGACGCAATAAAGACTTGAGTTGTTTATTTAAATGCCAGAAGTTACATGACTTAAAAGTGGACCCTCTTTCCAGGCACTTCCAGAGAAGTCCTTTTAAGTAAGCAGAATTGAAGAAACAGAAACAGATTCTTTGTTTCTTTAAACGTATGTGTCGGAAAGCACTGATACAACCTTAAACAGACGGGCTTTATTTTAATTAGACCGATGTTTGTTTATTTCATTTTCTAGCCTCAGTGACAATCCAGCTAGTTTATGCTTTCAATTTAACATGTGCGGTCGTTGTTGACCGATACAGCTCGTCAAGTATTTTGTGCCCTAAGTTACATACACCTAGCGTCTAATATTGAGTCCGCCAACTTGAGCGAAATGAAAATAACTGTTTCACGTTTGAATGTTCATCAGTATCATTTAAAATTGGTTATGAAATACCAAATAAATGTCGACAATTCATATTATATTTGATATACACAATTTTAAGCATACAACAAAACAAAACAATTTCAAAAATAATAAATACATACATATTTGCAAAGTAATTCAGAAAGTTAGCGAGAAAAAATATGAAGGGAAAGAGACTAGAAAAATATAGCAACAAATAATAATAATAATAATAATAATAATAATAATAATAATAATAATAATAATGAAACGTTAATAAAAATGGCCAGACGTTTTTCTCAGCCGTTTTGTTAATATGATGTCACTCGACTTGAGAAATGACCAAATCAGTTCAAGATAGTTGTTAAGCGAGTCTTGATTTTGCGGAACATTCACAAAGCGAGTATCCAAAGCGTGTATCACATTCTTAATACTAGCCTTTCTGTTCTGGGGCGCTCGTCTTCATGTTTGTGAACACTGACGTACATTTGCACTCCCTCCCAGCTAACAACGAATCTCGACAAATGACAAACAAATTCTTTCTAATTTGACGCATACATCCTGCTCTACTCCCTCTGGTTATTCCTCGATCTCACAATACGTGCCCTGTGACAGGTTTAACCGGCTGCTGACCATTCTCGAATCAGAAAGCAAGTTTTAGGGAATTGCCACTTTTTTCTTAAACGTGAACTGTGACGGTGTTTTCGCCTGCACGCCCACGACTTGGACCTGCCGCAGAAGTGACGCAAGTCGTCCACGTGCCCCGGGTGCAACATCGGAACGTAGCTTACAGGAAAGCATTGGCCCTGAAAGAAGCGAAATCAAAATAAATGTTAAACATTATTTGTGTAGAGAGTATCATCATAATCAGTATGTCAAATAAGAATATTTTCAAAATCATTTCTTGATAAATATTTCCCAACTTTTTTACTAAATAAATTGACAGACTTCCACCTTTTTGCCGTTTGTCTTAGAAATAGATACCAACGTACATATGGCAAACACATTTCTACCAAAAAAACATCACAAAAACAGAACGTACATGGAACTGGTGATAAAACTCCTTGTATCCGCCTTCCAAACGGTAAACCTCTGGGAAATTCAGTCGTGGATATGAATCATTGTTCAAGTCTCGATTCAGTGATCTAAGATGGCGGTACATTTTTGGGACTCGTTCTGATGAGAACTCGCAGTGAAAGATGATCACGTGATTCTTGTCTGATAACGTCATTGTCTCGTTAAGATAGTTACGGATTGAGTCCTTTGTGTAGAGATTAATGGCACCCCGGATGTGGCCTCCTTCAAACTCGTACGGGTACCTGCAGTCTATGACGGTCAGATGATCAATATGTTGGTCGTAGTAGCCTTTCAGTACCGCAGACATCTGAAAAAATAAAGCATAAATGAAATATAAGTTTTTTTACTCACGATTTCTTTTCAAAGTTTCCAAAATAAATACATTCAAAAAACATTTTAACATAATTCAAAGGTTTATAAAGGGAAAGGAATGGCGTTTTGTACATATGCATTTAAGGAAAAACTTTTTTATGTGAAACTTAACATTCAAAAAAATATATTTATGACGAAAAACTCATTAATCTTAAAACGCTTGTACCACTTTTAGCTATCAATCATTTATTTTCGAACGTAACTATGACAACTGCGGTCAGCTCTTTTGTCAGCTTTCTTTTATCATTGGTTTCCAGACCGCTAAACTTGACTCATTCCAAGAGAAAAAAGTTGTCAAAACAGTCAAATTGTGCGAGTGTTATTCACTTCTTTAAACATCTTTGGAAAAATACTTACCGTTTCTGGCGAAATGGCCATAAGAACCATGTTTTTCCCGGTCACGGTCGGGAGTCCATGGTAACTAGACCCGTCTACCACATGATCAGAGTAAATCGACTGCCGGTCCGCCGCCAGGATGACGTCACTCATAGGAGAGTGGTTCAAAGTTTTGATGAAATCATGGCTTTGAAGTGATATTAGGACCTCAGAAGTTTGGGGTCTTTTCTGATCATTATCAACGTCAATGGCGTCAATCTTACGTTTGTTAGAGGTCTTGGAGAATGTTTTCCCCATTAAAGTTGTCTCTGATTTCGGATCGTTGTAAACGGAAACTTTTTTTCTCATGTTTCTGGAAAGTAAGCGATATAAGATCATAGCTTGATTGACAATTCTAAGTATATTAAAAGTATCCTTGCATTTAATTGTAAACTAAAATCACTACAATTATGTAATAACTACGTGCAGTATTGGAACTGAAGTTCCGATTAATAAATATGCCATAATAAATAGTATAATAATTTCCGTCTTTCATTATATAAATATTTGATTTCTGTTTAATTGTATTATATACTGAAAACATTCACAAGGATATAATGACTATATACAGTATTTTTTTAGTTTCAGAAACAGTATGATTGTGACCTTCTACCAATATAATATACATAACTTTTTTTTTCTTTTTCAGCATGATTAGAGCACACTTTGTCAGAGTGTTGTGTGTCGCACATTATATCTGATCAAGTTTCACGCCTAAAACGCTGTATTTTTTATCCAGAATAAAAAAAGGAATAACTTACTGTGCTGCATACTGGCAGGCCAATGTTGGCATGGAACAGAAATCCAAAATCTGTGGTGGCATTTTGAAAAATCTGTTTAAGTTAAGTCCAAGTAAGCTGTGTAGATTTAAAAGTATGGTGAAAATCTGATGAAGTTCTGAAGATGGGCGAAATTTTATACAGAAGAAGCGTTAACACATTTGAGCCAAGCACTCAAACGCGATGATTGGAGCGTCTGAAGCTCTGAGCCGCTCAAGTCAACACTCTGATGGTTGCTGAATACCTCAAACACGGTCTAATTAGCTGTTCAACAAACAATTAGTGTTAACTATTGACAATCTGATGGGTGATTATGGCGGACAATATTGTTTGACTGATTGTGTTGAAACTTTTACATGGTATTGAACCAAGAGCAATATTCATGGCGGTGTTTCAGATGAAATACATTTCTTTAGAAATTACGTTATTGAAATAACCAAACAGATCTGAGATTATCTCAAGTCAAAGTATATCCTTTATTCACTCTAGCTCCTATTACATAAGTAGATGAGGTTTTACTCGTAAATCAAAATGGCCATGACAAGCATCAATATAATATTGCAAATTCCGTTAACATCAATACATTTTTTTAGGCCAAAATTGATTTCCTTTAAGAATATTGACATTACATCAAAAACGTTATTTATATACTTAAACCATACTCCTTACCATTATCATCTTTAACATAAACATATCAAAATGTCGGTACTTTATTTAGACTTTAAATAAGATATGTGGTGCCCTCTGTCTAAATAATGATAAATGTTATCATCCCAATAACAAAAATGTTTACATCTTTGAATAGAACGTCATCCATAACGTATTTTTTTTCGTGAATAACGTCATGTCTAATATAAACAATAGCCGGGAAGGAATATTTACAATAAACGACATTAAGGTATTTTTCCTAATGTTTGCGTTATTTTCACATAACCCAAACTCTCTACAATGCATGTTTAATGATCTCCAAGAATATTGCAGCAACTAGGGGTTTAAAAATGAATGCTTACAAAACGAAAACTTTCATTTTTGAAAAGGATCGTCACACAACAATTTTATCTTTACGAGGCCGAGATAGAAAAAGTCATTCCTTTAAAAATCTTGGGACACATTTATATAAGAACAATAACTGGAACAGAACACAAAAGCGATTAGCACAGCACGTCTAATATTCTATGCACAATGTGTTTATTGCATTCATAACATAACATAACATAACATAACATAACATAACATAACATAACATAACATAACATAACATAACATAACATAACATAACATAACATAACATAATATTTATTCAGCATTAAATGACATATCATCTATAGCCAAAATGCAAAACATATGAAATAAATCATATTCAATCGTCATCAACCAACTGCACCTACCTATAAAAGAAAGAAATATTTGATAACCTAGCACTAATATTTAACTATTCGGCAGAAGTATGGGGTTTTTCACAATGCCAAAGGTGTTGAAATGATACATACTAAAATTTGCAGAAAATTATTATGTGTTAAACAATCAACAAAATTTAGAAGGCTTGTATAGTAAATTAGGAAGGGTTCCAATGAATAAAAAATAGGAGGATTATAATGATCAGATACTAGATAAAAACTCTTAACTCTCCGAAATATAGCCTGATTAAACTACTATATAATATGCTACGCGATGACATTAACAATAATAATAATATGTATAACGGTAATAACTGGGCTTATCATATACATGCCTTATTGAATCACCTTGGATTGACTAACATTTGGCTTATTCAAGATATATAAAACCAATACGACAAAGAATAATCGACAATTATAAGCAGACAAGGTATGGAAAAATAAACAATCTACCTTAACTTTGCTTATATTCATTTTTTAAACAGGATTTTGACCAGGAAACGATTTTGACCAGGAAACGTACCTTGGTGATATCAATGAAAATACGTTTAGAATTGCTTTAACAAATCTAAGAACTTCAACACACGATTTACAAATATAAATAGGCAGATATACTAATATTGATCGACACGAAATATTATGAAATACTTATAGCATGAGAATTATTGAGGATGAATACCATTTCCTTCTAGTTTGCCCTAAAACAGATAAATATGAAAGAAATGAGCATAAACGCTGCATTTCTACCTTATGAGACTACAGTAGACCACTGTAAATCTTTTAGCAGTCACCAATCATTTAATAATTTTGCGCTTTCCGCTATTAAATACACGCGTACAATCTTGTTTTCAGTAATTAATATTTTCCATAAATGCATCATTTAGTTTATTTAGTTTATTAGTCAAAATTGATGTTTCTTATACATGTGTATGTATTGATTTAGAATAAGAGTGTCACCTTAAAGCTTAAGAACAGAACAGAACAGACAGTGTATTCGACTTATACAAGAGTACATCGTCGTTATACATACATGTATAGTTATATAAACATGTCACGTATCTAAACGTAAAAAAACATTATAAATGTATTATAAAATAAAATGTAACAAAGGCAAAAAGTTTATGTAAAATTGAATACAACATAATTATCATGTTGACTTTGGCAGTGAGGGAAAACTTATGTTCTGTTAATGCTAAATGCCAGAGATTCATGTAAACCGTATCATGGTGCTTTTTAGAGGCAGTTTTGCTTGTCCTCACCCTGACACCATCACAATTTAAAATAAGTATTTAAATGCCATTGTGACAAGTCTTAAAAATGGACGTAATATATATCCAGATATCAGACAAGTTGAAGAAACAAAGTGAGATACAACTCCGGATGGGTACCGAAGATATTTTCGAAAAGCCGCCTTCGTTCTTAACATACGCGTGAAAATCACCAGTACGCCGATAAACTTCCCTGAGATAATCCCAAATTTACATTACACTTTAATTTGAAAATTTCAATACTTGTTCAACTAAATTCCGAATGTGATAATCGCTTTAGCATATCCATGTTCATTTAAACTGTTTGTACGATTTAGTATTGTATCGTTTGCTTTAAGGAATGCCCATCGTTAACCAACTCTTGAACTTCTTCAAGAACTTCTTCATCTACAAATGTTCTTCGCTATAATTCAAAATACAAAATCATAATCGGTAAGTCAATTTTTATTTGACATCATAGTTTTCAAAGATAAAACATAACAGCAAAGAATATTCGTAAACATATCATTGAACACAAACAAAAAAACGCCTTTAAGACAGATAGAGAAAGAAGAAATGAAAAAAGAGGATAGAAAAGTATTACAACACAGAATAAATAAAACAATAAATATGCAATATAGCATTAAATCAATCTTTGTCCTGTTTCAGAAACTGTCTGGCTTCCAAATTTTGAAAGTCATTTTAAATGATGTCGTGAAAACAATCACATTGGATTGTTTGTATGCAAGTCTTACTTTCTCCAATAGTGAGAATGCGGATGTCACATTTTAACAACTAGTGAACTGTTCTTGGACACTCAATAATCTGTATGCATGTGATCAGTGACGTAGCTTTTCGCTGTTTTCTAGCTGACCATTTCGACAGCTTATCGAAGCGCACTGAGCCGTGTAAATTATGAAGCAAATTTATCCTGCTGGGGAAGGGGCTTGTCTTTGGTATTCATCGATTTCACAACACATGACCAGTGACGTAAATGAAGGACCAATTAGAAGGCGAGCCTGACGGTTCTTCCGGTTGTAACCACACGTGACCTGTGGCGCGGTTTGTCGCCTGCTGCCCAGGATTTGGACTTGACCCGGAAGTGACGTAAGTCGTTCGCGTGCTCCTGTTGCAACATGGGAACGTAGGTCTGGGGGAAGCACTGGTTCTGAAAAAGCAAATGTTACACTAATGATTAAACATTCCGCTGGAAATCGTTTGTTTATATGCCATCTTCATTTAAAGACACATATCTAATAAAGTACTTAGAGATTCAAATAGATAATTGTAAGCTTGTTTACCTAAATAGGCATGTATCATTTGAAGATAAAATTATCTTGGACAGATAAAAACACACCGTCAATAATACCTGGCATACAATTTACAATCATTCAATCTAGATATAGTACATTACCTTGAACTGGTGGTAAAACGCCTTGTATCCGCCCTCCAAGAGATAAACCTCTGGGAAATTTAGTCGCGGGTAAGACTCCTTGTTCAATTCACGGTCCAGCGATCTAAGATGGCGGTACATCTTTGGGCCTCGTTCTGATGAGAATTCGCAGTGTAATATGATTACGTGATTCATATCTTGTGAAGTCACAGTCTCGTTGAGGAAGTTTTGAACGGCGTCCTTCGTGAAGAGATTAATGGCGCCCCGGATGTGGCCTCCTTCGAACTCGTACGGGTACCTGCAGTCTATGACTGTCAGCTGATCAATATGTTGGTCGAAGGAACCGTTCAGTACCTCAGACATCTGTAAATGATTACAATATGTTATGAAAATATTCAGGACGTCTTAACTCAGAATTATTTTGTTCAAGTTTACAAAATTACAGTAATTAAACGTTGATCTAGATCACTTTGCTTATATTCATTTTTTAAACAGGATTTTGACCAGGAAACGTACCTTTGTGATATCAATGAAAATACGTTTAGAATTGCTTTAACAAATCTAAGAACTTCAACACACGATTTACAAATATAAATAGGCAGATATACTAATATTCATCGACACGAAATATTATGAAATACTTGTAGCATGAGAATTATTGAGGATGAATACCATTTCCTTCTAGTTTGCCCTAAAACAGATAAATATGAAAGAAATGAGCATAAACGCTGCATTTCTACCTTATGAGACTACAGTAGACCACTGTAAATCTTTTAGCAGTCACCAATCATTTAATAATTTTGCGCTTTCCGCTATTAAATACACGCGTACAATCTTGTTTTCAGTAATTAATTTTTTCCATAAATGCATCATTTAGTTTATTTAGTTTATTAGTCAAAATTGATGTTTCTTATACATGTGTATGTATTGATTTAGATTAAGAGTGTCACCTTAAAGCTTAAGAACAGAACAGAACAGACAGTGTATTCGACTTATACAAGAGTACATCGTCGTTATACATACATGTATAGTTATATAAACATGTCACGTATCTAAACTTAAAAACATTATAAATGTATTATAAAATAAAATGTAACAAAGGCAAAAAGTTTATGTAAAATTGAATACAACATTATTATCATGTTGACTTTGGCAGTGAGGGAAAACTTATGTTCTGTTAATGCTAAATGCCAGAGATTCATGTAAACCGTATAATGGTGCATTTTAGAGGCAGTTTTGCTTGTCCTCACCCTGACACCATCACAATTTAAAATGAGTATTTAAATGCCATTGTGACAAGTCTTAAAAATGGACGTAATATATATCCAGATATCAGAAAAGTTGAAGAAACAAAGTGAAATACAACTCCGGATGGGTACCGAAGATATTTTCGAAAAGCCGCCTTCGTTCTTAACATACGCGTGAAAAATCACCAGTACGCCGATAAACTTCCCTGAGATAATCCCAAATTTACATTACACTTTAATTTGAAAATTTCAATACTTGTTCAACTAAATTCCGAATGTGATAATCGCTTTAGCATATCCATGTTCATTTGAACTATTTGTACGATTTAGTATTGTATCGTTTGCTTTAAGGAATGCCCATCGTTAACCAACTCTTCAACTTCTTCAAGAACTTCTTCATCTACAAATGTTCTTCGCTATAATTCAAAATACAAAATCATAATCGGTAAGTCAATTTTTATTTGACATCATAGTTTTCAAAGATAAAACATAACAGCAAAGAATATTCGTAAATATATCATTGAACACAAACAAAAAACGTCTTTAAGACAGAGAGAGAAAGAAGAAATGAAAAAAGAGGATAGCAAAGTATTACAACACAGAATAAATAAAACAATAAAATATGCAATATAGCATTAAATCAATCTTTGTCCTGTTTCAGAAACTGTCTGGCTTCCAAATTTTGAAAGTCATTTTAAATGTTGTCGTGAAAACAATCACATTGGATTGTTTGTATGCAAGTCTTACTTTCTCCAATAGTGAGAATGCGGATGTCACATTTTAACAACTAGTGAACTGTTCTTGAACACTCAATAATCTGTATGCATGTGATCAGTGACGTAGCTTTTCGCTGTTTTCTAGCTGACCATTTCGACAGCTTATCGAAGCGCACTGAGCCGTGTAAACTATGAGGTAAATTTATCTTGCTGGGGAAGGGGCTTGTCTTTGGTATTCATCGATTTCACAACACATGACCATTGACGTAAATGAAGGACCAATTAGAAGGCGAGCCTGACGGTTCTTCCGGTTGTAACCACACGTGACCTGTGGCGCGGTTTGTCGCCTGCTGCCCAGGATTTGGACTTGACCCGGAAGTGACGTAAGTCGTTCGCGTGCTCCTGTTTCAACATGGGGACGTAGGTCTGGGGGAAGCACTGGTTCTGAAAAAGAAAATGTTACATTAATGATTAAACATTCCGCTGGAAATCGTTTGTTTATATGCCATCTTCATTTAAAGACACATATCTAATAAAGTACTTAGAGATTCAAATAGATAATTGTAAGCTTGTTTACCTAAATAGGCATGTATCATTTGAAGATAAAATTATCTTGGACAGATAAAAACACACCGTCAATAATACCTGGCATACAATTTACAATCATTCAATCTATATATGGTACATTACCTTGAACTGGTGGTAAAACGCCTTGTATCCGCCCTCCAAGAGATAAACCTCTGGGAAATTTAGTCGCGGGTAAGACTCCTTGTTCAATTCACGGTCCAGCGATCTAAGATGGCGGTACATCTTTGGGCCTCGTTCTGATGAGAATTCGCAGTGGAATATGATTACGTGATTCATATCTTGTGAAGTCACAGTCTCGTTGAGGAAGTTTTGAACGGCGTCCTTCGTGAAGAGATTAATGGCGCCCCGGATGTGGCCTCCTTCGAACTCGTACGGGTACCTGCAGTCTATGACTGTCAGCTGATCAATATGTTGGTCGAAGGAACCGTTCAGTACCTCAGACATCTGTAAATGATTACAATATGTTATGAAAATATTCAGGACGTCTTAACTCAGAATTATTTTGTTCAAGTTTACAAAATTACAGTAATTAAACGTTGATCTAGACAAAAGCTGTCTTAATTTTCAAGTGTATCTAAGAAAACAATAATGGAACTAAAAATGTCACCGTTAGAATTTCTTTTGTTCTGTTTGCTAAACCAATAATCATGATAAACTTACTGTTTCCGGGGCTATAGCATTGAGGTCCTTGTGTTTGCCGACCACGGTCGGGAGAGTGTTGCCACGAGATCCGTCTGCCACAAGGTCAGAGTTCGTCGAAAGCCGCTCAACAGCCTGAATGACGGCACCCATTTGAGAATGATTTGCGGTTTGTATCAAAACATCGCTTTGGATTTTGCTTTTGTTGAAGTTCTTGTAGAAAATTTCCTCCATTGTTGTTTCCTCTGAGTTCTGATCGTTGTCAACGAATATATTTTTTTGTATGTTTCTAAAATGTTAAATTTGCAATTTAGCAATATGTCATTTTGGCGTAATCACTATATTAGTCCAAACATCCGTTTATTTTACTATTTAGTAATGACAACGTACTAGATGAAGAGTATTTATTTTGTAAATATGCGATCAGAAACAATATTACCGTGAAAATATTAATAGTTGATATTTTTTCAGCGTGATAGAGGAACTAATGGTCAGAGTGTTATGTTTCGCACATAAGGTGTTGTGAGATATTGGGTAAATGTCAAAACTAAAGACCTAATTGAGTCAGAATATCATTTACTTTTAGTATGTCCAAAACACAGGGAACTGAGAAATTTTCGTTCAATCAATAGGCATTGCCACTTAAATAATGCCATCATTACTCTTTAATGAAAATATTAATTAAATCAATGCATTATTGATTGTTTTACCCATTTTTGTATATGTAGTTTTGCTTTAAATCTCGTGTTGTATAATGCAATTATCTATGGAACAAATTAACAAGCATGGTTTACCCATAAAGAGAGAAATAGAAAAAATTAACAAACAGATAAACTTACTTCGCTACATGGCGGCTGGCCAACGGTGACACAGAACACAAATTCATAATCTGAGGAGGCATTTTGATATTTATTAATGAAATAGCAGTTGGCGAAGTTAGATGTGAACGCATAAACGTTTGATGAAAATCTAATGAAATTTGATCCACTGGCGAGTTTATATACGATTAGATCAAAATGCGTTAAGATAGTTCAACCGCTCACTCAAGCACGACGATTGGAGCAGCGGACACTCTGAACCGCTCAGGTCAACATTAAAATGTTTTCAAACGCGGTCCAATTAGCCGCTCATCAAACAATTAGTGTTATCCATTTACAATCTGACGAGTGATAATTGTTTGACAATATTGTTTGTCTGATTGTGATGAAACTTTTACAAGGTAATGGACCCAGAGCAATATTCATGGCGATGTTTTTGATGAAAGAGGCTTTTAATGAGATAACATTAGTAGAATATGAGATTGTATCAATACGACATTTATTGTCGCTAGAAGACATGAAGACTTTATCCAGGTAGTGACTGATATTTTTACTGATGATTTCTCAGATACAATTTTGATATACACAATATAAAGTTATTTTATCGGGGAAAAAGGGTCAAATACTTAATGCAAAAAGTGCGTTTATTGTTAATTGTGACAATTCTTATTTATTTTTGACTCACTGGGGGATTTTATTGTATTATAGTTACCATTTCTTTATTTGACTTTCTAATCAACAAACGCCATTCTTTGTTGGTATTTTAAAAGTTAAGATATATTAAAGATACAGACGAATACGGTTACATTGTAAGATTTTTAATAATAATTTTAGATTTTTTTAGAGCAATACAAATATAACAATGCATGTATACCAGTGAATGAGACGGTGTCTGAAATACCATCAGTTGCATGTTTATATACATTTGGTTAAAGTTTGCTCTTACTTTAATTAATAATATAAAATAACATAAAAATCACTTTACGGTAGAGGTTGTGCTACTGATACAGAGTCAATCAGAGTGTTACATTAAGTTTCAACTAAACAATAAATAATAAATCATTAATGAAGAATATCCTTGAACTGCTTGGTCAAGATTTAGATTGAGTGTTCGTTCATTGGCAATAGATACCGGACATTACAACAAATTGAACAGAAAATGTAAAATATTATTATTATTATTGTTGTTGTTGTTTGCATTTCCGCGTGATACGAAAAAAAGTTTTTTAAATTCAATTCCGTCTTTTATCTTTATTTATTATTTTTATTTATTGATTATTATTATTACTATGATTTAAAATCGAACACGATCCAATTAGCCGCCCATCAAGCAGAGTGTTATTGTTATACAGTATTGTTTGTTAGATTGTGTTGAAACGTTTACACGGCAGTGAACCCAGAGCTATATTAATTTCGACAGTGCAGCAGATGAAAGGGATTCCTTTTGAAATAACTCAACTTGATCTGATTATTCAAGTTATTTACTAACTTTACATACTCTTTCATAATTCATGTAAACAAGTGTTACTATTCTCAATTCAATAAGGTCCATAATTTTCGGCTGTTGCTAGCCGTCTTTAATTCGGGTATTTCCCCAAACCAAAAGCGTGCCAAAAGAAATCTGTGAGAAAGGGACTTGTTAACAATAATAAAATTAAGTAGACCTGTGTCTCTCTTAAGCATTAAAAATGACATTTGTTGTCAGTTCTCTCTTTCCTTCCTGCATGGCACATACCAGAATATTTTTCATCGTTGTTGTCTCAATTTCAACCATCTACACAAAAATTTAACACATGTGAAGGTGATGTTCATGTCGCTTAATTACACTATTTTAGAATCATCTCATAAACGTTGCTCAGATTGAAAGGACCTACGAATGAAAAGAGATACAGAATCGTTTACTTATTCAAATTTCTTGGCACCTCTTAAAATGGACATAAATAATGTTTTTCCCTCTTTAAATAAAAATATTAAAATGTATGTTTTCTGTTATGCTTTCTATTTGCGAGGTTTCAGAGCTTTTAGTGTTGTTCTTCATGCAAGACGCCTCTTTTTTATTTTCAATCAGTTTTCTTTTATATAAAAAAATCCAAAACCATTAACAATCAAAACATTTCAGTTATTTCTTGGTTTCTGTCTGCAAGTCTTATAGCGATCATTGATTCTGTCTGATATTCTACTACTGTCATCTCAATAAAAGTCTCTTTCATCTTCGACATCGCCATGAATATTGCTCTGGGTTCAATACCATATATAAGTTTCATCACAATCTGACAAACAATATTGTAAAACAATAATCTCTCATCAGATTGTCAATGGATAATACTAATTGATGAACTGCTAATTAGAATTCATTTGAGGTGTTCAACGGCCATCACAGCGTTGACCTGAGCGAATCAGAGCGTAGCCGCTTGAGTGCATGGCTGACCTATCTGAACACCTTTGACATATAAAAACTAGGGGATGGTCAGAACTTCATCAGATCTTCATCAATCTTGTTAGTGTATAAAACTTAAGTATACTACTGTATTTTAACATGCCTCCTCAGAGTTTGGATTTTTGTCCCGTATTGCCTTTGGCCCGCCGGTAAGTACATGTACATATATAGTTGGCCCTTTTCTGAGTAAAACTCTCATTAAATGTGGGATTTCATATCTAAGACATGACAGGACATAACGTGCGAAACACAGCACTCTATCAAAGTTTTATTCAATACGATACAAACTGGCATTCAGTACTGTCAGATTATTGGCAAAATCGGCATTAAATATTTATATCTTCTTAAATACATCTGGGCATCTATGCCTACACCGAGTTTATAGGACACAAGCGTAAACGTTTTATCCATGGTTAAAAAAGCAATGCAAGGACTTAAATACAATTGTGACTTTTTGTGAAACATTTGATGTAGTAATTTATTATAGTCACTATGTTTCCGTTGCTAAAGGGACATCCTTTTAAATATAGAAAGAAGCTGTTACTTGATGAAGAAAACACTACTAACGAGAATGAAAATGAACTGGAGAAAATACTCACCAAGAACTTCAAAGAATGTTCGTCAGAGATAACAGCCGTTCCACAGGAACGGAAAAGACGCAGAACAGCTGAATACATACCCACGGCACCGCAACATGATGACGTAAATATAGCCGCTTCTCTTGTAATTGACGTCACTCGGGCTGTTGAGCGGTTGTCGACGAACTCTGACCTCGTGGCCGACGGGTCACGTAATAACGCTCTGCCGACAATTGCGGGCAAACACAGAGACCTCAAGGTCATTGCATTAGAAACGGTAAAAATATTTTAATGTTTAATTTCGTGTAGTGAATTTTGAAGGGCGCTCGATTCTTAAAATGCTTGCCCCAAATCACTTTCTTGAATGCACATGTAAATGAGGTCAACTTCTTTATCCATACTCGCATTTAAAATGTATCAGATGTTATATTATTATCTTACTGTCATGAAAACGGTAATACGTAAAGGTGTCCTCGATATCGTAATGAAAAAATACGATATTGTTTCAGAAGACTGCGGTACTGAACGGCACCTACGACAACCATATTGATCACCTGACCGTCATAGACTGCAGATACCCGTTCGAGTTTGATGGAGGCCATATCCGGGATGCCATTAATCTATACACGAAGAACGCCGTCCAAAACTTTCTCAAAGAGACTATGACGTCTTCAGACAAGAATCACGTGGTCATTTTACACCGCGAGTTCTCATCCGAACGAGGCCCATAAATGTACCGCCATCTTAGATCACTGGGCCATGACTTGAACAAGAATTCTTACCCGCGACTGAATTTCCCAAAGGTTTACCTCTTGGAAGGAGGATACAAGGCGTTTTACCAACATAACCAGGTAATATAATATGCTTGAATCGTTAATTAGATTATGCAATGTGATGTTAAATAGGTAGTTAAATTTCAGTTCTGCTTAAAATTTAACTCATTTGAGTCGTGAAATAATGACAATGTTCTGTTATTTCAGGACCAGTGCTTCCCACAGGAATATGTTCCAATGTTGCACCAGAAGCACGCAAACGAATTACGTAACTTCCGGGTCAAGTCCAAGTCCTGGGCAGCAGGTGATAAACTGCGTCACAGGTCACGTGTGAGTGCAACCGGGATAACCGTCAGACTCGCGTTCTGATTGGTCATTCAGCAACCTTATATGTCTTGTGTAGTGAAATCGCTGAAAATTCAAGAAATGACTCTTCTTAAGCATGATGCATACGGCAATGTCCGCCCGGTTAGCTCAATCGGTAGAGCGTTGGACTGTGAATCGGACAATCCGGGTTCGATTCCCGGGTGGACCAGGTCACTTCTGTTGTGATTGGATATGAAATCCTTTCTACGACCATTCGCACTGTACCACTGCCCCTGGCATGTACAGAAGTTGTCAGTTCCTTGCAGAGGTGAAGGCACCTAGTACTGGTTAACCGCCAGATAGTCTGCCCAGGATAGATGTGCACTGGTTGAACTGTCACTCTGGGACCCTTCAATGTGCTCACGCCGGGACCCGGAGTATAAACTACTAACACCACCGCATACGGCAATATATGTCATAGTTAGAAGTCTCAATGCGCTTCGATAAGCTGTCGAATTGCTCAGCTAGAAAAGGGCGACAAGCTGCGTCACTAAACACGGAAACACATTAAGTCCGGGTCTTGTACAAAACATGATGAACTACGCAACAACGTAAAATGATTAACGATATTTTATCGAAGAAAATCAGAGCCTTTTTATAAATCTACGAATACATAATGGAAATAATTGTGAATATGTATTGTTTATTTTCATGTTGTTGTTTTTTCACTCTCTTCCTTGCCCTCTCTTACGAAACTGTTAAAGTTTACAGAGTTAATTATTTATTTTTTGTAAGTACTTTTTGCTTTGTTTTGTTAATGACATTTTTCTTTGTTTATTATTTAATATGTTTATGAATAAAAATGTTTTAAATTACATGTGTATTTTTATTTTTACTTTTCATCAGTTTTAGATAAACATGCTTGTGTTATTTATATCAAAACTAACTTTTAATGCCACGTTGCTAAAAACACTCAGCGTACTTCTTTAAATCTTTATTGATATCTGAAATGAAATGGTGTTTCAAACAAACATGCATCTAATTGATTTTGAAATAACCCCCTTAAATCATCGGCAATATACCACCTAGAAAAACTTATTACAGTATATAATATTTATTGTTTATTTTTGGTATAATCAACATCTCGCTGCCAACCTTTTAGTTATCTTATTGATAGGCGTAAAATGGTTTTTAAATAGATTAAATAGTCATTTAAAGACAGTAACCAGTAGTCAATGCCTTTTTGAGAGGCCCCAAGAAATTGGAATAGCGAACAGTTTTGAATCTCCTTTAATTCTTAAGTCGTTGCATCTTGAATACGCATATTGGGTCATTTTTAACAGTGTAATGAGGGGTCATAAGCATACCAACTGGGTTTATTTCGTGAGTAGATGGTTGAAATTTGAGACAACAATGGTAACTACTATGTCGGTATGTGTCAGGTACCCAAGTTAGAAAGGATTTTTGCCGTACAATTGTTCGGTTATTTACATTTGCTGCATATCTTATAGCGACAACTCTCAAATCCTCCTCAAACCAAATCGGTTTTCCATTTACTAATTATTAATGTGAAACGGCTTATAACATAGTTCTTCGGTAACCAAAACGCCGGGCCTAAAAAGTGTGGAATAACAAGTGGCGTGCAAGAGCGTGGCAGTTCATTTAAAAATAACCATCACACGGAAAAAGTGTGTTAATCCACTTTCGAAATGTGTTTAAATGTGTATCCGAAGTGTGGGAGTGGGAGGGGCTTTATCACATGTATATAGTCTTATGTACTGTGAGTAATTTGCCATACTAGCAAGCCTTTTTATACGAGATACAAACAACCGATTATTAAAGCCAAGAATGAAATGATTATATTTTTTTTAATATCGCGTTTCGGTAAAATAGTTTACTTTATTCTGTTTATCCTCCAAATGTGAAGAGAAGTATAGTTTATATACACATACACAAATATATACAATACAATACAAAGTGTAGACAGAGAAAAATAACAACAAAAAACAAACAAACACACAAACGTTATGGACACATATAAAGCATAAGGTTATTTACAATATACACAAACAATACATTGCCTCTGTCATTTGACAGGAACTGACGCTTATCGTTTGATTGAAATAAAGTCCGTTTACCGTTGTGTTGTGGTTACAATGGCATTTATTGTCAATTTATATTTCTTGCAAAATTTGAATTTTTGACGATGTTTTATCTTTTAATCAAGCACTTTCTTCGCATTTTACAAGGATAAATATGTTTGATGTCTCACGCTATCAAATGTGAACGATTTTTTTTATGAAATATCAAATATGATGAAAATTCACAATTTTTAGAGAACAAGTTCTTTGAGTACGTTATATATGACGTTTAGATCTTAGAAGCAGAGTGTTTTGATTGTGTTAATAATATGTATTATTTTTCAGACAGATCGCAGTTTTTTGCTATTTTAGTATCTAAAAAAGTACCGGTATATTTTTTTATTTGTTTGGTACCATCATTATGGCAGTGTTCGTTAAGATAGAATAGATATATATATAATTACGGTGTTGGTGTGATGTAAACTATTCTTTACTGCAATTGATTTGCACAAAAAATGCGTATGTTTAAGGGGTTTGCCAATATTCTCTAGGTGAGACCAATTTAATTAACGAGTAATACTTCGTGTTTTAATGTTCTATGAAATAGAGTATATAAAGCATTGACGTTGACTTGAGAAACTCAGATACGATCAGTTATTTCAATAATGTAATTTCAAAAGGAATTTATTTCATCAGTACCGGCGCCATGAATACTGCTCTAGGTTCCTTTACATTTAATAGTTTTATCACCATATGACAAACAATATTGTCAATTAATTGTCACTCATCAGAGTGACGATGGCAAACACAAACTGATTGATGAGCCGCTAACTGGGCCAAGTTTGAGATGGGTTAGTGACGATTGAACAGTCTTTGCGTTTTCAATATTAAACACCTGGCTCTAATATCATAAAAATACTCAGGTCAACGCTGAACTTTAGTTTCAACTCATTTTACCGAATAAAAGCATCGTATGTTACACATTATTGTATGATTTAACTATTTTTAAAAAAGAACATTACCTCATAGAATGTGTCGATTAAAACAATGGGTCAATGTTTCAAAGATAACTTATACTATAGCAATAGCATATGTTGGGGTAATTTTCAACAGCATTGAGTTGTTCTTTATTACATTTTCTGCTGTAGAAAAAAGCTCTTAGGAATCTTGACCAAAGTTTGAATCAATATTGTCAATAAGAGAACACAATTTTAAAAGTTGTGAAAACATATACGATTTTGATAGTTTTTATAATATACAGTAAAATTGGTTGAGACTGAGATTGAGATATGACTTTGCATTTTTGTGATATTCGGCCTGTAATATCGCAACAACAAAAACACACACAACAACAAAAACATATTAGTAATAAAATTATAAAAGAAAACAGTTCAATAATAATTTATAATCGTATAATGCAGTCGTCGTACTTTTCAAACATTTTGTGTGCATTTTCTGTGTGGGTAGGGGGAGTGCAAAATCCTGCTGCACTTAATTCAAAATTATATATATGTAATACTCAACTTTTCGTTCCAATTTTAGGCTTACTTACTACATTTGAAAACACATATAACTGGCCGTAATCTATTTTTTATAAACGCCTCAATTGTGACATTTTCTATCAACTTAATAAAACTACTATAATAATAATATTACTTTGAAAGATGATATTAGCAAAAAGCAATACATATTGTCATTTTCTGGTTTCTGTCTGCATATCTTCTAATGACAATAAAGTTTATATCGATGCAATCTAATATTCTACTAATGTTATCTCATTAAAGTCTCTTTCATCTTAAACATCGCCATGAATATTGCTCTTGGTCCAATACCTTGTAAAAGTTTCATCACAATCTGACAAACAATATTGTCCAGCAATAATCACTCATCAGATTGTCAATGGTTAACACTAATTGTTTGATGAGCGGCTAATTGGACCGCGTTTGAGGTGTTCAGTAACTAATTGAGCGTTGACTTAAGCGGCTCAGAGCGTCCACCGCTCCAATCATCGTGCTTGAGTGAACAGCTGAATTATCTTAACGCCTTTGACTCAGATCGTATATAAAACAGCCGATCTTCCAAATTTCATCATATCTTTACCAAAAGTTTACGTTTACACAACTTACTTAGACTGAACTGCTTTTAAATAGAAATTTCAAAAATGCCTCCACAGAGTTTGGATTTTTGTTCCGTGTCAACGTTGGCCCGCCGCTTTGCAGCACAGTAAGTTGATTTTATTGTTGTTTATTATCATTACATCATTGTGAAACTTTTCAGAATACAATAAAATGAACTTGCTTTTTTGCTAGCACTTCAAATTGATAAGCCGATATGATAATAATTTGCTAACTTTCCAGAAACATGAGGAAGAAGCTTCCCGTTGAGCACGATCTGAAATCAGAGCAAACAACATTGGAGGATATTTTCTACAAGAACTTCAACCAACGTAGGACTGACGTCAATGACGTTTACCATGATCAAAAAAGACGTCGAACTTCTGAGGTGCATCCGAAGTCATCCCAAATCTATGACGTCATCACAAATGAGAGCCGATCGTCTACGGCTGTCGACGAACTCCGACCTTGTGACAGATGGGTCACGGGACAACGGGCTCCTGACCTTGACCGGCAAACACAAGGATCGCATGGCCATTTTGCCAGAAACGGTGAGTTTTATTTAAATTTTAAAGCAGCTTAAATCAGTGTTCTGAATAACAGATTTTTTTAAGGCGACAAATGCCTTTTTACATTCAATTTCTTATAATCCCCTCTTCAATAAGAAAATTTCATTTTCTAGATAAGATTTTAAAAGCACTGTGAGGGAGCAAGAATTGTGACGTCACCACAAATGTGTACGACCACGGCGATCTTGACACAACAAAAGGTATGTTTGTGTATATTTTCTTTACTAAATCGAATCAAATTAAAACAAAACCTAGCCCATGGTACGCCACATGATTTCCGCTTTCATATGGTAAACTGTCTGTTATTCTTGATGTTGTAGTTTTTGAGAACATTCAAAAACAAATTTGGAATCGGCGATGCAGACGACCACACATTTTGTTTATCTTGCAAAAAAACAACAATGATAAATCGACTAATTCCAACTGGTTCTTTACAAAAAGATATATAAACAGTAAATATATACCATTTACAATACATGTTCAAGGCGAAATGATGTTTTTAAAAGAAATCGTACAATATTAAATTATGCGAACGACCACACTCGATAATTTTAGGCGAACGACCACACTTTTTAATCTAATTTTGATAAGAGTGCGAATAAAGCTTCAAATACTTTATTTGTTAATGTGTATGGTATATCTTTTAGATGGAGAGTCGACAACCTCAGGTCTGCAGATATTGTGGCAAGGTCCTTTCGAACATTTCAACATTGCGGCAGCACGAAACAACACATATATTATTAGAAAACCTATTGTATTTTCTAACAATATTTTGTTTTTGAAAAGAAATCGCCGTATTTACATAACCAGGAAGGCATTTTCAGAACTGTTTTAGTAAATTCTTGCTTTTGTTTGAGGCGATTGGTTTTTAGCTCGACTATTCGAAGACTAACGAGAGCTATCCTACCCACCCTAGCGTCAAACTTTGGTTAAGGTTTTGCATGTAAGCACCTTTAAGTCATTATCTCAGCAAATACATGTATTGCATTGAAACTTCAGACAGGCGTTTCCAACTATCCAACAGACTTAATTAATCAAGTAAGATAGCTCCATTTTGCATAAAATGTAAATTATGGCCCTTTATTATTCGACTAAAAGATTCTGGTTAAGGTTTTGCACATATACCAAAACTTTGCAATCTAAACTAAGCGACGGAACAATTGAGCGCGCTATCTCTTTGACAGCTCTTATTATAAAGGATCATTGCACTGTGATCAATTTCATTTTTGTGATTTTTTTCCAAAACTTAGTAAATTCTTGTATTATTTTGAGTCGATATTATTGTAGTTGATTCATTTCACTTTTTGTGATTTGCTCTGTGATTACATTTATATGTTTAAGTTTTACATGTAAACAGCCTGATCAGTCTTATAAATGCGATTGTTTCACAAACAAATGCGGATATTTTTGTTTCATATTGATGTGATTTATACTCTGTGTTTAAAGTGATCCGTTTGTATTTTTTAAATAAAGACAATAAACGTTATCAAATAACAGTTTTATTTGATTAATCTTCACTATTATTGCCATATAATAACACTGCTTATTGCCATATAAGTGACGTGTCAATAAAGAATAAAGACAACACATATTTAATCAAAAACAACTTGTAAATGAGTAATAACTACACATGTCATTCGCGGGCTATAAATGAACTACCCAGTAGCATTAGAAGTTCCATATGATCATATCGATTGTCGACATTGAATGTTATGAATCCCATTTAGGATGTAACTAACGTTTTTCAATCTTTTCTCCTCGACTTTTCCCTTCTGACACACAGTGCCCCTTTTTGTAATGAATTTCGATCCAAACATACTGCACCACTCTTCCTCCTTTTCGTCGAACGTATATCGAACATACGGTCCCTGAAATTGTGTGATGAGATAAATTAAATGTATGTTTTCTTCATCTTACAATACAAAAATTGGTGTTTTAACAAGTTTAACGATTGACATACTTAGAGATATAGGTGTCATGGGATTTGGGTGGGTTTTAGCCCTATTAAATGTACGTTAGATCTTGGCATTCGAAAATTGCCCTACTACTTCTTTTCATTCTAGACACACATCCTACAGTGACTTCTATCACCATCGTACTTGACAATAATCTCCTTTACAATGGTCGAATGCCTCGAAACGCATGCCGCACAATCTCGGTCACATTCTGGTGTTGACATGTCGGATTTGTCGAGAAGATTATACACGTGTGTGCGTCCTGTGCGGGTACAAATGTCCTTAGAATAGAAAAAAAAACATTGAGATCACGAAGGCTTTATTCGCAACCCCTTCAAATTTAATTTAAGAAATGTGGTCATTCGCCTAAATTATCGAGTGTGGTCGTTCGCATAATTTGATATTTTGATATTGCCTTCAAAAACATCAATACCCCTTGCAAAGGTACTCTAAATGGTATATATTTGCTTTAATAAGAGTTTTTCGTAAAGAACCAGGTGAAACCAGCCGTTTTATCATTGTTTTTTCAAGATATACAAAATGTGTGGTCGTCTGCACCCTCGATTCCAAATTTGTTATTGAATGTTCTCAAAAACTACGACACCAAGAATATCAGACAGTATACCACATGAAATCGGAAATTATGTGGCGTACCATGGGCTAGGTCTTGTTTTAATTCGATTCAAGATAATAAAGAAAACGTCAAAAACATACGTTTTGTTGTCTCAATTTCTCCGTGGTCGTTCGCATTTGTGGTCACGTGATTGTTTTTGCTCCCTCACAGTGAAAATGCTAGTTATTATTATTTTGAAAAGAAAATGCCATCTCAACATCCTCATCAGAAAATGATGCTATATTTTTCAGATGTCAGCTGTACTGAATGGCGACTACGACAACCATATTGATCACTTGACCGTCATTGACTGTAGATACCCGTACGAGTTTGAAGGAGGCCATATCCGGGGCGCCATTAATCTCTACACAAAGGACTCCATCCGGAACTTCCTGAACGAGACAATGACCTCATCAGAAAAGAATCACGTGATCGTTTTTCACTGCAAGTTCTCATCAGAACGAGGCCCGAAGATGTACCGCCATCTTAGATCGCTGGATCGTGAATCCAACAAGGATTCTTACCCACAACTGAACTTCCCAGAGGTTTACCTCTTGGAAGGCGGATACAAGGAGTTTTATCACCAGTTCCAGGTATGTGCTATATTTAATATTTTGGTATAAATTTGTTAAGCATATGGACGTTGGTTTCTTATTTCCAAGGCGAACGATAATGCACGCTGTACCCAGTCACATTTTTTCTTGACTAAAAAAATTAAACTGTTTAGAAAAATAGTAATTTAATTTTATATTAAGATGTTCATGCTTGACATACATATAATTATTAAACTATTCAAACCAATAATATTTAAATATGTATTGTGATTTTTCTCCTTTCAGGACCAGTGCTTTCCCTAAATCTATGTTCCCATGTTGCACCAGGAGCACGTGGACGACTTACGTCACTTCCGTGACAATTCCAAGTCGTGGGCGGCAGGCGACAAACCACGTCACAGATCACGTTTAAGTAAACCTGGCAGTTCTCTCAGGCTTACCTTCTGATTTGACAATGGTCAACAGCTGATATTACCCGTCACATGGCACGTGTAGTGAAAACGAGGAATACCTGGAGTTAACTGTATGCAATTCACAAATTAGCCTGAGTGAAATGACATACGCCCATGTTCTTTGTTGTATTGGGCAGCTGGAAGGGAGTGCAAATGTAAGGAACTGCTCACACGCATGAAGACTATCGAGTGCCAAACGACAACGTCGAGGGACATGCTATTATCTTAACGGCTGAAACAAACGTCTGACAATTGTTTACGTTTATTTATTTATAATATTGGTCAGCTTGAAGATAGTGCCAATGTACGGCACTGCTCACACGCACAACTACCATTAAGTGTGAAACAACATAATCTAAACGTCTGATACAAACGTCTGTCAATTTGCTTTTACTTTGATGGTTTTATAATCATGTGTTGTTATTCTTTTATTTTCACTTTTTCTTCATATTTTCTAATTCTGTCTTTCTGAATTACGTTGCAAAGATTTAGAGGGAGGAGAGAGAGAGAGAGAGAGTTTTTTAGGTATTCTTTTGTCGCCAACATAATGTTATTGCATCTTTACATGTAGCGACAGTTGTAATATAATATATTTCATTCATAGCTACAGCTGTAAGTTATAGCTAGAACAGTAAATATATAATTGTATGTTGCTGTTGCTATAGTGCTACAGATGTACATTAGCTTAATTTTGATGATAGTACACCTTTGAGGCACTTGGTCTGGTAATGTTCATTGGATGCAATAAGATATGTCAGTGGGGTAAATGGCATTCTCGTACACCAGAGTTATCAAACCTCTGATGGATGAGATGAGAATGAGAATGGGTAGATGAGCGATATAATGACCTTGGAATAAGCCTGGTTTCATATTATACATACCATAAGTAATCGTTAATTATTGTTAGTATGTTCTTATAAAAAAAAAATGGTTTTGTCTTCCGACTGCCTTCTCATTGGACAAAATATAATGTTGACCACTAAATGTTGTGAGTTATCTACATACTCGGCCACTGTTAATCAACCGCTTAACTAGATTAACAATGATAATGGCTGATTGATGATTTACTGTAAGAAATGTATGGAAATCTCAAGAAATACTGCCTTCTCAATTGACAAATTATAATGTTTAACACTTACTCATGTTTAATTAATCTCGAAACCATTTCAACTCACAGAGCATGCATGCGATTTGATTTTCTCCGGGACTATTTAATGAACTTCCAATTTCGCCATTGCTCTGAAAGAGATTGTGAGGTATCATTGAGAGAAGAATTTATTTACCGAGTTTTTATATTTTTATGAATAATTTATAATGTGTGTGCAGTTCTTTTTAAACATTTATTGGCTCTACAGTATGCAATGACCGTTGAGAAACGTTGAGGTCCAAAATAGGTCTTAAAGTTTATAAGCATTTCAGCCTTATAAAAGTACCCCCCCACCCTCCACATTTACACCGTACTAAACGAGAGACCTGTTGTAAGTTTTTCGGTATCGGAAGTAGAGGATTACCTTATATGGAGAATGATTAAAATAGCACATGACGTATTGCAAAGGTTACGATCTACGCACACTTCCGGAGAAATGACCCGGAAACTGATGCTTTCTGTCACGGAAAGCTCACGAGAGAGATTCGATTCGAATTTCTTGAGATTGAAACTGAGATTTAAGCTTGCTTAGATATCATCGCTGACCAAACTTTAAATCAAAATACTTACACTTTTTTTAAAATATAATTGTGACTGAATTAAGTTCCTAGAATTATTTATCGCGTTTTCGCTTGTATTGTGAATCGTCATTTGATTTCGCGACTTTATTTAAAAAAAGAAAGTATTTGTCTATATTTAATTTTCTGTCGAGATGCACATCCAGGTCGAGGAGCGTGTGTTTTCTTCCTTTTCAGGTTCAAGTGGATGTCTTGGTAGTGCGCTTGTGGCAGGTGATTCCAACGTACATCGTATCCAAGCAGCGATTCCAAATTGGTCCACTATTCGATGCCTCCCAGTATCAATTACACACATTCTTAAAAGGCAAATGGATGTTATTTAAATGATTATGGCGAACTATTTTGCTTCAATATTGCATAAAGATGTTAGTGAATGTATTATGACCAAATAATCTGCCACAATATTCAACTTATAGTCTCCTTCAGTTTTGCAGACGACATATTTCATCAACCCGAAGACCTTATTCCTTATAGTATCCAATTTGCTCTGATATATTTGATGGTTATTACTGTAAACACTATGTTATGCACCAGTAAATTGTAACCCCACCCCCAGGTCCGGGGGAATACCAGGGATAGCCGGGGAAAAGGGCCATGTTTCTACTTTCCAGGTGGCCCCGCAGGGCCGGGTGACTGCGGTGTTTTTGTCATAGCGCCAAATTAAGCCGAGATTGGGCCTTATGTAGAGTCTCTGAGGTGCGGGGGCATTTGGCCGGGGTTTAACCATCAGTTTGTTCCCGCAGGGCAGGGATTTTACCCGGGGTTGGCTGGACCGAAAGTCAAAGTCCCGGCTATTCCCCCGACCCTGGGGGCCATGGTTACAATATTGACTGGTGAATTAGCGTAGCACTATTATCTCAAGGGTATTCTGTGAGGAAAAGTGTGTCCATGCAGTGTTGGCTTTCAACCCAGAACTGCTCGAACCAACTGAGCTTTCCGGACATGTAGGATTTCTTATCCAAACACTCTCTAATTTTCCCCATATTTACATTTAAGGGTGATTCTGGCACTCGGTTCTTTCTTTTCTGACACCAATAGGGATGGAAACCGGATACCAAATCGGTATCCGGATATTCGTGTCAAGTATTCGAATACTATCCGAATACTCGTATCATATTGTTTTCATAATAAGTAAATTTCCTATTATATGTCACCCAACTTCTGTTATTTGACATAATTGTCCACTTAATTTATAATTTGTCATATGGCAATTTCACTTTTTCATTCATTCTTTCTCAGTCTTAATAATTTATAATGTTATAATCAACTCATTTTACGTCATAAAACTCATGATGAATACCACATAAACACCTCGAGAATTTGATAGTCACTTCGGCCGAGGTGGTTACTGCCACGTGCTTTCGAGTTTGTAATTTATCAGCAGGTTTCATGTTAAATGACACTTCGGTTATTGATAGTCGGATGTAATTTTATTTCATTACATTGTTTGATTTAATGCAATACCTACAATTTCTGCGGTGTTTTGTTATGAAGGATATATTTGCGGAAAAGATAAGACGACAAAAAAAAAACGATCTGATTTTTCTTTATTTACATGCGTGTACTTTTTTTAATTTATCAATAAACTAAACATGTTTACATATCGTATGAAAAATAAAATACACTACACAAAATAAAACGTGAATAAATACTAAATAGGAAATAAATCATTTATATGTTTGATAATTTAATCAAACACTGTACACACACTACTTTCAAGTCCGAAATGTTCGAATACTTCACAACAGTTTTCATTCGATGTCGCACTTAATCGAACGCATGTTCTTGTTCAGAAACATTCTTTAACTCCCTTATCTTGTGATTGGACGATCAATTCCTACGGATTAATGATCAATCCGTTTAATATCAACGGTATCAATTAGTGTCAATTAAGCACATCTGAGATCATAAAACAACACTTGTCATTGTAAACAAGGCCATAGAACTTCACTGGGTACTTTCACTACCTCCAAGGATGTCTTTATTGGTGACTCACCAATAAATACATCCTTGGAGGTAGTGAAAGTACCCAGTGTGGTGGCTGGACACATGAATACCAGAACAATAGCACAACCCTCTAAGCAATTGGCTAGCTGGGCAGCTGGTTTTTACACACACACGCACGCACGCACGCACGCACGCACGCACGCACACACACACACACACACGCATATACACACGCTTCATGTCTTCCACCAATAACCTTTTAGGCTTATCCAGAGATTCTTGCATTTTACTTTTGATATATCAGTATATAAGTAGTCCTGCGAGAAAGAGTGCGTCCTGTGTGTGGCTTGAACCCATGATTGCACTAGCATGGCATTCCAGTGATTAATTGTGTGCAAAGGCTTCTCAAGGCTGTTTCACTGGACCATAAATCTTATTTTTCCCAAAATATTCTTATTTTTTGTCCAACTTCATATTTGCAAATTATGTTGATTTATACAAATTGCAGTGAATTTTATGAAAAAATCTTGACATGACAAACTTGCTCAAAGCATAATGTTTGCATAAAGAAGTGATAACATGTCTATTTACCATTACCCACACACTGTTTACTCCACTCCACCATTTATTTTGTAGCTTGTTCTTGCTCACACATTTTACACTCCTTGGCCCCAATTAACCTATTAGTTGATTCTGGCATTTTTACCTTTTATTGACACAAGTAAGGAAAACAATTTGGAGGAAATATTGTTTGATTGAATAATAGCCTTCTTTTGGACTCAAACCCATGGCGGCAGGAACACTAGCACAGTTCTCTAACCTATTGAGCTTACTTGGCTGGTGGTTCTTACCCACACAAGGTACAGATACATGTAGGCCAATATATTGCTAGAAGTAAAAATGTCATATATTGCCTTGTTTCTCAGCCATTTCATCTAAAGGTCCCTGTTAGCTCAAAGTACTTGTTAAAGTGATTGGTGTATACAAAATGTTTTTCTTAAGTTTCTAGTCAAAGACCTTCTTTCTTTTCACTTTCCTGTTTAAACATCCTACATATCAGTCAAGCTAAACTGAATAATTTTTTATGTATATGGACAAACAAGAACTCCACACAACCACTTCTTAAACAGTTTATTATGTGAAAAGAAAAGGAAAAATGTTTTTTTTTATTTAATACCAATTAAATTCCATGCGCCAATCATATCACAAAATATGGAACTGCGTATTCCATTCCATATTAATTATTGAATCAAATGTTTCTTGATTGATTTAAACCATCCAATACCAAAATAATATTATTAATGCATCAGTCAATTGTAACCACGCCCCCCCACACCCTTTCGCACCAAAAATAGCAAGAAATGGTCCTTATCGGGGTTAGGGTTAGGGTTGGCAGTTTGTCCCCACAGGGCTGGGGTTAAACCCGGGATTTGCTGGACCGAGAGTCAAAGTCACCGGTATTCTGGACCCAAAATGGGGGTGGGGGGGGGGGTCGTGGTTAAAGAAAACATAAAAACAAAAGCTACCATTGTTCAGTTTACCTCAATTGTAGGAGCCAAGTTTGTGAATGACAAGAAGGGATTTGTGGCAGTTCTGCAGCTTTCATTGAAGAAGGAGTTTTACCCATGTGTCTCTCTTTTCAATAAGCTTCGTCAAGGTACCAGTTTTTAAAAAAAAAACTCCCTTTGCAATTTATGAAATTTTATTTAATCTCCTTTTCCTCAAATTTTAATGTTATGAAATATGGCTGATTCAAGAAAGTTATGACAAAGTGTTATTACGACTTTATAATGCTTTATTTGAAGAAGTCACTACTTGTTTGCCTTGGCTTTATTAATAGTCTAGTAATGTATATTTATTTCAAAGGAGAGTCACTGAGGTATGTGATAGTATCCACGAGACGAGTCCGGAAACTGAGATTGTTTTATGTTCTATTCTGCCACGAAAAAAGAATGACAGACGAGTATCTTCAACATTAGCGAGAGTCTTCAACAGATGGATCCAGAATGCTAACACCATGCTAATGAACATTTCAGAGGCCATCCCATACATCAGATTCCTTGGATATGGAGCTCAGGTATAAATCAACAAAATAAGTTTATGCAATACAGCAATGAAAGTTGTAGATATTTGGCAAATTTAAGATGATCCTTATTTATATAGACAGGTAGAAATATGTAACTGTAATGCATTTTTATGCCTTTGTGGATATGGGTTGTCATAATGATATTGTTTATTTCATTGGTATACATATATCATTATTATAAGTCACGTGACCTGCCCATGTTTATTTCTCATATACCCATCATGGGCAATTTCGTACTGTCACACACTGACAGTATCGCTTTGACCGGTTGACATGATACTATCACATAGCACGCGCGTCTTAAAATAGGCATTTTTTGGTTTCCCAAGTCTGAGGTGGTAAGCGCTTATTAAAATGAATTGTGAATCTGGTTACTACCGGTGTTTGCCTTATTTCTAAACGACATTTGCAACAAAATGACAGCTAAAGTAAACAAACAATAATTACACAATAAATTGATTAAACTTGAAAGTTGTGTTATGGTAAAAATCTTATATATCATGTATATAAATGTAACTGTGTTCGGTATAATAAAATAAATATTGCATGGCTTCCAGTGTGACAGTACATATTGTCAACATTCGGGTAAATACTGTTACCCTCGGCTTCTCCTCGGGTAACAGTATTTCCCTCACGTTAACAATATGTACTGTCACACTGGAAGGCATGCGATATTTATATAATATTCACCAACCTTTTCAAAAACAGTATATGAGCAATATCATTATTTTCGTTTCTGTATCTCGGTTAACAAGATAGTATATTGATGATAGCAAAGATGAAGACTTAATATTCCAATGATTGAAACGTTTGTTAAACCATGCATTCTGTTTTTATATACAATTAAGGAATGTGCTGATGTGTTGGGTCGTGATGGACTTCATCTGAGTCGTGTTGGTGGTAGACATTGTAGTCAGGTGATTGAGGAGGATGTGTATTCCTGGAGTGAAATAGCCTATCAGCAGGATTAGTCCACCTAAATGGCCGTCAATGAGTCTTTTGACGATTCTTAGACTATGGCAGACTCGTGACAGAGATACACATGAAATGTCAAAATAATAAAAAAGTATCCCTGATCGCTCATTATTGTAGCTATCAGCAGGATGTACATTGGAATGAAGACATACGCCAACCACATTCAGCAGAGATTGATGCATCAAGCTTTGACCAGTGGTATTTGTTTCAAATATATTTCAATTCAGCTGAGTTAATTAGTTTTTGCCTGTGTAAAATATCTGAATATTGTCATTGCCTCAGTGTTGTTTAAGGGTATAAGATGAACATGTCATGTTGATGAATTAACATGAAATATTTTACAATGATAAAAATTATATTAAATGTTGGCATTGTTCGATACTGTCTTACTTAATTGCTTGTTGTATGATGCAAGGTTAAGTATGACTCTTGTTCGGTTTGTAATATGTTAGTCAGTTAAAGAAATGATGTCCATTTAATTATAGTTCATATGGTGTTCCTAACTCCCTACGTCTGAGATATTAAAAACGATATTTTTCTGGTGCCTTATTTTAAGCTCTGACTATTTTCAAAGCCTGGCAGCTGCTGTTGAACCAGTCAGTGACCAGAATGTCCAAGCCAGCAAGCAGCCTCTGTACTCGGAAATAGTCCGTTTGGTAAATACAACACTTGCTCTAAATGGATGGCATTTGCTAGATCAATAGTTATAATTTATCAAAAGCATTGAATTCTCTGATAATATCCAGCTGATGCTTGTGTTGGTTGGTAGATATAGGATCTTCATTCATAAGTTACCATTTACAGGTAATTCAAACAATTATGAACCTTTTCTAATTTGATATTCGTAACATTTGGTCAGTCATCAAGTTAGTCTTTCGGATGAACAAGCCCGAATTCATGTACAAATGCTTGGCATTTGATTTTTGAACAAGCCCTGCAGTATAAAACCCAGAAATTGAGGAAGCCAAAACACATTTTACCAGTGCAGGGATGGGGCTTGTGCTAATTTCAACCGCTGTTCTGTATTGAATGGCAACAAATGAACAATTATATTAATTTTAAGATATTTTGAACAATGGGGAAATATATTTTATCTATTTTGTGTTGAAAGTAAATTAACACTTATTTATTAAGGCAAAAGAGGTCAATGTCAAGTGTTTTAACCTTAGCATGGAAGAATGAAATATGTTGTGTGTGTTTTTTTGCCTTAATTCCTATTTTGTACCACTGTTATTTTTATTTTGAAAATGCCTCTCTAGAGGAGATAACGAAGGTTATTCTTAATTATAGTGACTTCATAAAACAGATGAACTGAACTTCATATTATGACCGCAAAAGGAACATTTGTTTTATTCTTAAAGCCAGCAGCTGAAGTTCCAGATGTTACCTCAGTGCAGCATAATGTGAAGTTACCAAGTATTGAAGGTCTCTGTTATGTTTGTTTTGTACTTAAAATATATATTATAACATAATTATTTAATAAATATAGGTAATAGTGCAAAAAAAACTTATGTCAATCTGAAATTCCTGTGATCGGTATGATACAGTGCTGGTGTTCTTTTTGAAAGCCTGTTAAGCTGTTTCAGATGGGCATTGCAACAATTTTAATAAAATTTAATGAGCATTTACATAACTAAACTTAAATACATTCATTGATGAAATCATTTAAAGCATGTCTGCTTCTTGTCTACCTTTGGTAGGGACAAGGGTTAAACCACCTGAAACATTTCCATATTTTGCTTATATTTTTATATATCCTGATTGACTTTGACGCTGTTAATATACCCAGAAGGTAGCCAACGTTTTTTGTCATTAATATTTAGGTTGATGAATGTGCTAGATCAGCCAGACCATGTGATCACAGATCAAACAAACATCGAAGGGCAAGGCGAAGAAAATTTACGCAACACAGACAGCTGAAAGTTCAAAGGTAAATGAAATATATTTGCTGATGTTAAAGCTTCTGTTGAATTTACTTGTCAAATCAATTAATTGATGTTACAATTATGTTTCCACATGTATATTTGTAGATCTGAGCAGTATAAAGATCACATTGAAATTCCGTTGACATCTGATGTAACGGTAAAGGTGAAGGCAGACAATGTACATAGCATCTGGATGGTAAGTTACAATATTCCTGTACTGATGTAGTTTCTTCAAAGAAGATTAAAATCAACATAACTATCAAAGTTAATCCTGATCCTTTTCTGAGCCATACCAATGTCCTAGTGTTCTGATGTGTTCTTGAAATAAAGAGAAGATACACTTTTGATGGTGGTTTTGGATAATGAATGTGTTGATATCTTGCATATTTAGTGCCCGAAAGAAGACGCCATTACCACAAAGAAGCGCCTACCGGTCTGCTCTACAATGACTGGAGTTAAGAAGATAAACAAGGTAAGAACATGCTACATGTAATGGCAATTTGTAACAAATTGCAGCATCATTTAAATTAAATACAATTCAGTTTTCCAATAATTTAATAAAAAAGGGGTAGGCAAATGCAAAACCAATGCCTTTGTTAATCTATGAGGATTTCATTCCCAGCTTCATTTAGTAAAATCAGAGTTATAGCCCTTGAGTTTGCATTATTATTATTATTATTATCATATTTTTTTCTATTTATTTCTAAGAATGTTTTGGTGTATTGCTTTGATGCTTTCTGTTGAAATGTTTTAACGTGCAATATTACGAAAAGTGTCGAAGTAAATTGTAAAAACCTCATTTTATAACTTGAAGCAAGAAATATTGAATGCATTGTGTCCGTTAACTGTAGCAGACATGGTTTGACTGCCCCCTATGCCCAGTAAAGTGTTCTAGAGAAGATTTCCTACTGGACCATTTCTGTCGACTCCATGTACCTTGAGGGACCAAATACAAGAAGAACACTGACAATTCTTTCTGTCATCGGGTATGTTAGATATTTACTGAGTAGTACGGTAAACAAGTTTTTTTTTATCAGTGAATGAGTTTTACCTCTTAGTTTATAATAATACATTGTATAATAATTTTTTCATAGTCCTTGGCATCTTCATTTCTTACATGACTACTTTGTAAGTTTTAATAAGGTGGCTATGATTAAATTGGTATATTTTGATCCCCCACCCCCTTTTCGGAAATTTCCCCCTGGCCCCTTAAATTTATTGACTGATATAAAAATGCTAAACACGGGTCTGACCGTCTTGCATATTAGTCAGGTATTGGAAACAGCTTAAATTGATACCAGCTGGTGTTGATGTAAACATTTACATGTAAAAAGGGAGGATTGTTACATTGTGTTATGCAATAAGACAGAGCATGAACACATATCCAAATGTGATACAGACATTTATAAAAACAAACAAAACCCAAACACCTATTTAAAACAAGAATTTGATGAAAATGTGGCAATAAATTTATATTGGCGTAAGATACATTGGATTGTCTACTTTCTCTATGTGACATTCCACCCATCCCCAGTGAAAGATATGTTTATAATTGTATATATGCATTAGTTTTGTTTATTTACTGAATCTTAATGCTCATTAGATAATCAATGATTCTTGCTTGTCAATAATTGCCAATTCATTTAATTGAATTAATGCCAAAAATGACAGATTTATATGTAATATTCATTATGTGCTTTCTGTCTAATAAAAGAAATTTATCAGTAAAACAAAATGGTTGTTTACACTGTTCTGAAATTTTAGTCAGTTCTAATGTCAAAACCATACTTTAGTGCAAACAGGGTCCAGGAACTCAAATTATAAAATTATGATATCCTTTCAGAAATGGCATTTATCTTGCTCGTTCAGTGAAATAAATTACAATATTACATTGAAAAACAAAACAAGCATCATCTATATATAATGAACTTCCCCTTGGGGTAATTTTAATGTTAAAATAATAAAAAGGGATATTAATGTTTAATGAAATTATTTTATTACAATTTACGAACAAGAAATCAACGAAGAGCAGCAGAAGTCAGCCAAACTCGAAGAGCACCATTTCAACATCCAGCCTGAACCCTGTAGAAAAAACTTCACCTCCTCATCAAGGTTTAATTTCTTTCTTGGGTACTAAATCAAACATTGTTTATATATTTTTTTATGTTATTCATGCTTCTTTTTGTCAACACTTACTTATCAACTTAATATCTGTGTAAAAATAAAATTTATGAAGGCTCAAGTGTACATGAATTCAGAAATTTGTGTGTTTCTTACAGATGAATTGGATATCGCAGATCACGCCGATTTCTCCAAATTAAAATTACTTTTATCATTTGATGTTGAGCAAAATCCTGGACCTGTGAGTTATAAAATGACAATCGCTGTGAACTTGCATGGAATGAAGGCCAGAGTGAATCAATTCATGTTTTTAGTAGTAAAACAGCTGCAGGTGACGAAATAGGATGGGAGTTTACATCATCAGTAATGAAAACTGGTTGTTCAGCATACTGTCAGATGAAGGATGAACTTTACTGAACTCGTGACCCAAAGGCCAAGTTTATGGATGCAACAGTTTTTTTTAAAATGGTGGTTTAGTTGGGCAGCTAATATGAACATTGATTTCAGACAACCATGTGACATTTGTAGGTATGAGCCTAATAGACTGTGCTGTGATGGAACCAGAGTAGGCGTAGGTTTCCGTCATTCAAATTTCACAGAAATAAGTACACCTGATAGTTCTTTACAGACACAGCAAACATTGCATCGACGGATGGACAGATGTTACCTGAAGAATAAGCCTGGAGTTGAAAAGAGACAGATGATCGCTTATCGTGAAGCATTGGATAATATAGCCCGAACTACAATTGCAGAATTTGAACCCTTAGATATTCCAGAAAATAATGATAGAATTAATTTGCTTATGCAGGCTCTACCTGAGGAGGCTCATCAATCATTCCAGCGATTTATTCGAGGGATGTCAGAATTTGAAAGAGTAGCTTATGCATCTGTCCTTAAGATGTTGGCTACAACAGCATCTGTGACAAGCATTTTGTCACCAGAATATGCACTTTTCTTGCAGGAATTTCTAACTAATGAAAATCTTTCAGATTTTGAGTTTAACAGACAGATGTATGAGATGAGAGCATTTGCTCCAGAAATACGGGACTTGATTGCAGAGTCAATGTTGAACAATAACAACATTCTACCTGATGACATTAAACTTTTTCTAGTTCATCTTACTAATGAGTCTCTAAACTTACCAGTTTATGCCCCAGAGGATGCTACTTTTCAATTCGGAACATACAACCCTGAGAAGCTGGGCCGGGCTTATTACTTCAATGAACATGGTGTTAAACTGAGGAATGTACGCAAATTTCAGATAGATGAGGACCGAGCAGACAGAAACAATGACCATGATGATGAAGCTATGGACTTTGAGCGATGCAGAAAGATTTACTCTAAAATACAACAATCGCTGTGAACTTGCATGGAATGAAGGCCAGAGTGAATCAATTCATGTTTTTAGTAGTAAAACAGCTGCAGGTGACGAAATAGGATGGGAGTTTACATCATCAGTAATGAAAACTGGTTGTTCAGCATACTGTCAGATGAAGGATGAACTTTACAGAACTCGTGACCCAAAGGCCAAGTTTATGGATGCAACAGTTTTTTTTAAATGGTGGTTTTTAGTTGGGCAGCTAATATGAACATTGATTTCAGACAACCATGTGACATTTGTAGGTATGAGCCTACATCAATCAATGACCATGAATTGAATCAGCACCCGGCACATCTAACTTGTTTCTTTGGTTTTGTCCAGATCACAGTCATTGCTATGGATTCCACATGACAGTGGCTGAAGGCAGAAAAGATCCATCAGCTTCATTATACTCTCATCTAGCCAAACCTCCACAATCAGTGTTTTATGACTTTGCCTGTAACTTACAGGAATATTGCCTCAACAGAGAGAGTGGGTACTACAGGAACGTTAGATTTGTTCACGATATTTTTCATGGTTATTCACACAAATGCTCTACTTCTTTTAGAAGCTCTCGACTTCAAGGATTTGAAAGTGTGAACTCAGAAATCTGCGAACAGTTCAACAGATTCTGAAGAAAAAGAGTTCCTTACAAGAGGAAAATCAGCACTGCACTAGCTGGGCTTTTATGAAATGTATAACAACTTTGATTTTCAGAGAGCTGTGCATCATAAAATGATCAAATGAACTATGTTTAATTTATATTTCATTCACTTCTTATATATATTTGTTTGACTTTCTCATTTGCGTATACTTTTGACTAGTAATTATCACTGCATCTGCAATTGTTTTCGGTTTCTGCTGTGTTTGTTAGTATGTTTCAGTTTGAGCGCACAGACTTCAACTTTGGCTTCCAGCTTTGCCGTTGAGAAAGGTCAACAAGTTCCACCAGAAGTTCCACCAGAAATACATCACGTCTTTGATTTTAATGTATGTTAATAATTATTTACATGGTTGTAAACTAAAAGTTCAACGCATACATATCTTATATATATATAATTACATTAAGAAAAATGTTGATTGTTTATAAAGCTATGAATTAATATATTTATTATAGAAATTCATATCCCTCTTTCAGGCCTGAGGCAGACTTTCCACAGCGTCTTCATCCAATCTACTCGTGCCGGCATGTGCAGCTACTTAATCTGAAGGCTTGGAGGGAATTGTAGCTCAGTGCTTCATCCTTTATGTGGATAATCAAAAGGGAACCAGCAGGATCGTTTAGATCATTCTTTTCAGAAATCTGTTGGTGTCAAACAATATAATTTTGTTTGCAGAACTGAATGTTCTTATTATTAATATTTTATGAACAAAAAGTATGTTATATAAGAAATGTTAGGCAAAATTATCATTAAAATCAAACTAGGAAAGATTTGGAGATTATTTCATTCATGAAAGGTTTGATCTGATTGATCAGTCTTCTTAGTGCCTGTAGTGAACAGTATGTATTGTATTAAAGGTAGTATAATAATCAATTTAGTGTTCAGAAATGTCTTAAAATTAGCGTATAACCCTTTATATCAAGTTTTGTTATTTAATTGTAGAACAGCAAAAGAAACATTTGTGGATTTTGAAAGATAAGGCAGAGACTATGTTTACACTGTAAATGTTCAACTGGTGAATTCCATTATTTGTTGCAATATCTTGATTTTGATAATGTAAGGAATGATTTCTGATTAAAGTATTACAATAGGAATCCAATCTCTGTTATGCTTAAAGATGCACTTTTACTCCCAAATTAGATATTCCACAGTTTATATGATTGTTTTTATATAAAAAAAATAAGATTCTTATGCAGGATACAGAGTTGAATTTGAAAGAAGGTTGCAGGAAACATAAAGATCACATTTTCCATAAATGCATTATTTAGTAAGTAGTTAAAGGTTTATCAGTCGAAATGTATGTTTCATACATGTGTATATTTTGATTTTGAATAAGAGTCACTTGAAAGATTTAGCTAAAAATGTTAAAAGAAGAAACTGAAATTGCCCAATTCGGTACAAATAATTAAGGTCATTCATTCATTCGCTTATACACATTTTATCAATGCGGAATGTTAACTTAAATTGTTACTTAAGTATGATATAACAATCTATATTGCATAAGTAATTGAAGATATTGTTAAATACCACTTGTATGTGTACATGCTGGGTACCCCTTGTACATAATGAAAGCTAGGTATGAATAATATACCGGTACGATTTTAAAATAATTGCAGTAAAAGACGGCAGCAAACAGTATAAGAAGATTTAAGGCTAACCACTTGTAAACTAAATGGAAGCTGTACACACACTTACAAGTACACCTTCACGTGCTGTTTCACAACATCTCATGTAACTACTGAGAACACATGTTTACAGTACATATATTACACTGTTTTATTTGGACTCATTTTATAAAAAAACACACATTTAATTCCTGTTTTGTTATTATTTGTTATAAATCAAATGCTTGAAGTCATGTTTTATGATCTTATAATAAAATTTTGTTACGGGTCTAGTTGTTCGTTGTAGCATTGTTGAGTGAACGTCTCTGATTTTGCCTCATAATTAATGAATTTCACACGAACATGTGGATGGAACCTTCTGTAATGTTTGTGATGTATAAGATTTGCTGTTTGGAGACTTTCAGACGGAATTCTTTCCTTAGAATTAGAATGTACCATTGTGTATTATCGCAATGTCTGTTAACATTGCCAGCAAAGCACAATAGTAGAATATGGAGTCGTGCAAAGAAACTACTTTAGCGAGTACCTAAATTCTAGGCTGGCTAACATCAAACGTCATTGCCCCGATATGTTCATTATTGAAAAAAATGAAATGCTAATTATTACAAACTTTCAGTCGTTTATGGAACAAAATGTAATAAATGCCTCATTGGCCAAAGTCAAAAGCTAATACACAAAAAGGTAAAAGGTAAGCCGAATTCTTACATGAGAGCAAATATGAAAAATAAATCGGCGCATTCAATGCCCATCCATATCTGAAAATTGATATCCTAATGTCCGTTTTGATCAGTCTGTTCCCTCGAGAGATTGTTTTGAAACTTACCATAGGGAGGTAGATCTAGGGTTTCTCGACCCTTAAAATCACGCAAATCACTTCGATCCGAGTTAACCGCTTTGTGGTAGACTTGTCATATTGACAAACTCCTTTTTTTTAAATTAGACCCTCGATCAGATAAAGTAATGGCTGTGGTCATGCTTGAAGGTCAATATAACTTGACCATGACAACATTCGTGACCCTGACCAACTTTATTATATATGTTAAATATCCCACGTTAAAAAAAAATTAGACTTCGATCCAAGTGTATATTTTTGTACTAACTTAATTCTGCTGGTTGGAAATTTGTTCACCTATAAGGTTTGCACTGTTCAAATATGGCCATTTTGATCTCAAGACTTGTGGACGGACGCACACTCTTGATCCGTGTCATCTCAGGTGCCGCCGCTTTAAAATATTGAGAAAAAGGTGTGTTTTTTACGTCTTGTGTCGGTATAATTGACATACACGACAAAGTCCCGATAACGGTTTTTACCTTTTAAGGCCAATTTAAGGGATAAACACACTAATTAAATGGGCTAAAGAAGGGTCTTACAAGATGCTTCGAATGGTAGATTGTTAAAAGTCGTGAACACCCGGATCGTGCAGAAAAGGTTCAAGAGCGGGTTCGAAAACCTGGACAGTAAACGGGGGAATGGGCATTTTGGAAATGTATCGTTTAACTCATAAAGAAGTTTAAGGCTAATCAGTCATATGCTATCGGAATGGTTACAGCAATAACAGCTGAGTGAGGGCTATCCGCTTTTCCTAGGCACCAGCTAAAGAGTAGAAACGGTTTAAACCGATGTACCATCTCGGTGCGTATTCAAGAACGGTTAGGCCACAACAAATTGATCATTTGTTCGTCGGATTTGCCGCTCCTAAAATTCGAAAAACGAAAAAAAAAATAAAAATAACTTTTTTTTTGCGCCCGCACATACTATTTGGCCGCGCATATTATTATTTTTTTTACTTCTGAATTTCCTCTATTTTCTGATTTTTTTTTACTTAAAATTTAAACCTGCAACGTCGACTTCGCCCTTTTTTGAAGGTATTTTCATTCCCCGCAAGCAAACTTTTCTCGTGTCAGGACAAAATCAGGTCCGGGTAACCGCAAAACAGCCGATATTTGTTGACAGTCTTTTTTTGTCGGGAATATTTTGCAGGACGCACCGTTGTTATTTTCTTTCCGGTATTAATATGCAGGATACTTTCAGTTTTCGTAAATGTAAAATACACATTTTTAATTGAAAATCAGTGTCATAGTCAATGGATTATAGTCTTCAGTAAACAACAACAGTTTCACAGCGTCGAAGGCAATAATTATTTATGTGTGTTTTAAGTAATTCATTGTTTTGTACTCAAAATTTAGTGTTAAGTAATAACTAAATCAGATTTTGAGTGCAAAACTTATATTAAAATACACGGACACTCGACTTACAACAAATGAACATGTTTCCGTGAGTTATTTTTTAAATTATAAAATGCATTTCTCAGTTTTTAATTCTCAATGTCAAAGTCACTACAACCTTATCATTTGCTTCAAATATAGACCTGACCCAATTTTTGGAAATGCTCAAATGATGAATTACTCTTACTAGTCTAAAAAAAAATTCTTTTGTGATAGTATTAAGTTACGGGATGAATACAATAGTTTTCTTTTTGGTCTTCGAATAATTGCACGTAACTTAAACTATGAGGAATGTTGTGTTTACAATATATCCATGCTTAAATTGAAGTTAATAGTAAAGCACTGGATCTTATTGCCATTTTTTTATATATTGAGACAGATTTTCATGTGATACAATCAAAACCTTTTAATTTATATTTAAACTAAGAACCTATGTTTGCAATTAAAAAGCATTTCTTGACATATTGCATGATATATTTGGTAAGAAATAAACTTTTTATATATTTTTTTTAATTTTTCGACTTGCGCTCCCCTCTGAATTGCCTGATTTTTTTTTTCGCTCGCTCGCTCCTACTTTTTTTGGGCAAAATCCGTAGAACAAATGATCAATTTGTTGTGGCCTTAAGAACACATTGGACAAAAGATGAAAGCCCAAATAGCCTTAAATGCTATAATATTTGGCATTTTCTCTGAGAAAAAACAACATCATGTTACAAAAACGTTCATGTCTGCTTAATTGAAGTGCGGTCGTCCGTCTGTACGAGTAAAATAGGCTTTCAACGCTGACTGCGGCTGGTGAAAACCCTTTTTTGTAATATTGTTCACTATTTTACACCTGGATTTGGACAAACTGCCAGGTCTTAATAGATATGATAATCCAATGCCGACAGAAAGGTCATTTGGATGCTAGAAAATCCGCCGTTATGGATTTTGCAGAAAAAAAGTGCAATGAGTTTTACCATGAATGCCACTTTCTCTTGGAGTAACAACTGCTACCGGGAACCGGGTTATACACATTTACCAGAAATTCTCTGTATTTTTCGGTGTCAAAAAAGATCATGAAAATCTGTTTTATTCTGTTCTGCTGGAAATTTCAATGAAAAGGCTGTGGTCGGTCAAGCAAAGATTATACAAAATATAATTCCACGTTAGATCGACCCTCACCGTACTCGCATGATGAATTGGCCGACAGAATTATAAAATGAGGTTCCGTATACACAACTTTTCACAAAGTTACATTACCTTATTTTTTAAATAAATATTATATTAGTCTATGATTTACAAATTGTTATTTGTCAGTCAAATTTGTACCTATAAGTAAAAACGTTCGACTGCCAAATTCATGTAGGTACAATAATAGTTCCTATATATTATTACGTATACTGTATATATATACTAATCAATCTCTATTTAAAAAACAAACAAAAAAAACAAACAACAAACATGTCTGTTAGGTGACAGGCAATAATATTACTTCCGATAAGTTCAGCCGAATGTCAATGACATCTTCGCAGGGTTGATAACTAGGAGAATTGTTTCAGTGTAATATCGTAATAGTCATATAATAGAGTTCATCGATTTTGCACAATAAGATACATTTCATTCACTTTTAATGTTCACTGGGCGAATTATATTGCTTTCTTACATTGAAACGGGGGTTTAAGTTGAATGCCATTTAATCACTTTTATAGATAAAGGCAGCAATTCGTATGCAGAAACTGTAGTGTCATTTCAGAAATTATGTCATCGACATTGTCTTTAAGCTCTGTGCTTACCTCTCTTCTTCTTTCAATAAAGTGTCACCAATTAATAGGTATCACTGCACTGTTCAATTGGCACTGAGGGGATTGAATTTCATAACTAGAACTCCGCGAGTCGGATGTGTCGCCTGACGAATTATTTACTGTCGACATTATAGCTGTTAGATTGGCATTTTATTCATTTATAGACAATGATGTTGCCATTTAACTTTCAAGTGTAGGTGGCATTTGAACCCTCAATCAGATATACCTACGGAATAAGTTTCAGGTTGAAACCTCCTATAGTTTACGAGATATGCCACGGACAAAACCTAAGCAAGAAAATTAACAAAGGGCAATAACTCTAAAAATATGGCAGCAAGAGTAACGGTTATTGTGCACTGCACTTGCCCTCAATGAGATCTATCTAGCTATGAAGTTTCAAGTTGATACCTCTTATATTCTTCAAGATATGCCCCGGACAAAACTTTAAGCATGAAAATTAACAAAGGGCAATAACTTTAAAACTAAGAAAGCAAGAGTTACTGTTATTGTGCACTGCACTTGCCCTCAATGAGATCTGTCTAGCTATGAAGTTTCAAGTTAATACCTCTTATATTCTTCAAGATATGCCCCGGACAAAACTTTAAGCATGAAAATTAACAAAGGGCAATAATTTTAAAACTAGGAAAGCAAGAGTAACAGTTATTGTGCACTGCACTTGCCCTCCATGAGATCTATCTACATATGAAGTTTCAAGTTGATAACTCTTATATTCTACAAGATATGCCCCGGACAAAACTTTAAGCATGAAACATAACAAAGGGCAAAAACAAAGGGCAAAACTCTAAAAATATGGAAGCAAGAGTAACAGTTCTTGTGCACTGCACTTGCCCTCAATTAGATCTATGTACATATGAAGTTTCAAGTTGATACCACTAATAGTTTAGGAGATATACCCCGGAAAATCGAAAATGGGACACGGACGCCACCGCCGCCGACAAAAGTAACCCCTATATGTCGTCTTTTCAGGCGACACAAAAATGGAAATATTTTTTTGATATTGTCACTTTCTCAAACAATGAAATATCATATTCAAATGATATTCTCAAAATTCACTTCTTTCACAAGGTGAAATATCATGCAACATGATATTGAAATAAACATTTTTCTTTTACTATATCCACAAAAAGATGGCTATAAAATGACTTATTGTACATTCTATATGAAAGTGATTTTACTAAGGAAATTGCACCGATGATATTGTGTCCCAGCCCTGTACATACTGAAGTTCAATATAATGTGAGAACAGGAACATTTTCGAAAAATTATCTTTTATATGTGCACTGTTTGAGATGATCAGATATCTGTTTTATTTCATGGAAATATCTTTTTAAAGCATTGGAAAGCGCTCGCTGTTATATACAATGTAGTTATGAAAAAACCTCATGGTATACCTTTTCAGGTTCAGTGGGAATCTAAATATGACTATAAAAATCCCTCAACTACTCAATGATCAGCCAAATTCAAACATACCGTAACATGTTCAGTACTTTATTCAATAATATAACATAGTAGATTATAATAATTTCCACAGGTCTATCTATGGCACAATGATGGTTAATGATTACAGCATAACCTAGAACTTAAAAAGAACATATAAAACAAGTTTGATGCATAAAATAATCACTAATGTTTCTCTTAAAGCTACACTCTCACAGATTTAATGTTTTTACAACTTAATGAAAGTTTCAAAGTACATCAAACATGAAAATCGATAGGAGATAAATGCAGTACTATAAATAAAATACATACATGCAAAGACACATAGATCATAATATATCCACATTAAACACATTTTTTAAAGATGCACTCTTACTCCCAAAAAAGATTTACCACTACTAATACTATTGTTTTAATATTGCGAAAAGGATGAATGAATGTTGAAAGCAATGGTTCTCATGAAGGATACCGAGTTTGATTTGAAAGAAATGTGCATGAAACATGGTGTATCTACCTTATGAGACTATTAAAGTAGATCACAGTAAATCTTTTAGCATTCACCAATCATTTAATATTATTGCGTTTTCTGTTATTAAATACAGGGTTACAAACTTGTTACCAGTAATAAATATGTTCCATCAATGCATTATTTAGGTTTATCACTCAAAATGTATGTTTGTTATACATGTGTATGCATTGATTTTGAATAAGAGTGTCACTTTAACAATTAATTTGATTTAATAATTACCTGACAAGAATTAGATGGAGCTTAAGAATATGGAATTTTAAAAAATAATAAAGCAATACATTTTCATAAAATCAAAAGGCAGCAACAACAGTCACAGTGTGTTTTAGCATGTGCTATTTAAAACAATCCCTCAATATGTTCCAACTCGTACCCTACACATATAAAATACAAGTTGTAGTTAAAGACAAATTCATGGTAAGTAAACAGCTACAAATTTAAAAGAAGTGATACTCTTATTCAAATTTACATTTTTCATTTTTTTAACAATGTATCTTCTTACATAATGATGTAATATGTGCTTGTCAAAAGCAATAGAAAAATCAATTTAAAAAGTAAACAAGAATCGTGATGTGACAATACTTGTTTTGTTAATGATTGGCAGAAGAAATTCAGTTTCAACTGCTGTCTTCTATTTTTGTAACAGTGACCTAGATCCTATGGGCCCAAAACACAATCTCATGGAAGTTCTCAATAAACTCTTCCTATATATCAAGTTTGGTCACAGTATATCAACCATAACTTAGGTTATTCAGTACCAAAAAGTAATAATTTTTAGTAACAGTGACATTGACCCTAAGGGAACCAAGGCATTCAAATGAAAGCTCTCCATTAACTTGTCATATATACCAAGTTTGGTCACACATTGTCACCCCTTACTTATTCAGTACTAACTATATTTGTACTTTTCAGCAATACTGACTTTGACCTAGATCATAACCCAAAACACAATAAAAAGTCTGTATGAACTTTCATATAAACCAAGTTTGGTCACAATATGTCGACCTTTAAGTTAATCAATACCAGTTCTTTTGCTTTTAATAGTAACTTTGACCTTTATCTTGATCCTAGAAGCCTAAAACGCAATCTCATGAAAGGTCTTCATAAACGCTTCCTACGAAGTTTGGTCACTATATGTCAAAATTATTTTACACATAAGGTGACTTTGAAGACCCGACCACCAGCCCGCCCAAACAATTAGCTTTCAAAAACCCTGTTAAGAATATATAAATGTGCCTGACATAAGAAATAAAAATGAAAAAAGGGCAAAAAGGAAAAAAGGGCAATAATTTGTATTTAGGGTTAAAATGGAGTTATGTCACCTTATTGTAAGATGTTCATCATTAATTGTGCAAAGTATTAAGTCCATGAATGAAGGGTATTGAAGTATTAACCTCATTATAAATGTAATGACCCTGAACAACTGTATGGAGTATTAAGTGACTTTAATGAAGGGTTTTTCAGTTATAAGTGAAAATCCCAACTTGCTCTTAAACTTTAACCGGACGCTAAAGCCAAAGCAGATGCTGAGGCGAGTAGTATAGCCCTCCTTAAGTTATTATTCAAATAGTCCAGCTAAAAATGTTCATAAGGGCTATTCCATTTAAAAATATAACCACTGGAGGGAAGGCATTTATTAAGTTTTTATGCCAACCCCATACAAAAGCAAATGTGCCTTTTGGGGTGCAAATTAGCAAAAAAGCCCACCCATATATTATTAAAAAATCTGCCAAACCCGGTGGTTATATGTTTTAGAAGAATAGCCCTAAGTGTTAATTACACTAAATATCGCCTTATTACAGCTTTGTTATTGACTTAAGACATGAGATGTTTATAAATGTATATTAGAGAGGTCCAATATCTACCATTTTTGTTTAAGTCCCAGTCTAATCAAGACATCAAACTGGTATGTACTGGTACTCCCATATTTTATTGAAATGATTCCCTTAACACCCTTATCTCTGTTACTTAAAAATACAGTTGTCATAACAGAGCCTGTCCTCTTTAAGTCCACATTGGCAGTGAGATTAAATTAAAATGTGATTCTGTTCATTCTTCTTCAAACAGCATTCATCGTGAATCTCAGACATCTTCAATCTATTGGAAATAGAAAGAAGACCTTCATAGAAATTATTTCCATTTTCAGTTTTATGTATTTCATCATTATGGCTATTAAATAATAGTACAAATAATATCAAATTATTATAAAGATGATTTTGACTTCAGTCATCATCAATGCATCTAATCCATCAACATTATACTATCCTTTTACAATTGACATTTTTTTTTAAATATATATATATATATATATATAAATACTGAATGTCTAATAAACATTACCTGTAAAAGTCTCATGACTTGCACCCATATCTGTTTTAACTGAGTCTGTATCTGAAAAGAGTGCATAAAATCAAAGCTTCACATACAAATAAGCTTCATGTAATAAAGAAATATATAGATGCTATGAAGACAAACATGCACTTATAATAAACTAGAGGCCCAAAAGGGCCTATGTTCTACTGGCTGGGTTTGTGTGGTCAACATCACTGTTTTCGAAAAGAACCAGCCCCTTATGGATTCTGAATACTCATTTTTTCATACTATCAAGGCCCATAATCTTATCATTTCAAGGTTTTTCGAAAGGAACCGAGCTCTAATGGATATCCAAATACTGTACAAGTTTCATCAAGATACAATCAAAACTGAAGACTGTTTCTTGTTAACCAGCAATTGTTTACTGACACACTGATTTTTTTACTATCAAGGCCCATAATCTAGGCATGCATGGGCGGATCTGGCTGGTTTTCAAAAGGAACCGAGCTCTTATGGATATGTAGATACTGTTCAAGTTTCATCGAGATACAATCAAAACTGAAGGCTGTATCGTGTTAACAAGCAATTGCTTACTGACACACTGATTTTTTATACTATCAAGGCCCATAATCTAGGCATGCATGGGCGGATCTGGCTGGTTTTCAAAAGGAACCGAGCTCTTATGGATATGTAAATACTGTACAAGTTTCATCAAGATACAATCAAAACTGAAGGCTGTATCGTGTTAATGAGCAATTGTTTACATGATTTTTTTATACTATCAAGGCCTATAATCTAGGCATGCATGGGCAGATCTGGCTGGTTTTCGAAAGGAACCAAGCTCTAATGGATATGTAGATACTGTACAAGTTTCATCAAGATACAATCAAAACTGAAGGCTGTATCGAGTTAACGTGGAATTGATTACAGACGCACGGACGCACATACTACGTACACACTACCATCGCATAAGACTAAAAGACTAAACAATAAACCAGTCCATTAGTTGAAAAATTAAATTTTATGATTTGTAATGTTCAGTCAACATTTAATGTATTGAACAATCTCATGATTGTTTAACATGTTAACTTATTAGGAATTAAATATCCAGTTAATAAACATATTATTCTTTGGGTTTAATTGCTGTAACGTTTGTTATTCAAATTAAATGACGCAACATGTTCAAATTGTCAATTCAGCCCATTTCTAAATTTACCATTACCTGGTATGTTTGAATTGTGTTGACCAGGTGGATGAGGTTAATGGAGCAATGGATGATAAAGCGGCTGACTGCGAGTGCTGACATCTCTAGGCTTCAGGAACTGATTCAGAAAATTAATTGAAATTAATTCGTCTTGTATATATTTATGTTTTTTTTAAAAAAAAACATAATGTCATTGCTTTTAAAGTATAAGCATGACAGCAAAAACAAATACTATAAATAAGCATATATATGAGAGACTGTCCAAATTTCATTAATCTGCACATTTGTAGAATTCATCATGAAAACTGGGCACATAATATTTCTTCTTTATATCTGAAGTTATTATGTGTGGAGTTAACTGTATTACAAAAATTGTAATCAGATTTTGACTAGATTATGTACTGAACACATATGCCATGTAATAAAATAAAACTATGCCCTACATTGCTGTTTCAGTTCTTGTTTGGAGCACACCCAATATCAATGCAAAAGCTGCATCGCACATTTTTGTTCAAGATACATGTTTACAAGCGGCGCCATGTATAAGGCATTTTGATTAAAAAAAAATTCCTTTTGTAAGTAAATGATTGAGCAAAGGAATGAAATGACATACAGAATTATCATATCAACATTACAACAAGTTTATAATATTACTTGTTTTCCTACCACAGATTCTTCATGTTCTTTATGAAAAAGAAATTAAGAAAGTAGTGTTCATACATTTTGAATTTTTAATCCAGTGTTCTTTCTTACAATGAATGTAGTCAAATTATGTAGGGTTAAAGTATGTAATTGCATTGAAAACATGAGAAAACTAATGGGACATAAATCAATAAAAAAATTATGTGCCTGTGACAATCCTTTAAAAGAAAAAAGTTTGGAAGAAATTTATATACATAGAAAAAACATGATTATTTCATTTGTAGTACCAGTAATTCTTTTGCAAGGCCCAGAATCACGCAATGCATATCATTTGGTAAACAGCACATTTTTCATACATGTGGGAAAAGGCTGTGACCTGTACTTTTGTTTTAAACTAATATACGATACATTTAAGGAGGTTGCAATTATAAGTAACTTTTACTTCAATGAAATCAGCTCGGGTTCATATATAAATCAGAAGAAGAAAGATACAGAAAACAAAATGTTATATACTTAATACTCTGTGTACAGCACTGATGATGATTGAATAACTGGTTATATACAAAACATTCCATATAATTTACATTGCATCAGGGGCCCACCATCATCTTCAGTTCAAGGGGTTTCATGCGCTGCAGAGCCTTGACTTGTGCAAGCTGCTATTGCCCTTCTCTCCATTTCTATCTCATTGGCTGCAGGCTGAAATTTTTTGGTCTGCTTAGCACATCATAGCCACTTGGCAGAAGGTGGAATGAATTAATATTAACTTCAGTTATTATTATATGCAGTTATGAAAGAAAACTATCCAATGTTCTTCTATTACTTTTGATGAAAGGTTCTCTTCAAAGGACAAAAATGATAATCACAATTCTAATTGAAAAATATTTATAAGTCATTACATACATGTATATGTGTACCTTTTTTTCTTACAACAAGAAGTCTGCACAGTTCAAACATTTATATGTTCTTAATGGTGTTACTTGGGATGCCTCCTAGGATGGCTCAAGGCACCTGCAGAGAAACAATACTTGTCAGATAGAATATGCATTCAAAGATAAAACATTGGTTTATACACTCTTTTTTTTATCTCACTATTTGGACCAAATATAATACCATAGTTTTATGATAAATATTAAGTTTATCTTTAAAGTTCTTCCAACATAGATGTATATTTATCCATATAAAGCACATAAACAAGGCAACCTGAAACTTAAGGATTTGATAAGAAATCCTCAAGTTAGTAAGCAGACAAAGTTAATTTGGCAATATTTCGACACGTTGGTTTGAGTCTATTTGTCAATTAATGAAATAAACAAATGTATGGTATAAAAATACAATCAGACAACAGGTGGGATTTTTCTTGTTGCTTGTGAAAAAATACAAACTGAAAGTACTTAATCTGTTGTTTAATAAAATACCTTCTTTTTCATCAGAGGATTGATAATTATAAATCTAAGACAATGTTAAACATTGCATTATCACTAGTGTACGAGAATGATGAAATATAGGCTATATTTCAAGCAACTCCAGTTATACCCCATCCCCTAAAGATCAGCCAGTGTTATATACTAGTACCTCTTCTTGACTTTAAGCTGAGAACAGTCATTCACTTTTTTTCCTTTTCTTCTTTATGCAACAAAGTTGGTATCAGTAGTTCAAATAAAATTAAGTGCACATTACACATTTAATATTACAAAATATTTGAATTTGCTTGACACATCTACTCTAGCTGTTAAATACATACATGTGGTTTACTTGTAACATTTTTGCTACCAGTAATAATCAAATATATTATCAGCTTCAACAGGTTATAATTTTCACCTACTGTAAAACCATAATATACCACTACTATTTTGCAAATATGTTGGTCAGTCAATAAAAGTTGATTTGCACTACATCTGAGTGCAATTATTGTTTGTATCCGAATTTTAGGTTTTTAATTTTGTCTTCTTTGATCCAACAATCTGATCAATTCATCAAAAAATGAAACAAGAGGGCCATGATAGCCCTAAATCGCTCACCTGAGTAAAAGAGTTTAACCTTTGTTATTAATATAGCTTGTTTCTCAAAGAATATTGAACAAGAGCTGTCAAAGTATGTGACAAATGCCCCCCAATGTGACATTGATCTATGTTCAAGTACATAAAAAGTTGATCTTGCCTTTATGTGTCAAATACATATTGCAAGTTATATTAAATTGCCTCTGAGCATAGAAAAAAACCCAATCATACTAAATGACAGCCAACACTCTTTATGTCCTCATATTCAGCATTCCATTGTGAATAAACACTTAGTGTATCTTTCACCTTAGAGGTAGGGACATGGGTCTTGCACACGACACGTTGTCTTGGTATGTCAAAAACATATGGCAAGTCATTTTAAAATTTGTCCATATAAGAGTAAGTCACAGCGCGGACACGACAGCCTATATTTTCCTTCAGGTTGCCATGGCAACCAGAGTTCTGCATGGAATTCATTTTTTTATACAATTTTGAAAAGCACCAACCAAGGATCATTCCTATGAAGTTTCATCAAAATTGTCCAAGCGGTTTAGGAGAAGAAGATGATTGTAACCAATTGTTGACACTTTTCCTTTAGGTTGCCATGTCAACCAGAGTTCTACATGGAATTAATTTCTTTGAACAATTTTGAAAAAGCACCAACCAAGGATCATTCCTATGAAGTTTCATCAAAATTGTCAAAGCGGTTTAGGAGAAGAAGATGATTATAACCAATTGTTGACATTTTTCTTTAGGTTGCCATGGCAACCGGGCCAAACAAAATTATGTGAACAAATTTAAGAGAGGTCCATGCAAGGACACTTCAAACCAAATTTGCTGAAGATCTATCAAGGGGTTTAGGAGAAGAAAATGTTAAGTTATTTTTACTGATTTTAGCTCTGGTTGCCCTTAAAAGGGGCCAAACAAAATTATTTGAAAAGACCTGACAGAGGCCCATGCTAAGATGCTTCAGACTTGAAGATCCATCAAGCAGTTAATAAGATCAAGTTGTTTAAAGGTTTTTCTATTTTTTGCTCTGGTGACCCCTAAAAGGGGCCAAACAAAACCATTTGAACAAAGTTGAGAGAGGACCATGTAAGGATGCTACATATCAAGTATGGAGTCATTCTGACCTTTACTTTCAGAGGAAAAGATGTTTAAGTGACAAGACAATGTAAAAACAAATGACCCCTGAGCAAGGCCATTTTGACCCCGGGACAATAATTTGAATACCTTTGGTGTAGGTCCACTAGGTAACACTATATACCAAATATGAAAGCTCAAGGTCTTATATTTTGGAGAAGAGGATTTTTAAAGTTTTATTATATAAGACTATATAAAAATATTGAAAACCTAAGCCTATGAACACGGGGCGTGGCCAATTTTGACCCCAGGGCTAAAGTTTGAACAATCTTAATAGTGGTCCGATAAACAATGCTTCATACCAAATATCTAAGGCCTTCGCCTTTTGGTTTCGGAGAAGAAGATTTTATAAGTTTTCATCATATACATATATAAGGAAACCCATGACCGCCTGGGTGGGGCCATTTTTTGACCCCAGGGCCAAAGATTGAACAATATTGGTACAAGTCAACTAGATGATATATCATGCCAAATATCTAAGCTCTTGTCACTAATTGATTTTACGTGTGTATCTATATATGTATATTTGTTATTAATTGTTGTATGTGGCCCATATTGAAAATTGGTATGTGTACTAAATATGTTATCCAGTTTAAATTAAGACGTTACTTGTCTTTGTGAGTTCGGAGAAGATTTTTTAAGTTTTCACTATAACACATATAGAGAAAACCCATCAGCCCCGGGGTGTGGCTAATTTTGACCCCAGGGCCATAATTTGAACAAACTTTGTAGAGGTCCACTAGACGATGAATGATGCCAAATATCTAAGCTCTAAGCCACGTAAGTTCAGAGGAGATGATTTTTGAAGTTTTCACTATAAACATATAGAGAAAACCCATGACCCCCGAAGGGGGTGGGGCCAATTTTGACCCCAAGGCCATAATTTGAACAATCTTTGTAGAGGTCCACTAGACGATGAATCATGCCAAATATCTAAGCTCTAGTCCAAGTAAGTTCAGAGGAGAAGATTTTTGAAGTTTTAACTATAAACATATAGAGAATACCCTAACCCCCTTGGAAGGGGCCAATTTTGACCCCAAGGCCATAATTTGAACAATCTTTGTAGAGGTCCACTAGACGATGAATCAAGCCAAATATCTAAGCTCTAAGCAACGTAAGTTCAGAGGAGATTTTTGATTTTTTTTTTAATATAAACATATAGAGAAAACCCATGACCACCCAGGGGCGGGGCCAATTTTGACCACAGGGCCATAATTTGAACAATCTTTGTAGAGGTCCACTAGACGATGAATCATGCCAAATATCTAAGCTCTAGTCCAAGTAAGTTAAGAGGAGAAGATTTTTGAAGTTTTAACTATAAACATATCAAATATACCCATATCAAATATACCCATGACCCCCCGGGGCGGGGCCAATTTTGACCCCAAGGCCATAATTTGAACAATCTTTGTCGAGGTCCACTTGACGATGAATCATGCCAAATATCTAAGCTCTAGTCCAAGTAAGTTCAGAGGAGAAGATTTTTGAAGTTTTAACTATAAACATATAGAGAATACCCTAACCCCCTTGGGCGGGGCCAATTTTGACCCCAAGGCCATTATTTGAACAATCTTTGTAAAGGTCCACTAGACGATGAATCATGCCAAATATCTAAGCTCTAGTCCAAGTAAGTTCAGAGGAGAAGATTTTTGAAGTTTTAACTATAAACATATAGAGCATACCCCTGACCCCCCGGGGCGGTGCCAATTTTGACCCCAGGGCCATAATTTGAACAAACTTTGTAGAGGTCCACTAGACGATAAATCATGACAAATATCTAAGCTCTAGACCAAGTAAGTTCAGAGGAGAAGATTTTTGAAGTTTTCACTATAAACATATAGAGAAAACCCATGACCCCCCGAGGCGGGGCCAATTTTGACCCAAGGGCCATAATTTGAACAATCTTGGTAGAGGACCATTTGGTGATCCTACCTACCATGTATCAACGGCCTAAGCCTTGTGGTTTGGGAGAAGAAGATTTTCCTTTCTATTGCCATTGCAACAAGAGTTCTGCATGGAATTCAATTCTTTGAACAATTTTCAAAGGGGACCACCCAAGGAACATTCCTGTGAAGTTTGGATGAAATTGGCTAAGCGGTTTCTGAGGAGATGTCGTTTAAAGTAAAAGTTTACGGACGGACGGACGCCGGACGGACGCCGGACAAATTGTGATCACAAAAGCTCACCTTGTCACTATGTGACAGGTGAGCTAATAAATTTTAAGTGTTCTTTATCTTCTTCCTAAATAATGCATTTATGGTGAGTGCTAAAGATTAACTGTGATCTACTATGGTCTCATTGAAATACTGTGATTTCTGCACCTTTCTGTTAATTAAACTTGGTACTTTATACATGAAAACCATGGATTTAAACATTTTTTCATACATTTGGTATATAATTTTTTTTGTATTAATTGTGATAAATCTTATTTGGGAGAAAGAGTGTGCCTAGTTTATCATGCGGCTTTTTTTTTTCCAAAGTTTACAAGCAAACTTAAAAGAAAAACATACAAGTACTTTACATAAATGATAAGCATTCTTAGGATAGCATTAAGCCAGTTAATATCCTCACAAGAGACAATGCTCATCAAGGAATATAAATGCATAGGAGTGATTCAAGAAAGTTAGCAATCATCTTTGATTTTGTCAAATCAAATATAGAAATCTCACTTTCAGATAGCTTTGAACATAACTGTAAACGAGAAGTTGAGCTAGACACAGGAACGGACAGTGCGATTTTAATATTTTTCACTCTCGGGGGGTGGGGATAAATTGGTTTTACATTAACTTACCCATAAGAACTCAGGCCAAAGAACATTTGGATTCCTCTTCACAAAGGATGGTGGGAATGAAAGATGGTGTGTACTGTCCCTTCTGATGCACTGTATACAGGAATGATACATGTCTATTAATCATTGTTATCACTAACTTCATGAAACATGGCTTGAAACTGGCCAATTTCAGCACAATTAAGAGAAAAAATATATATTTATATGACCATAGAGAAATTGTTTGTATTTTGAAAGTCATTTTGAAACTCATATTCTTCACAAAATTGCATTGTCCATTCATTTTCACTTAAGGCTTGATGGGATAAAATAGTTATGAAACTATACCCGATGTAAATAAGTCATTGCCTTAACATAAAAGTAAGTACCTAAACTGGTAAATAATCCATTGAAAAGAACTTATATTGATACTTGGCTCCAAATGTAATCTTCTGTAAAAATCAACCTTGCCTTTGTTAGCATAACCCTGGATCTTTCCTATGATGTTCCATCCTGAACATACTTCGGCTTGCACCATTCTGGAAATGCGGACAATGGGCCTGTAACAATTCAAAACAAAATTTTACAACTATAATATTAAATTGGCTGCAGTAGTGCATACAAAATGGGGTGGGGCATCATTTCAAGATCTGTTCAAAGACACAATTAAATCAGTGCCTGAATGTACAACAAGGCAATCCAAAGGACAGCTATATCCCCTGCTGTTGTTTTTTAAGTATATTTTGTTTTTTTCTCACAACCTGAAATAACATTCTCGGATATCTGAACATAAGGATATTTGTTATTCATATTGTGTGTACTAAGTGTAGGACCTTTAAATGTTAGATGTGACCTTTACCATTGAGTTATGGACACAGGTCAAGGTCACTGCAAATCATCTCAATGAGGACACGTTTCTACCAGGTAATATGGTAATCCATTCCTGCAAGTTATACCCCAGACACGAGCATGTGTACTATGGCCTTTAAATGTCAGATGTGACCTTGAACATTGAGGTTCGGACCTGGGTCAAGGTCACTCCACATCATCTCAATGACAACATTTGTAAAAAGTTATATGGTACCCATCAATGCATAATTAAGTTATTGTGCAGACTTGAGCATGTGAACTCTGACCTTTATATGTCTTGTGTTACCTTGACCTTTGAAATATGGACCCGATCAAGTTCACTGCACATCGTCTCAATAAGGACAACATTTGTACCAAGGAAAATGGTAATCCATTAATGCATAAGTAAGTTAAAGCCCGGACACGAAATGTTATGGACAGACAGACGGACGAAATACATTCCTATAATCCTCTCCCCACTCTGTTGCAGGGGAATAAAATCAGAAACTTTTAGGTACTGAGTATCAGTGAAAGTGGCTTAAACATTGGCTTTCAAGGGGCTTTCTCACGTAAGAAAAGTAAGATGCTGGGTTTCAAAATTGGCCATGCGGGTTTGAACCCGGTCTCCGACACATTTTTTTTATATCAAAGGGGTTACACATTCTATTCGATAATTGTCCTAAGAAAAAAAAATGTGCACCAATCTTTGACACAGTCCCTTTAAGGACCAGACATCAGATGGTCAAAAAACCCAGTAACTTCCCCAAAACAGCATAGAAATGTCCATGTGAGCTACCATGAGGCAGATCATATATAATGAAGATAAACACAACACTTATGTCACATCACTGACATCAGCACAGTTTACCTGTTTAGAAATAGCACATAATGGGTTCCCAGTTAAAATGGAATAATATGACCTTGCAAGTCATGTGATCATTTCATATATTAAACTGTCAACTTTAAAGCATTGTAGCAATACATATTGCCCGGAATTAACATAACTGGGTTATCCCATGCCGGTACAAATAAAACATGAATTTCTAGCTATTGAAATGCATGTAACAGTCCAATGACTCTATTGTTTCCGAAGTAACGTGTATATATTACAACGGTTTAATTTTGTTTGGACCGGAGGATTAGGTTGGGAAAACCAGAATAGCTATAATTCCGGGCTACAACTATTTGCTGTGACTTTCAGCAGAGTAGACCTTCACTGTGACTATGTCGTGACTAGCCTTTCAGTATACTAACCAAATCTGTGATATTTATATATATGCAAATTATATAGATGAAAAGCATTCCTTTGGCTGCCATTTTAGAGCACCTGCTGACACTGTATGGAAACACCAAACCTAACTGTACCCAAAGACAATGCAATAATATTTCCCATAATTGGGTATTGGAACCATGAGTTCACTGGACCATTTTATTGACTTTTACAGCAGGGTATGTATTGATCTGTAATTCATTTTTTTTTCACAACAATATATAAAAGTTATGTAAATTCTAGACAATATTTTTAATTGTGTGCAATTGTATTATGCAGTGTCCCTTTAAAAAATTAATAGTTTCATATCTAAATCATGCTCCAGTAAGAGTACTTGGATTTGTATCAACGCTGTTAATAAAACAGTACTGTCATATAATGAATACCACTGACACCAAAATGTATGATTTAGGTGTATAAATAGTGTTTTCGTTTACTAAATGTGTGTCTGTTTTGATGGATTTTTTGTAACTGTTTGAACAAACAAATTTTGGTCGTTAGCTAGTAAAAAGGAGTATAAACATTGTTTCACTAAAAGCAATATATAGGTACCTTATGACTTGATATCAATATTATTCAAGTTTGAAGTGTGTGTGGACATTTTTTAAAAAAAAGAAAAGATTACTATCTTTTGACTTTTCAATATTATAACCCTAGAGGGTATTTAGCCTTTCTCGTATGCAAGGCTCACACCTGTCATTTTTCGGCTGTGAATTTTAACAAATTCACAGACAGGCTAAAAAACAGACATTTTTTTCAAGTATTCTGTTTGTCATGTATATAGTTTACTATGGAAAATTCATCCCTCAAACTGTCTGAAGAGTGACAATTTTAAATTTTTGAAAAAGATGATCACACAAGTTAAATTGCACCAGTCAATTGTAACAACAAATTCCCAGGTCTGGGGTGAAAAAAAGCGTGGTAACCAATAACTGGTGCATTGCATGCCACTTCCAGGAGACAGAATTGTCATATTCGGAGGCAATTGTGCAGAGACCATGAAAAATACCGTCATGTTTACATGTTGAAATTAGACTTGGAAGATAAACAAGCCCGAATGCTATATTTAACATCAACACCTTGAGACAACCACCTTATAAAATAGAAAAAGATGAAATCAAAGCTTGTGTGTATACATCGTTAATAATGAATGAACAATCCAGAAAAAGTCTAAACCATTTTTTATTGGAATTAAATGTGCAAAGAATCATAATAAACATAAATATTATTTGGATAGTGACAGACTAAAACATGTATTGCATGCAGAGCTGAATACTAGTGATGTCCATACATTCATACTTCTTGATCAATGAGTATGTTTCTTTAGACCTTTTCAAGGGAAACCTATGAAAGTGCATGCACTTATTTCCAACGGGGTCCTTTATCTTTTGCTGAAGGCATGTAGCAAAATGCAGATGTGGGAAACAAGAGTCCGGGTGCAATACCCTAGCTCTTTTACGAAGAGACCCCTTAGTTCCTTCACGGGCTAGTTGTGAAGCACTGATACACAGGGTGCAACTAACCTAGACTAAACCAGTACTGAATACACCACTTTTTCAAGCACTACACTGCCAGGCACCAGACAAGGGAGCTACATGTACTTGTACCAACTTTTAAAGTATTTCAGTAAGAAGTGGCTTGGGAGTTTGAACCCCAACCTCCAACTCCTTAGGCGGACAACTTTACAACTAGGCATTGGAGACAGTTATAGATATCTACCGGCAGTATTTATTTACTGTGACAATTCACAAACATATTTTTTTCATTTCTTAACTCCTGTGTACATGTTTGTAAAAATCAGTTTTTTGGAGCATTTTAAATGTTTGACAACTATTTCCTCATGATAAACTAGAGATTGCTTTTTTGAAAAAGCGCATGTCTCCCCCATTGTGTGGTCGTAGGTGAGAAATAATCAATGATGGATCCCAAAATCAATAGGGGCCATCAACTAGTCATGACTAACTGGCATACCAAGTATGAAGTTCCTGGGTGTAAACGTTCTTGAGTTATTGAGCAGAAACCGGTTCTTCACCTCAAGGTCAGTGACCTTGACCTTTGACCAACTGATTGCAAAATCAACTAGACATCATGACCAACCTCACTTCAAAGTTTGGTGAACCTAGATCAAAGCATTCTCCTGATATTGCACGGAAATATTTTTTTACATTAGAGGTCACAGCGACGTTGACCTTTGACCTTGTGACCCCCCAAAATATAGGAGTTTTCTAAACCTCATGATCAACCTCCCTACCAAGTTTGGTGAACCTAGGTCAAACCATTCTCAAGATATTGAGCGGAAATGTTTTTTACATTGGGGGTCGCCGCGACCTTGACCTTTGACCTAGTGACCCCAAAAACAATAGGGATCTTCTACACCTCATGACCAACCTCCCTACCAAGTTTGGTGAACCTAGGTCAAACCGTTCTCAAGATTTTGAGCAGAAATGTTTTTTATATTGGGGGTCGCCGCAACCTTGACCTTTGACCTAGTGACCCCAAAAACAATAGGGATCCTCTACACCTCACGACCAACCTCCCTACCAAGTTTGGTGAACCTAGGTCAAACCATTCTCAAGATATTGAGCGGAAATGTTTTTTACATTGGGGGTCGCCGCGACCTTGACCTTTGACCTAGTGACCCCAAAAACAATAGGGATCCTCTACACCTCACGATCAACCTCCCTACCAAGTTTGGTGAACCTAGGTCAAACCATTCTCAAGATATTGAGCGGAAATGTTTTTTACATTGGGGGTCGCCGCGACCTTGACCTTTGACCTAGTGACCCCAAAAACAATAGGGATCCTCTACACCTCACGACCAACCTCCCTACCAAGTTTGGTGAACCTAGGTCAAACCATTCTCAAGATATTGAGCGGAAATGTTTTTTACATTGGGGGTCGCCGCGACCTTGACCTTTGACCTAGTGACCCCAAAACAATAGGGATCCTCTACACCTCACGACCAACCTCCCTACCAAGTTTGGTGAACCTAGGTCAAACCATTCTCAAGATATTGAGCGGAAATGTTTTTTACATTGGGGGTCGCCGCGACCTTGACCTTTGACCTAGTGACCCCAAAAACAATAGGGATCCTCTACACCTCACGACCAACCTCCCTACCAAGTTTGGTGAACCTAGGTCAAACCATTCTCAAGATATTGAGCGGAAATGTTTTTTACATTGGGGGTCGCCGCGACCTTGACCTTTGACCTAGTGACCCCAAAAACAATAGGGATCTTCTACACCTCATGACCAACCTCCCTACCAAGTTTGGTGAACCTAGGTCAAACCATTGTCAAGATATTGAGCGGAAATGTTTTTTACATTGGGGGTCGCCGCGACCTTGACCTTTGACCTAGTGACCCCAAAAACAATAGGGATCTTCTACACCTCATGACCAACCTCCCTACCAAGTTTGGTGAACCTAGGTCAAACCATTCTCAAGATATTGAGCGGAAATGTTTTTTACATTGGGGGTCGCCGCGACCTTGACCTTTGACCTAGTGACCCCAAAAACAATAGGGATCTTCTACACCTCATGACCAACCTCCCTACCAAGTTTGGTGATCCTAGGTCATGCGGTTTTCCAGTTATCGATCGGAAACGAAGTGTGACGTACGGACGGACTGACGGACTACCGGACTGACGGACAGGGCAAAAACAATATGTCTCCCCCAGAGAGGGGGAGACATAATTGTTTTATTTTGTCCCATTACATGACAAGCAGCGAACAATGTGGCTCTTACTTCTAAATAGAAGATTCTGATGTTGGTGATGAAATTCACATACCGTGACATCAACTTTCATAAAACCTGTTCTAATAGCCAAATTGCCCACAATAACTTACTGAGATGAAAAGAATTCAAACAGGAGTTATAGAAGGGCAGCTTAAAGAATAATTATGACATTACTGGTTGACCATACGTGGTATATTTCCAAACAGGCTACAAATACTGATCACCTACTAAAACATTGGCCTTTGTTTACCACGATCTACTATGCACCAGTCAATTGTAACCAGGGCCCCCCCCCCCCCCCCGGTCTGACTTTCGGTCCAGCCAACCCCAGGTAAATGCGGGTGGTTATACCCCGGCCAAATGCCCCCACACCCCAGAGACTCCATATAACGCCCAATCTCGTCTTAATATGGCGCTATGACAAAACCACCACGGTCACCTGGAAAGTAAAAACACGGCCCTTTTCCCCGGTATACCCCCAGACCTGGGGGAGCTGTGGTTACAATTGACTGGTGCATTATTTGATGAATACAGGGCTTGCCTTGGTCATAAATTTCATCTTGTTTGTTAAGTACTTTAAAAAAAAATGCCATTTAATGTAAATACACTTAAAAATCATAATGTAGCACATGCGAGAATGACCTCAGAAGATTCATGTGCATTTTTCAGGTTTTGCGGTTATGTTGACCTAACTTCAAGATATTTATAAATATAAATAATCTGAACATTTGAATTGCAATTGTTCCAAAAAACATTTGAGACAATAAATAACTTGAGTGAGGCGTATGCACCAGTCAATTGTAACCACGCCCCCCCCCCTCCAGGTCCGGGGGATAGCGGGGACTGACTTTCGGCCCAGCCAACCGCAGCTAAAATCCCCGCAGGGCGGGGACGAACAGATGGTAAGATCCCCGCCAAATGTCCCCGCCCCCCATGGACCATAGGTATATTTAAAGCGAAGACAAAACCACCGCATTCACCCGGCACTGTGGGGCCACCTGAAAGGTAAAAACACGGCCCATTTCCCCAGCTATCCCTGGTATATACCCCCCCCCCCCGGACCTAGGGGGGCCGTGGTTACAATTGACTGGCGCATTACAGTAGTGTAAAAGTTATTCAAATTATAATTGTATGACCATGCGCGTATTTTCGTTTTTCAAGTATATGGTATATGTGCCCTCCATAGCATAATTTTAATTCGCCTTATTCCAGAAGACCAGAATGCTTTGCGACAAAGGTGACTTCCGGTTTATTTCCGCATTCAATTTCCTAGTTATCGATACGAGTGAAAGGAAGAGCATAATTGGCAAAATAGATTGATAGGTGAGTAAAACCTGTTAGGAACATCAGGTTATACATTTTTCTATAAATTTCTACCGTTTTTTGTAAATGTCAATGAAGTTTTCGACGTTTATACCCAACTTCAGTACACATTTAAGTGGGTGGGGTAAAATAACAAAAGGCTCATAGTAGTTCTCAAAGACTTCAAATACATAATGATTATTATGAAATATGCATTAAATTGTGGTTTGATGAGTTTGTTATTAATTTAAATTAATAATATTTTGCAAATAGTGTGAAATTGTTAAAATATGCAACTTTAAAGCAGTCAAGTAAATGAAGCTTAAAGCATAATGTGATTAAGAAGGGCATTTAAATACTGACTGCTGTGCTGTATATAAACAAATATTCAGGTCATAGAATAGCAGCTTATAAATAATGTACTAGTATATTGTAACTATTTAAATATCTGACTGATATTAAAGCTGCATTCTCACAGATTAAACATTTTGACAACTGTTTTATTTATTGTCTTCGAACGAGCCAATTTATTCAAACCTGCACAAAACCAGTAATATAAGACTGCTGACAAAACATCGGATCACAGATTTTCATATTTAAAAAAAATATTTTAATGCATTTTTCTTAAACCGTTAGTAACGTTTTTAAAATTAGCCATAAAATTATAATTTTCAAATGCAGCTTTAACAGCCTCTTTAGAGTGATTTATATTTTTATTTTTCTGGCTAACTTGGATGATGATGAAACTATTTTATTCAATTTCAGAGATGTCCATTCCGGATGTTTGAGTCAGCCAAGTTGATGCTCAACAGGAGTAGGCAGTTGATACCATTAATCTGATAGCACCTGCTATATCAGTGGTTTTACAAGATATTTTTGTTCAAAACACAAGAGACTGGATTCGGTTCAAGAACAGAGATAAAGTAAATGAAGTGTGTCAATATGAATGAAAACTTTCCTTGACCTATCAAGTTACTTTAGTATTTTTATAGTCAATAAGCCCAGGTGTCGTTAGCGTACAGTAGGACGAATATTTTCTTGGCCCCAATTCAAACAGCCTTGAGGTTTAAATGAAACTTGGTACACATGCAAATTTTCAGAAACAGTAGGCTCATGTCCAGCAAGATCATACATAATATTTCAACACTTGAATGATTAAATACATCTGCTGCTATGTATTCAAATTTCCATTATAACTAAGATTGTTCATCATTGTAAATATAGTGCTCAAGTCTAAAGCTGTATTCTCACAGACTGACCGTTTTGACAAAAAAAATGTCTGAAAACCAGTGATATAAGATTGCTGATAGAAGATCAGGAAACATTTTTAGATATCTGGACTGTTTTGACAAAAAAATGTCTGAAAACCAGTGATATAAGATTGCTGATAGAAGATCAGATAACATTTTTACATATCTTTGTTTGAAAATTGATATTTATGGTTAGAAGCGTTACTAAAGCTTTAAGAAAATGGAGTCTTTTGACAGTGTTTCAAACAACTGAGATCTGTTCTACTGTGAATCATTTTATATGATTGACTGAATTGAAAGCAATGATACCAAAATCAGTTAATCTGTGAGATTGCAGTTTTAAAGGTGCAGGTCCCTTAAGATCAGTTGGCAGAAGATCTCATCATATTTAATGAAGAATCATATATTCAATGATGCAATTCAACTTATTCATTTTGATTAGAATCATCATATTATGAACACCATGAGCTCTGAATTTTTATGACAAATTTATCATATCTGTAGAAAATGTTTGATACTATCATACAAATTTATAGCAAAACAAACAGAATTAATATTTATTTAAATATCTATAAAAAGAGTTGTTCATATAATAAAACATGATGATGCACATTTTAAATGTAAGTACAAGGACATAAAAAAATATTTAATCTATATTATTATTGAATAATAATATCTCTTATGATAATAATAATAGTTATAAGTGTTAGATACTAAGCACTTAACATATTATACATTACATGTATGAATATCAATAATAATGTTCAGTCAAAAAACAACAGTTCAACCAACAAAAGAGATCCAACAAGTACTAGCAATGGGAATCCAACCAATATGACCTGACAACCTACAGTAGCTGTTCAATCATCACTTCATTGCGTTCAAATCAGGCTCAACTAGATAGCCATCCATTAAATACAGTCCAATCAACACTTGTGGTCAAACCAACACTTCTTGTCCATCCATTAAAAGTTGTTCAACCAAAAATGTAAATCAACTGAGTATAGCTATCCGATAAACAATAGCTGTATATCCAACAGTGATTCAAATAACACTAGTTGTCCATCACACATTCTGTCCAACAAGCAGTCCAAACAACACTGATGGTCCAACCAACACTTCCGGTCCAACCATTTATAATTGTTCAACCAACACGTATGGCCCATCCAATATAGTGTCCAGTAAGCAATAGATGCCCAACCAACAATAGTGTTTCAACAGGCACTAGCTGTCCATCACGTTGCTACCAATCTAGCAGCCCAACCAATTGTAGTGATGTTCTTCATTGATAGTAATGATCTCAGAAGATAACATCCGCATATTTGAATCATATCTGTAAAGAAAGGAATGGAACATAAAAAGTATATTTTTTATAAAAAAGGTAAGTTACTCTCAGACTTATTTATGGATGGGTTTTAAGACAATCTGGACCCCGATTTAATTCCAGGCCTGGGTGTATGCGACTATTTGGGTGGCCATCATAATATTTAAACATAACTAACTAGTAACAAATCATTCAGAAGACTACACATGTGACAGCATGACATAATTACTCTTTCTAAGTAAAATGTTTATTACATAGTAATAAAATACACCGAGCAGTATAAATATCATAATCTATATTGATGATGATTTATATATGTTCATTCATAAGACTATTACATACAGTAGTTATACCTGGTAATGTATAGATTCCTCATTATAGATTATGACAGTCAGATAGCAAAACAAACTAATATATTATTTGTGTTAATTTTCAAAACAAATGTTTAAGAATAGATGATAATTATTTGTTGTTAATAATATTCCAATAAGAATAATAACCGCAGTCTTTTCTGAACCATCTACCCCACCCACCAGAACTAACTGTCCAGGTAAACAGTCAAGCGATTTATAACTCATGACATTCAAATAATATCACAATAATCTTATATAAAATCATTAAAATGACAAATCTAATAAAAATAAATAAATTATAACAAACCTGGAATGATAATTAGTCCGTATTAATCGCTGTTATTATACTTCGTTATAACCCGGAAATAAACCGGAAGTCACCATGCCGCAAAGGATTATAGTATATTGGAAAGTCGAGACATTTTGTGATTTTCTTTCCATAAAATGAACGATTTTTTTACATAAAAAAATATTAGATCGGGAATCTGTTGTCACATTAACCAAAGATGTTTATGAAACAGTTTCATACGAAATTTTAACTTACAACAAAAAAGATAAGTGTGGAAAAAAACACTTAAAAAGTGTACGGATTTGTATCCTTAGCCAGTATGTAGTCAAAGTAAAAACAAAAAAAGAACTAACAAATGAAAAAC